>NC_143021.1:167013702-167331702 GCF_055824585.1 Amblyomma mixtum
AGAGCTATAGCGAACATTATAAGCACAGATGACTGCATGCTACCCCTGAAATAAACGAGTCGTGCTTCCATTCAGTACCTCTTAGGGACAAGTACAACAGGCCTAGCCAGCAGGTCCTAAGCACGAGTGAGCATATTAAGGTGACAGTCGTGTGATCCTATTAAAATAAATGCACTATGCGTCCATACACTGCACTTTTCGGAAGGTTAGTTAGTTAGTTATATGGGGTTTTATGGCGCATAAGCAACTATGGCTATCATGCGCCAAACACAAGGTTAGATGATGTTATGTTAAGTGTATAGAAGTTACATTATATTAAATTTAAAACATTGGCTTTCTTTAGAAACTTGCAAACAAGTGAAAACTCGACGAGTGTTTGCTCGCCTAAAAGTAATGCGGGATGAAATGGAATGTGTTCATTGTAAAATACCGTAAAAGGTTTCTTTCGAAGTTCTTCGAGATGCGAACAAGAGATTAAAATGTGATTCACTGTGAGCTCCTCACCACACATTTCACACACAGGTTTGTCTTTTTTTGTTAATAAGAAGTTATGGGTGATGTGTGTGTGGCCTATGCGTAAACGACATAAAATTACTTCGATAAAACGTTCTTTATGACGGCATGATTTCCATTCTTTCACAATAGGCTTTACAGTATGCAGCTTGTTGTTTCTTTCATTTTCCCAAGAAGCTTGCCATTTGGTTCTTAGTTTGCTATGCACTAACTTCATGTAATCCCTCGGAGGCAAAACCCACATGTTTCACCTCCATGGCTCTGGCTTGTGCAGCACACGTGTCAGCTCTCTCATTATCCCTAATGCCAACGTGACTGGGAACCCAGCAGAATTTTATAACATGTTTTCGTGTTGTGACCTTTACTATATTGTGTATGATGCTTCCAATCAGTGGCTCTGTGGCATTTTTGGAGTTTAATGCTGTAAGGACGCTCAGTGAATCTGTATAAATGATGCTATTTTTGATGTTTTCATTTGTTATTTTCTGTACCGCAACACTAATAGCATAACACTCCGCGGTGAAAACTGTAGCACATGAGGGCAGTCGTACTGCATTTTCATTTTTTCCTTGTATTACTGCGCTTCCTACATGAGCATGAGTTTTTGACCCGTCAGTATAAAATGCAGTGTAATTTCTGTATTTTTCTTGTAGTGCCAGATATGCTTGTATTATGTGGTCGTGTGGCGTACAGGTTTTACTGAAGCGTGTTAGTGTGACGTCACACACTGTGGGGAGAGTGTACCACGGTGGTAGCGCTTCGTGTCTTGGGGCAATATTTTTGATTTCATTTAGTATGTTCAGAGTTTGACATTTTTCTTCGAAGCGCAAGAGCAACGGCTTAATTGCATGGGGCTTGTTGTTGAAGAGCATTCGGGATGGGCATTTCGTGACAATTGGGTAACAGAGATGTTTGGGCTGTGAAAGGATTTTGAGGATGTATGTACAAGTTAGTGCAGTTCTTCGATCTTCTAAGGAAGGTTCATTCGTTTCCACATACAGACTTGCTATTGGTGAAGTTCTGTAAGCACCTGAAGACAACCTTAAACCAAGATTGTGGATAGGATCCAGTCGTTTTATGTAGGATGGTCTTGCTGAGCCATATACGATGGACCCATAGTCTAACTTAGAGCGAACCAGAGAACGGTATATGTGTAACAAGCATGCCCTATCAGACCCCCAGCGTTTTCTTGACAGTAGTTTCAGTACATTGAGGGCCTGGGAAGCTTTTTTCTTTAGGCTGTTTATATGTGGCAAGAAACTGAGCTTTTTATCAAAAGTTACCCCTAGAAATTTATGCTCTTGTTTGACAGGTAATGGGGTCTGGTTTAGATATAGTGTGGGGTCGGCCTGTAGGCCTCGTCTCAAAGAGAATAGAACCGCTACTGTTTTCTGAGGAGAAAATCTAAATCCGTTTCTATCTGCCCAGGTGGCCAGTTTATTTATTGTTATTTGTATCTGTCGCTCACAGGTAGGTATGCTGGAAGACGTGCATGCTATTTGGAGGTCATCTACGTAAACTGAGTACATTATGGATTTTGGGATTACTTTGCCTATTGAGTTCATTTTGATTATGAATAAGGTCGTGCTGAGGATGCACCCCTGGGGTACGCCAGTTTCTTGAATAAAAGTGTTGGAGAAGGTTGCGCCTAGGCGGACTCGGAACGTGCGGTTGGTTAGGAAGTCGTTCAAACAGCTCAGCATCCTGCCGCGGATACCTAGGTCCGCTAGGTCACGGAGGATACCGAACCTCCACGTGGTATCGTAAGCCTTCTCCAGGTCGAAGAAAACCCCGATACAGTGTTGCTTGTGGATGAACGCTTCCCGGACTGTGTTCTCAAAGCGAACAAGGTGATCAGTTGTGTAACATGTCTTTTTAAACCCGCATTGGTGTATATCTAAAAGTTGCCGGGACTGAAGTATGAAGGTTAGTCTGATGTTTAGAATGCTTTCGAATGATTTTGCTATACAGCTAGTGAGCGCTATTGGCCTGTAACTAGTGGGACTAGTTGGTGGTTTGCCAGGTTTTAGAAAGGGTACAATGATTGCTTCTCTCCATGCTTGGGGGATTTCTCCACTCATCCATATTTTATTGAAAAATTTTAGGAGAGCTTCTATGGCAGTCTCAGAGAGGTGAGCAAGCATGGCATAATGTATATTGTCTGGGCCTGGTGCTGTCTTTTTACCGGATGTTAGTACTGCGTTTAGTTCCTGCATTGTAATTAGCTGATTGTAGTCTTCATGTATGCATGTTCTGAAGGGAAGTTTTTGTTTTTCTACTATTGTTTTGTGCTTTTGAAAGGAGTGTGTGTAGTTGGTTGAGCTTGATACTGTAGCAAAATGCTCACCCAATATGTTGGCCTGCTCTTCTAATGTTGTTTGAGTACCGGGTGTTGTTAGCATTGGAAATGTGAAAGGAGTAAAATTTCCAGTGAATTTCCGCACCTGCTCCCACATTTTTTTGGATGTTATTGAGCTGTTTATCGAGGATATGTACTGTTGCCATGATGCCCTTTCTGCGTTGCGTCTGATGTATCGTGCTTTGGCTCTTGCTTTTTTAAAGTTTATGAGATTCTCATGTGTTGGATATCTCCGAAAAATGCCCCAGGCTTTGTTTTGTTTCTTTTTTGCATCTTTACATTGTTTTGTGTACCAGTATTTGTGATTCTGTTTTACTATTCCAGAGGATTGAGGAATAGCTAAATGTGCGGCAGCTAAGATACAATTCGTGAATTTTTCATTTATCTCATTGATGGCAACATTTTCTAAAACTATTTTCTCTAATGTAGCTTGTGCTGTAAAAAGTTGCCAGTCAGCTAAATGTAGCTTCCAACACCGTGGTTTTGTGGGAACGACTGTTCGCAAGGATGAGAGACTTATTACGACAGGGAGATGATCACTTCCATATGGATTGTCTAAAACACTCCAGTTAAAATCGTTAAAAACAGACGGTGAACTAAAAGACAAATCTAAAACACTCATTTTCCCCGAGGTTGGGGAGCAGTATGTAGGCTTATTAGAGTTGAGTAAACAGACGTCATTGCATAAAATAAAATCCTCTACGAGATGGCCTCTAGCGTCAGTTTTTTCACTTCCCCAAAAATGTGAATGTGCATTAAAATCTCCAACTAACAGGTATGGCTCTGGTAGCTGCTCTAAAAGATCCTCTAAGTCATGTAGTGTTAAATTAAAGTGCGGATCGATATATAGTGAGCACACTGTGATGGTTTTATGGGCAACCAGAGTGGCTGCGACAGCTTCAAGTCTTGTTTTTAGTTTAAGCTCTCGAGCCGGGACGCCGCTTTTCACTACGATGGCTACGCCTCCCGATAGTCGGCTCGCCTGTTCCCGATCGCGGCGGAAAACAGTGTAATTCTTTAGAAAGTTATTTTTTGGGGACCTAAATTTGTTTCTTGTAGGCATAAGACGACAGGAGCGTGTGCTCCTAGTATGTCTTTTATGTCACTGTAGTTGTTTAAAAGTCCTCTACAGTTCCATTGTATTATGAAAGCCATCTTAATTTTGTGTTTCTATAGGGTGGAAAGGTAGATCAAGTTGTTGTTGGCCCCGTGACTCGGGGCCTGTCTTTTTTTGATCGATCCAGAGAGCTCCGCCGACCGTCCGACGTGGACGGCGCGGGGCTGCCCGGGGCCGTGTCCATCGCCTCTGCGGAGGCGCTGGACGACCGTGCAGGAGGCACGGTCGCGTTCGAGTTTGACCTCGACCTGTGGGAAGAGGTCTTGAGGCCCGCCGACCCGGGGGTCTGCGCAGCCTGGATTGCAGTTGGCGGAGCAGCGTTAGCTGCTCTGCCTTGGGGCGCGGATGGCACCGCCACAGGCTCACTGCGTGTGACCTGGACGGGTGCCGAAGCCTGGTGTGGTGCGCCGCGCCCACGCACCACATCGGCGAAGTTTTGTTTTGTTGTGAAGGAGAATGAGTTGGTGAGTGCGAAACGCCTTCTCGCTTCTTGAAATGAAATGTTTTCCTTTGTCTTTATGGTGATTATCTCTTTTTCTTTTTTCCAGGACGGACACGCCCTGGAGTATGCTGCATGGTCTCCGTCACAGTTTGCGCAGTGCGGGGCAGCGTCACATTGATCAGAATGATCCTTCGAGGCGCACTTCGCGCACGTTTTCCGACCGCGGCAACTTTGCGAGCCGTGGCCGAACCTTTGGCAGTTGAAACATCGGCGAGGATTGGGAATGTATGGTCTTACGTTAACTTTCAAATATCCTACTTCGACTGTGTCGGGCAGTGTGCTAGTGCTGAACGTCAGGATCATATGTTTTGTGTCTATATCCTTATTATCCTTCCGGATCTTGATTCTGTGAACGTCTATCACGTCTTGGTCACTCAGACCTTCGAGCATCTCTTTTTCTGTGATGTGGACAAAATCATTTTCGGATATCACGCCCCGGACGGTATTCAAAGATCGGTGTGAAGTCACGGAGACAGGAATATCTCCAACAGACACAATGTTTCCATACACTGCACTTTTCGGAAGGGTACCGCTGGAATAAAACGTGATGGTGTAGAGCTATAGCGAACATTATAAGCACAGATGACTGCATGGTACCCTTGAAATAAACGAGTCGTGCTTCCATTCAGTACCTCTTAGGGACAAGTACAACAGGCCTAGCCAACAGGTCCTAAGCACGAGTGAGCATATTAAGCTGACAGTCGTGTGATCCTATTAAAATAAATGCACTATGCGTCCATACACTGCACTTTTCGGAACGGTACCGCTGGAATAAAACGTGAAGGTGTAGAGCTATAGCGAACATTATAAGCACAGATGACTGCATGCTACCCTTGAAATAAGCGAGTCGTGTTTCCATTCTGTACCTCTTAGAGACAAGTACAACAGGCCTAGCCAACAGGTCCTAAGCAAGAGTGAGCATACTAAGGTGACAGTCGTGTGATCCTATTAAAAAAAACGCGCTATGCGTCCATACACTGCACTTTGTGGAAGGGTACCGCTGGAATAAAACGTGATGGTGTAGAGCTATAGCGAACATTATAAGCACAGATGACTGCATGCTACCCTTGAAATAAGCGAGTCGTGCTTCCATTCAGTACCTCTTAGGGACAAGTACAACAGGCCTAGCCAACAGGTCCTAAGCACGAGTGAGCATATTAAGGTGACAGTCGTGTGATCCTATTAAAATAAACGCGCTATGCGTCCATACACTGCACTTTTCGTAAGGGTACCGCTGGAATAAAACGTGATGGTGTAGAGCTATAGCGAACATTATAAGCACAGATGACTGCATGCTACCCTTGAAATAAGCGAGTCGTGCTTCCATTCAGTACCTCTTAGGGACAAGTACAACAGGCCTAGCCAACAGGTCCTAAGCACGAGTGAGCATATTAAGGTGACAGTCGTGTGATCCTATTAAAATAAACGCGCTATGCGTCCATACACTGCACTTTTCGGAAGGGTACCGCTGGAATAAAATGTGATGGTGTAGAGCTATAGCGAACATTATAAGCACAGATGACTGCATGCTACCCCTGAAATAAACGAGTCGTGCTTCCATTCAGTACCTCTTAGGGACAAGTACAACAGGCCTAGCCAACAGGTCCTAAGCACGAGTGAGCATATTAAGGTGACAGTCGTGTGATCCTATTAAAATAAAAGCACTATGCGTCCATACACTGCACTTTTCCGAAGGGTACGGCTGGAATAAAACGTGATGGTGTAGAGCTATAGCGAACATTATAAGCACAGATGACTGCATGCTACCCTTGAAATAAGCGAGTCGTGCTTCCATTCAGTACCTCTTAGGGACAAGTACAACAGGCCTAGCAAACAGGTCCTAAGCACGAGTGAACATATTAAGGTGACAGTCGTGTGATCCTATTAAAGTAAACGCGCTATGCGTCCATACACTGCACTTTGTGGAAGGGTACCGCTGGAATAAAACGTGATGGTGTAGAGCTATAGCGAACATTATAAGCACAGATGACTGCATGCTACCCTTGAAATAAACGAGTCATGCTTCCATTCAGTACCTCTTAGGGACAAGTACAACAGGCCTAGCCAACAGGTCCTAAGCACGAGTGAGCATACTAAGGTGACAGTCGTGTGATCCTATTAAAATAAACGCGCTATGCGTCCATACACTGCACTTTTCGGAACGGTACCGCTGGAATAAAACGTGATGGTGTAGAGCTATAGCGAACATTATAAGCACAGATGACTGCATGCTACCCTTGAAATAAGCGAGTCGTGCTTCCATTCAGTACCTCTTAGGGACAAGTACAACAGGCCTAGCCAACATGTCCTAAGCACGAGTGAGCATATTAAGGTGACAGTCGTGTGATCCTATTAAAATAAACGCGCTATGCGTCCATACACTGCACTTTTGGGAAGGGTACCGCTGGAATAAAACGTGATGGTGTAGAGCTATAGCGAACATTATAAGCACAGATGACTGCATGCTACCCTTGAAATAAACGAGTCGTGCTTCCATTCAGTACCTCTTAGGGACAAGTACAACAGGCCTAGCCAACAGGTCCTAAGCACGAGTGAGCATATTAAGGTGACAGTCGTGTGATCCTATTAAAATAAACGCGCTATGCGTCCATACACAGCACTTTTCGGAAGGGTACCGCTGGAATAAAACGTGATGGTGTAGAGCTATAGCGAACATTATAAGCACAGATGACTGCATGCTACCCTTGAAATAAACGAGTCGTGCTTCCATTCTGTACCTCTTAGAGACAAGTACAACAGGCCTAGCCAACAGGTCCTTAGCAAGAGTGAGCATACTAAGGTGACAGTCGTGTGATCCTATTAAAGTAAACGCGCTATGCGTCCGTACACTGCACTTTGTGGAAGGGTACCGCTGGAATAAAACGTGATGGTGTAGAGCTATAGCGAACATTATAAGCACAGATGACTGCATGCTACCCTTGAAATAAACGAGTCGTGCTTCCATTCAGTACCTCTTAGGGACAAGTACAACAGGCCTAGCCAACAGGTCCTAAGCACGAGTGAGCATACTAAGGTGACAGTCGTGTGATCCTATTAAAATAAACGCGCTATGCGTCCATACACTGCACTTTTCGGAACGGTACCGCTGGAATAAAACGTGATGGTGTAGAGCTATAGCGAACATTATAAGCACAGGTGACTGCATGCTACCCTTGAAATAAGCGAGTCGTGCTTCCATTCGTACCTCTTAGGGACAAGTACAACAGGCCTAGCCAACAGGTCCTAAGCACGAGTGAGCATATTAAGGTGACAGTCGTGTGATCCTATTAAAATAAACGCGCTATGCGTCCATACACTGCACTTTTCGTAAGGGTACCGCTGGAATAAAACGTGATGGTGTAGAGCTATAGCGAACATTATAAGCACAGATGACTGCATGCTACCCTTGAAATAAGCGAGTCGTGCTTCCATTCAGTACCTCTTAGGGACAAGTACAACAGGCCTAGCCAACAGGTCCTAAGCACGAGTGAGCATATTAAGGTGACAGTCGTGTGATCCTATTAAAATAAACGCGCTATGCGTCGATACACTGCACTTTTCGGAAGGGTACCGCTAGAATAAAATGTGATGGTGCAGAGCTATAGCGAACATTATAAGCACAGATGACTGCATGCTACCCCTGAAATAAACGAGTCGTGCTTCCATTCAGTACCTCTTAGGGACAAGTACAACAGGCCTAGCCAACAGGTCCTAAGCACGAGTGAGCATATTAAGGTGACAGTCGTGTGATCCTATTAAAATAAAAGCACTATGCGTCCATACACTGCACTTTTCCGAAGGGTACGGCTGGAATAAAACGTGATGGTGTAGAGCTATAGCGAACATTATAAGCACAGATGACTGCATGCTACCCTTGAAATAAGCGAGTCGTGCTTCCATTCAGTACCTCTTAGGGACAAGTACAACAGGCCTAGCAAACAGGTCCTAAGCACGAGTGAACATATTAAGGTGACAGTCGTGTGATCCTATTAAAAAAAACGCGCTATGCGTCCATACACTGCACTTTTCGGAAGGGTACCGCTGGAATAAAACGTGATGGTGTAGAGCTATAGCGAACATTATAAGCACAGATGACTGCATGCTACCCCTGAAATAAACGAGTCGTGCTTCCATTCAGTACCTCTTAGGGACAAGTACAACAGGCCTAGCCAGCAGGTCCTAAGCACGAGTGAGCATATTAAGGTGACAGTCGTGTGATCCTATTAAAATAAATGCACTATGCGTCCATACACTGCACTTTTCGGAAGGTTAGTTAGTTAGTTATATGGGGTTTTATGGCGCATAAGCAACTATGGCTATCATGCGCCAAACACAAGGTTAGATGATGTTATGTTAAGTGTATAGAAGTTACATTATATTAAATTTAAAACATTGGCTTTCTTTAGAAACTTGCAAACAAGTGAAAACTCGACGAGTGTTTGCTCGCCTAAAAGTAATGCGGGATGAAATGGAATGTGTTCATTGTAAAATACCGTAAAAGGTTTCTTTCGAAGTTCTTCGAGATGCGAACAAGAGATTAAAATGTGATTCACTGTGAGCTCCTCACCACACATTTCACACACAGGTTTGTCTTTTTTTGTTAATAAGAAGTTATGGGTGATGTGTGTGTGGCCTATGCGTAAACGACATAAAATTACTTCGATAAAACGTTCTTTATGACGGCATGATTTCCATTCTTTCACAATAGGCTTTACAGTATGCAGCTTGTTGTTTCTTTCATTTTCCCAAGAAGCTTGCCATTTGGTTCTTAGTTTGCTATGCACTAACTTCATGTAATCCCTCGGAGGCAAAACCCACATGTTTCACCTCCATGGCTCTGGCTTGTGCAGCACACGTGTCAGCTCTCTCATTATCCCTAATGCCAACGTGACTGGGAACCCAGCAGAATTTTATAACATGTTTTCGTGTTGTGACCTTTACTATATTGTGTATGATGCTTCCAATCAGTGGCTCTGTGGCATTTTTGGAGTTTAATGCTGTAAGGACGCTCAGTGAATCTGTATAAATGATGCTATTTTTGATGTTTTCATTTGTTATTTTCTGTACCGCAACACTAATAGCATAACACTCCGCGGTGAAAACTGTAGCACATGAGGGCAGTCGTACTGCATTTTCATTTTTTCCTTGTATTACTGCGCTTCCTACATGAGCATGAGTTTTTGACCCGTCAGTATAAAATGCAGTGTAATTTCTGTATTTTTCTTGTAGTGCCAGATATGCTTGTATTATGTGGTCGTGTGGCGTACAGGTTTTACTGAAGCGTGTTAGTGTGACGTCACACACTGTGGGGAGAGTGTACCACGGTGGTAGCGCTTCGTGTCTTGGGGCAATATTTTTGATTTCATTTAGTATGTTCAGAGTTTGACATTTTTCTTCGAAGCGCAAGAGCAACGGCTTAATTGCATGGGGCTTGTTGTTGAAGAGCATTCGGGATGGGCATTTCGTGACAATTGGGTAACAGAGATGTTTGGGCTGTGAAAGGATTTTGAGGATGTATGTACAAGTTAGTGCAGTTCTTCGATCTTCTAAGGAAGGTTCATTCGTTTCCACATACAGACTTGCTATTGGTGAAGTTCTGTAAGCACCTGAAGACAACCTTAAACCAAGATTGTGGATAGGATCCAGTCGTTTTATGTAGGATGGTCTTGCTGAGCCATATACGATGGACCCATAGTCTAACTTAGAGCGAACCAGAGAACGGTATATGTGTAACAAGCATGCCCTATCAGACCCCCAGCGTTTTCTTGACAGTAGTTTCAGTACATTGAGGGCCTGGGAAGCTTTTTTCTTTAGGCTGTTTATATGTGGCAAGAAACTGAGCTTTTTATCAAAAGTTACCCCTAGAAATTTATGCTCTTGTTTGACAGGTAATGGGGTCTGGTTTAGATATAGTGTGGGGTCGGCCTGTAGGCCTCGTCTCAAAGAGAATAGAACCGCTACTGTTTTCTGAGGAGAAAATCTAAATCCGTTTCTATCTGCCCAGGTGGCCAGTTTATTTATTGTTATTTGTATCTGTCGCTCACAGGTAGGTATGCTGGAAGACGTGCATGCTATTTGGAGGTCATCTACGTAAACTGAGTACATTATGGATTTTGGGATTACTTTGCCTATTGAGTTCATTTTGATTATGAATAAGGTCGTGCTGAGGATGCACCCCTGGGGTACGCCAGTTTCTTGAATAAAAGTGTTGGAGAAGGTTGCGCCTAGGCGGACTCGGAACGTGCGGTTGGTTAGGAAGTCGTTCAAACAGCTCAGCATCCTGCCGCGGATACCTAGGTCCGCTAGGTCACGGAGGATACCGAACCTCCACGTGGTATCGTAAGCCTTCTCCAGGTCGAAGAAAACCCCGATACAGTGTTGCTTGTGGATGAACGCTTCCCGGACTGTGTTCTCAAAGCGAACAAGGTGATCAGTTGTGTAACATGTCTTTTTAAACCCGCATTGGTGTATATCTAAAAGTTGCCGGGACTGAAGTATGAAGGTTAGTCTGATGTTTAGAATGCTTTCGAATGATTTTGCTATACAGCTAGTGAGCGCTATTGGCCTGTAACTAGTGGGACTAGTTGGTGGTTTGCCAGGTTTTAGAAAGGGTACAATGATTGCTTCTCTCCATGCTTGGGGGATTTCTCCACTCATCCATATTTTATTGAAAAATTTTAGGAGAGCTTCTATGGCAGTCTCAGAGAGGTGAGCAAGCATGGCATAATGTATATTGTCTGGGCCTGGTGCTGTCTTTTTACCGGATGTTAGTACTGCGTTTAGTTCCTGCATTGTAATTAGCTGATTGTAGTCTTCATGTATGCATGTTCTGAAGGGAAGTTTTTGTTTTTCTACTATTGTTTTGTGCTTTTGAAAGGAGTGTGTGTAGTTGGTTGAGCTTGATACTGTAGCAAAATGCTCACCCAATATGTTGGCCTGCTCTTCTAATGTTGTTTGAGTACCGGGTGTTGTTAGCATTGGAAATGTGAAAGGAGTAAAATTTCCAGTGAATTTCCGCACCTGCTCCCACATTTTTTTGGATGTTATTGAGCTGTTTATCGAGGATATGTACTGTTGCCATGATGCCCTTTCTGCGTTGCGTCTGATGTATCGTGCTTTGGCTCTTGCTTTTTTAAAGTTTATGAGATTCTCATGTGTTGGATATCTCCGAAAAATGCCCCAGGCTTTGTTTTGTTTCTTTTTTGCATCTTTACATTGTTTTGTGTACCAGTATTTGTGATTCTGTTTTACTATTCCAGAGGATTGAGGAATAGCTAAATGTGCGGCAGCTAAGATACAATTCGTGAATTTTTCATTTATCTCATTGATGGCAACATTTTCTAAAACTATTTTCTCTAATGTAGCTTGTGCTGTAAAAAGTTGCCAGTCAGCTAAATGTAGCTTCCAACACCGTGGTTTTGTGGGAACGACTGTTCGCAAGGATGAGAGACTTATTACGACAGGGAGATGATCACTTCCATATGGATTGTCTAAAACACTCCAGTTAAAATCGTTAAAAACAGACGGTGAACTAAAAGACAAATCTAAAACACTCATTTTCCCCGAGGTTGGGGAGCAGTATGTAGGCTTATTAGAGTTGAGTAAACAGACGTCATTGCATAAAATAAAATCCTCTACGAGATGGCCTCTAGCGTCAGTTTTTTCACTTCCCCAAAAATGTGAATGTGCATTAAAATCTCCAACTAACAGGTATGGCTCTGGTAGCTGCTCTAAAAGATCCTCTAAGTCATGTAGTGTTAAATTAAAGTGCGGATCGATATATAGTGAGCACACTGTGATGGTTTTATGGGCAACCAGAGTGGCTGCGACAGCTTCAAGTCTTGTTTTTAGTTTAAGCTCTCGAGCCGGGACGCCGCTTTTCACTACGATGGCTACGCCTCCCGATAGTCGGCTCGCCTGTTCCCGATCGCGGCGGAAAACAGTGTAATTCTTTAGAAAGTTATTTTTTGGGGACCTAAATTTGTTTCTTGTAGGCATAAGACGACAGGAGCGTGTGCTCCTAGTATGTCTTTTATGTCACTGTAGTTGTTTAAAAGTCCTCTACAGTTCCATTGTATTATGAAAGCCATCTTAATTTTGTGTTTCTATAGGGTGGAAAGGTAGATCAAGTTGTTGTTGGCCCCGTGACTCGGGGCCTGTCTTTTTTTGATCGATCCAGAGAGCTCCGCCGACCGTCCGACGTGGACGGCGCGGGGCTGCCCGGGGCCGTGTCCATCGCCTCTGCGGAGGCGCTGGACGACCGTGCAGGAGGCACGGTCGCGTTCGAGTTTGACCTCGACCTGTGGGAAGAGGTCTTGAGGCCCGCCGACCCGGGGGTCTGCGCAGCCTGGATTGCAGTTGGCGGAGCAGCGTTAGCTGCTCTGCCTTGGGGCGCGGATGGCACCGCCACAGGCTCACTGCGTGTGACCTGGACGGGTGCCGAAGCCTGGTGTGGTGCGCCGCGCCCACGCACCACATCGGCGAAGTTTTGTTTTGTTGTGAAGGAGAATGAGTTGGTGAGTGCGAAACGCCTTCTCGCTTCTTGAAATGAAATGTTTTCCTTTGTCTTTATGGTGATTATCTCTTTTTCTTTTTTCCAGGACGGACACGCCCTGGAGTATGCTGCATGGTCTCCGTCACAGTTTGCGCAGTGCGGGGCAGCGTCACATTGATCAGAATGATCCTTCGAGGCGCACTTCGCGCACGTTTTCCGACCGCGGCAACTTTGCGAGCCGTGGCCGAACCTTTGGCAGTTGAAACATCGGCGAGGATTGGGAATGTATGGTCTTACGTTAACTTTCAAATATCCTACTTCGACTGTGTCGGGCAGTGTGCTAGTGCTGAACGTCAGGATCATATGTTTTGTGTCTATATCCTTATTATCCTTCCGGATCTTGATTCTGTGAACGTCTATCACGTCTTGGTCACTCAGACCTTCGAGCATCTCTTTTTCTGTGATGTGGACAAAATCATTTTCGGATATCACGCCCCGGACGGTATTCAAAGATCGGTGTGAAGTCACGGAGACAGGAATATCTCCAACAGACACAATGTTTCCATACACTGCACTTTTCGGAAGGGTACCGCTGGAATAAAACGTGATGGTGTAGAGCTATAGCGAACATTATAAGCACAGATGACTGCATGGTACCCTTGAAATAAACGAGTCGTGCTTCCATTCAGTACCTCTTAGGGACAAGTACAACAGGCCTAGCCAACAGGTCCTAAGCACGAGTGAGCATATTAAGCTGACAGTCGTGTGATCCTATTAAAATAAATGCACTATGCGTCCATACACTGCACTTTTCGGAACGGTACCGCTGGAATAAAACGTGAAGGTGTAGAGCTATAGCGAACATTATAAGCACAGATGACTGCATGCTACCCTTGAAATAAGCGAGTCGTGTTTCCATTCTGTACCTCTTAGAGACAAGTACAACAGGCCTAGCCAACAGGTCCTAAGCAAGAGTGAGCATACTAAGGTGACAGTCGTGTGATCCTATTAAAAAAAACGCGCTATGCGTCCATACACTGCACTTTGTGGAAGGGTACCGCTGGAATAAAACGTGATGGTGTAGAGCTATAGCGAACATTATAAGCACAGATGACTGCATGCTACCCTTGAAATAAGCGAGTCGTGCTTCCATTCAGTACCTCTTAGGGACAAGTACAACAGGCCTAGCCAACAGGTCCTAAGCACGAGTGAGCATATTAAGGTGACAGTCGTGTGATCCTATTAAAATAAACGCGCTATGCGTCCATACACTGCACTTTTCGTAAGGGTACCGCTGGAATAAAACGTGATGGTGTAGAGCTATAGCGAACATTATAAGCACAGATGACTGCATGCTACCCTTGAAATAAGCGAGTCGTGCTTCCATTCAGTACCTCTTAGGGACAAGTACAACAGGCCTAGCCAACAGGTCCTAAGCACGAGTGAGCATATTAAGGTGACAGTCGTGTGATCCTATTAAAATAAACGCGCTATGCGTCCATACACTGCACTTTTCGGAAGGGTACCGCTGGAATAAAATGTGATGGTGTAGAGCTATAGCGAACATTATAAGCACAGATGACTGCATGCTACCCCTGAAATAAACGAGTCGTGCTTCCATTCAGTACCTCTTAGGGACAAGTACAACAGGCCTAGCCAACAGGTCCTAAGCACGAGTGAGCATATTAAGGTGACAGTCGTGTGATCCTATTAAAATAAAAGCACTATGCGTCCATACACTGCACTTTTCCGAAGGGTACGGCTGGAATAAAACGTGATGGTGTAGAGCTATAGCGAACATTATAAGCACAGATGACTGCATGCTACCCTTGAAATAAGCGAGTCGTGCTTCCATTCAGTACCTCTTAGGGACAAGTACAACAGGCCTAGCAAACAGGTCCTAAGCACGAGTGAACATATTAAGGTGACAGTCGTGTGATCCTATTAAAGTAAACGCGCTATGCGTCCATACACTGCACTTTGTGGAAGGGTACCGCTGGAATAAAACGTGATGGTGTAGAGCTATAGCGAACATTATAAGCACAGATGACTGCATGCTACCCTTGAAATAAACGAGTCATGCTTCCATTCAGTACCTCTTAGGGACAAGTACAACAGGCCTAGCCAACAGGTCCTAAGCACGAGTGAGCATACTAAGGTGACAGTCGTGTGATCCTATTAAAATAAACGCGCTATGCGTCCATACACTGCACTTTTCGGAACGGTACCGCTGGAATAAAACGTGATGGTGTAGAGCTATAGCGAACATTATAAGCACAGATGACTGCATGCTACCCTTGAAATAAGCGAGTCGTGCTTCCATTCAGTACCTCTTAGGGACAAGTACAACAGGCCTAGCCAACATGTCCTAAGCACGAGTGAGCATATTAAGGTGACAGTCGTGTGATCCTATTAAAATAAACGCGCTATGCGTCCATACACTGCACTTTTGGGAAGGGTACCGCTGGAATAAAACGTGATGGTGTAGAGCTATAGCGAACATTATAAGCACAGATGACTGCATGCTACCCTTGAAATAAACGAGTCGTGCTTCCATTCAGTACCTCTTAGGGACAAGTACAACAGGCCTAGCCAACAGGTCCTAAGCACGAGTGAGCATATTAAGGTGACAGTCGTGTGATCCTATTAAAATAAACGCGCTATGCGTCCATACACAGCACTTTTCGGAAGGGTACCGCTGGAATAAAACGTGATGGTGTAGAGCTATAGCGAACATTATAAGCACAGATGACTGCATGCTACCCTTGAAATAAACGAGTCGTGCTTCCATTCTGTACCTCTTAGAGACAAGTACAACAGGCCTAGCCAACAGGTCCTTAGCAAGAGTGAGCATACTAAGGTGACAGTCGTGTGATCCTATTAAAGTAAACGCGCTATGCGTCCGTACACTGCACTTTGTGGAAGGGTACCGCTGGAATAAAACGTGATGGTGTAGAGCTATAGCGAACATTATAAGCACAGATGACTGCATGCTACCCTTGAAATAAACGAGTCGTGCTTCCATTCAGTACCTCTTAGGGACAAGTACAACAGGCCTAGCCAACAGGTCCTAAGCACGAGTGAGCATACTAAGGTGACAGTCGTGTGATCCTATTAAAATAAACGCGCTATGCGTCCATACACTGCACTTTTCGGAACGGTACCGCTGGAATAAAACGTGATGGTGTAGAGCTATAGCGAACATTATAAGCACAGGTGACTGCATGCTACCCTTGAAATAAGCGAGTCGTGCTTCCATTCGTACCTCTTAGGGACAAGTACAACAGGCCTAGCCAACAGGTCCTAAGCACGAGTGAGCATATTAAGGTGACAGTCGTGTGATCCTATTAAAATAAACGCGCTATGCGTCCATACACTGCACTTTTCGTAAGGGTACCGCTGGAATAAAACGTGATGGTGTAGAGCTATAGCGAACATTATAAGCACAGATGACTGCATGCTACCCTTGAAATAAGCGAGTCGTGCTTCCATTCAGTACCTCTTAGGGACAAGTACAACAGGCCTAGCCAACAGGTCCTAAGCACGAGTGAGCATATTAAGGTGACAGTCGTGTGATCCTATTAAAATAAACGCGCTATGCGTCGATACACTGCACTTTTCGGAAGGGTACCGCTAGAATAAAATGTGATGGTGCAGAGCTATAGCGAACATTATAAGCACAGATGACTGCATGCTACCCCTGAAATAAACGAGTCGTGCTTCCATTCAGTACCTCTTAGGGACAAGTACAACAGGCCTAGCCAACAGGTCCTAAGCACGAGTGAGCATATTAAGGTGACAGTCGTGTGATCCTATTAAAATAAAAGCACTATGCGTCCATACACTGCACTTTTCCGAAGGGTACGGCTGGAATAAAACGTGATGGTGTAGAGCTATAGCGAACATTATAAGCACAGATGACTGCATGCTACCCTTGAAATAAGCGAGTCGTGCTTCCATTCAGTACCTCTTAGGGACAAGTACAACAGGCCTAGCAAACAGGTCCTAAGCACGAGTGAACATATTAAGGTGACAGTCGTGTGATCCTATTAAAAAAAACGCGCTATGCGTCCATACACTGCACTTTTCGGAAGGGTACCGCTGGAATAAAACGTGATGGTGTAGAGCTATAGCGAACATTATAAGCACAGATGACTGCATGCTACCCTTAAAATAAACGAGTCGTGCTTCCATTCAGTACCTCGTAGGGACAAGTACAACAGGCCTAGCCAACAGGTCCTAAGCACGAGTGAGCATATTAAGGTGACAGTCGTGTGATCCTATTAAAATAAACGCGCTATGCGTCGATACACTGCACTTTTCGGAAGGGTACCGCTAGAATAAAATGTGATGGTGCAGAGCTATAGCGAACATTATAAGCACAGATGACTGCATGCTACCCCTGAAATAAACGAGTCGTGCTTCCATTCAGTACCTCTTAGGGACAAGTACAACAGGCCTAGCCAACAGGTCCTAAGCACGAGTGAGCATATTAAGGTGACAGTCGTGTGATCCTATTAAAATAAAAGCACTATGCGTCCATACACTGCACTTTTCCGAAGGGTACGGCTGGAATAAAACGTGATGGTGTAGAGCTATAGCGAACATTATAAGCACAGATGACTGCATGCTACCCTTGAAATAAGCGAGTCGTGCTTCCATTCAGTACCTCTTAGGGACAAGTACAACAGGCCTAGCAAACAGGTCCTAAGCACGAGTGAACATATTAAGGTGACAGTCGTGTGATCCTATTAAAAAAAACGCGCTATGCGTCCATACACTGCACTTTTCGGAAGGGTACCGCTGTAATAAAACGTGATGGTGTAGAGCTATAGCGAACATTATAAGCACAGATGACTGCATGCTACCCTTAAAATAAACGAGTCGTGCTTCCATTCAGTACCTCGTAGGGACAAGTATAACAGGCCTAGCCAACAGGTCCTAAGCACGAGTGAGCACATTAAGGTGACAGTCGTGTGATCCTATTAAAATAAACGCGCTATGCGTCCATACACTGCACTTTTAGGAAGGGTACCGCTGGAATAAAACGTGAGTGGGCTCGGCGGCACCGATCGGCGCACGATGCTAAATTGTGTGCTCTTCGTTCTTCAGGTATTCCTGGCGGTAGGCTCACCCGGCGATGGCATCTTTCCACCACCCTCGGGCCGATACACTTTGCCAACTTCAACAGGACACGCTGTAATGTTCCGCCCGGTCATCATGCTGGCACTAAAGCCGACAACGCAGAAGCACGTGGACGATATCCCCCGGCTGGATCACGATTTCGGTGCGACATCCGGGACACCTGCGTCATCCGGGACTTCGTGGGAAGCCTTTAAAAGAAAGAGCCAGCACAGCGGACGACTCAGTGGGCTCGGCGGCACCGATCGGCGCACGATGCTAAATTGTGTGCTCTTCGTTCTTCAGGTATTCCTGGCGGTAGGCTCACCCGGCGATGGCATCTTTCCACCACCCTCGGGCCGATACACTTTGCCAACTTCAACAGGACACGCTGTAATGTTCCGCCCGGTCATCATGCTGGCACTAAAGCCGACAACGCAGAAGCACGTGGACGATATCCCCCGGCTGGATCACGATTTCGGTGCGACATCCGGGACACCTGCGTCATCCGGGACTTCGTGGGAAGCCTTTAAAAGAAAGAGCCAGCACAGCGGACGACTCAGTGGGCTCGGCGGCACCGATCGGCGCACGATGCTAAATTGTGTGCTCTTCGTTCTTCAGGTTAGTGACAAATGGTCCAATGTCAAATCTGTAAAGAGCAATTGCGTTGGTATTGTTGTGCTGCCGAGCCCGCAGTGCTTGTTGTGCTGTTGCTGTGAAATGCTCTGTGTAGCCAAATTGTTGCTGAAGCTCAGCGGTGACGTAGAGGAGAACCCCGGTCCGGATAAATTAGATGAGATACACGCTATGGTGTCAGAGATTAGGGCGTCACAAATTACTTTACAAAATGGCTTACAATGTGTGGAGCGTAGGCTGACCGAAATGGAAGCATCACTCGCCACATTGAGGGAAGACCATGAAAGGGTAAAGGAATGCGTGAAAGCAGTCAGCGACATGGAAAAAGAATTCACACATGTAAACAGGAAAATCGACGATCTAGAGAATCGTAGTCGAAGGAATAACTTGGTCATCTTCGGTTTAAAGGAAGGCGCTAAAGAAGACAGAGCAGCACTGGAACAAGCAGTCATAGAAGAGACATTTAAAGACATTCTGGGCATCGAGGTCCGTTCTGTAGAACGAATTCACCGAATTGGTTCTAAAAATGCCCGTCGTGAACGACCACTTATCCTGCGATTTTACGATTTTGCCGAAAAGATGGCAGTATTGCGCAATTGCTTCAAGTTGAAAGACAGTGCAATATCGATATCAGAGGATTTCTCGGCAAGTGTCCGAGAAACGCGTCGAAAGTTGTGGGAATCATCTAAAATCGAGCGCTCGAAAGGCGATAAGGTAGCCCTAGTGTTTAACAAACTCAAGGTTAATGATGATATGTATGTGTGGGACGACACAGAAAACAAGCGAATTCTAGTGAATCGAAAACAAAACACAGTCAACGGCAATACAAGTGAGCAGGACTGACACAAGAATACTACAGCACAACTTACAATTTTAAGCTTTAATGCCAGAAGCATTGTCAATAAAACTGACAAATTAGAAGAACTTTTGCTGTTGTATTCCCCCGATGTGGTCATAATCACAGAAACATGGTTGCATTCCAGTATAGACGATCATGAAATAATCCCTCCCTCCTACTCGCTACTTCGTTCAGATCGTGATGGCCGGTGAGGCGGGGTGGCGATTGCCATTAAACAAAGTCTGACATTCCACCAAGACCCCGGAATAGCTAATCATGAAAGTACTTGGTGCAATTTAAGATTTAACGAATCTTCGATATTAATAGGTGCCATATACAGACGTCCTGGGGAGACTGAAGATTATCTTACGCAAATGCATGACTTCTTACATAGCAAAGTCAACAACCGGACTAAACTGTTGATAAGTGGGGATTTCAACCTTTCGGGAATTGATTGGGATACAATGAGGATTGGAAATAAAGAAGTGCGTAGCTGTGAGCGGCTCCTAGATATAATGTTCAGTCTCTCATTGACACAAATTGTTAAAGAACCTACTCGAGTGCAAGGAAACTCCCACGCAATTCTTGATCTTGCCTTCCTGTCAGAATCATTAAATCCAGTAATAACAATAGAAGAAGGTATCTCTGATCACAAGATGCTTCTATTAAAATGCTGTAACTTCAGCGCGGGTAACAAACGCCGTAAAAGTTCTTCGATGAAAGCAGTGAAAGACTACAGCAAGGCTGAAGATGAGAGTGTAATAGACTTCCTGGACATAGCGCTAGATGATTTTTCAACCGGAGAATCCCGAGGACCAGTGCCCGTAAACAGCCTGTGGGTAAAACTAAAGAATGCGATTGCGCACTGCGAATCCAACTTCATTCCGACAAGACAGAAAAGAATTAAACGCAAAGCTCCGTGGTTAACACGTTCAATAATTCACCTGAAAAGAAAATTGCGTAGAAAGAGAAAAAGAAAAGGCAATAGATTAGAGGTGGTTGCGCTGTCAAGTCAACTGAGGTTGGAGATCAGGGCAGCAAGGAGGTTATTTTTTACCGACACATTAGCAAATTTCTTGAAAACACAACCGCAGAAATTCTGGCGATATTTGGCGGAACCAAGAGACCACACCAGAAAATTAGAAATTGCTGGCATAGTCGTCGAGGACGAACACGAAATAGCCAATTCCTTCAACACGTACTTCCAATCAGTTTTCACGCGAACAAATGCGGTAAGCATAGCTGAGACAACTTTTGATTCTCTGATGCCCGAGATAATAATAACTGAGGAAGGCGTGCTAAACTTACTTCTGCAGGTTGACACGAAAAAATCATCCGGCCCAGATAGTATCCCAAATCTGTTTTTGAACCGATATGCGCAGCAGATATCCCCTTTCCTGCATACTATATTCATCGAGTCACTGAAAACTGCCACGCTCCCTGCTGACTGGCTTCGCGCGAAAATAATACCCATTCATAAACACGGAAACAAATTACTAGTTGACAACTACAGACCAATATCGCTTACAAGTGGTTGTTGCAAGCTTATGGAGCACATTATTAACAAAGCAATTATGAGTTACTTGGAAGAAAACAACTTATTGAATCCGACCCAACACGGTTTCCGAAAAGGGCTGTCCACAGTCACGCAATTATTAGAAATAACGCATGACTTCACGAGAGCAATCAATTCCCGAGAACAAGTTGACAGCATTTTTATTGATTTCTCTAAGGCTTATGACCGTGTTGTGCACTGTAAATTAATTCACAAACTAAAGCTCCTTGGCATTAATTCGGAAGTAATAGCATGGATAGAAGCTTATCTGTCAAATCGCACCCAATATGTGGTTATAAATAATAATGAATCGGAGAACCTCGAAGTAGTTTCAGGTGTACCGCAGGGATCCGTCCTGGGACCTTTATTATTCCTTATATATATTAATGATGTTAGCTCTTGTATTGTCGATGGGGTGAAAATCAGGCTTTTTGCTGACGACTGTGTGATTTACACAGTCGTGCGGGGAGTTGAGGATCAATGGAAACTCAATATGTCATTAAATAACATTGCTCTCTGGTGCGAAACGTGGGGCATGAAAATAAACGCAGAAAAAACTAAGTATTTAAGTGTAAGTCATAAAAAATCGTTGTTAAGGTTTAGCTACACATTAGGGGGGTCCGTTCTCAGCCAAACAGACACTGTTAAGTATTTAGGGGTAACACTTACACGCACAATGAAATGGGATGTACATATTAACAACACCTGTGCAAAAGCGTTTAAAACACTAGGATTTTTACGAAGAAAATTAGGCAAGGCTCCTCCTGAAGTAAAACTTAAAGCCTACAAAACTCTAGTCCGACCGATTCTGGAATATGGTAGCATAGTCTGGAACCCGCATCAACAGTACCTGACAGATTCCTTGGAAAGGGTGCAAAATAAAGCACTACGATTTATCTACTCGAAGTACTCCCGGTTTGAAAGTGTCAGTGCTCTTAGAACACAAGCAGGCATTCCCACACTTGCGAGCAGGCGTCGCGTTGCCGCCATGAAGTTTCTTTTCATGCTTTACCATGGGTCGCTGCGTATCAACAAAGATCAGTATCTGCAGCCACCACACCGTCACACTAAACGAAAAAATCATGATAAGCACATCCGGCCATACGTCACACGGTGCAATACTTTCAAGTTTTCTTTTTTTCCGTCGTCCGTAGAGATTTGGAATTCATTGCCAGGGGATGTTGTTGACGACGATTCTGTGTCTAGCTTTGTCAATAAGGTAGAATCTTTGTTTCACCCAGTGCCATAAAGCGGACGCTTTTTTATTCTTTTTTCTTTTTTTTCCTGCTCTTTTCTACCGTTTGATTTTGGTTGGAATGATGTTCTGTTTCAGATAACAAGTTCTAGTGTTAATATATTTTACAAAGTGTTGTACATTGTGAATACCTTTGTAACCCACTGCCTGTATAGGCCTGTCAAAGGCTTACAGTATTGCTAAATAAATAAATAAATAAATAAATAGCGAACATTATAAGCACAGATGACTGCATGCTACCCTTGAAATAAACGAGTCGTGCTTCCATTCAGTACCTCTTAGGGACAAGTACAACAGGCCTAGCCAACAGGTCCTAAGCACGAGTGAGCATATTAAGGTGACAGTCGTGTGATCCTATTAAAATAAACGCGCTATGCGTCCATACACAGCACTTTTCGGAAGGGTACCGCTGGAATAAAACGTGATGGTGTAGAGCTATAGCGAACATTATAAGCACAGATGACTGCATGCTACCCTTGAAATAAACGAGTCGTGCTTCCATTCTGTACCTCTTAGAGACAAGTACAACAGGCCTAGCCAACAGGTCCTTAGCAAGAGTGAGCATACTAAGGTGACAGTCGTGTGATCCTATTAAAGTAAACGCGCTATGCGTCCGTACACTGCACTTTGTGGAAGGGTACCGCTGGAATAAAACGTGATGGTGTAGAGCTATAGCGAACATTATAAGCACAGATGACTGCATGCTACCCTTGAAATAAACGAGTCGTGCTTCCATTCAGTACCTCTTAGGGACAAGTACAACAGGCCTAGCCAACAGGTCCTAAGCACGAGTGAGCATACTAAGGTGACAGTCGTGTGATCCTATTAAAATAAACGCGCTATGCGTCCATACACTGCACTTTTCGGAACGGTACCGCTGGAATAAAACGTGATGGTGTAGAGCTATAGCGAACATTATAAGCACAGATGACTGCATGCTACCCTTGAAATAAGCGAGTCGTGCTTCCATTCAGTACCTCTTAGGGACAAGTACAACAGGCCTAGCCAACAGGTCCTAAGCACGAGTGAGCATATTAAGGTGACAGTCGTGTGATCCTATTAAAATAAACGCGCTATGCGTCCATACACTGCACTTTTGGGAAGGGTACCGCTGGAATAAAACGTGATGGTGTAGAGCTATAGCGAACATTATAAGCACAGATGACTGCATGCTACCCTTGAAATAAGCGAGTCGTGCTTCCATTCGTACCTCTTAGGGACAAGTACAACAGGCCTAGCCAACAGGTCCTAAGCACGAGTGAGCATATTAAGGTGACAGTCGTGTGATCCTATTAAAATAAACGCGCTATGCGTCCATACACTGCACTTTTCGTAAGGGTACCGCTGGAATAAAACGTGATGGTGTAGAGCTATAGCGAACATTATAAGCACAGATGACTGCATGCTACCCTTGAAATAAGCGAGTCGTGCTTCCATTCAGTACCTCTTAGGGACAAGTACAACAGGCCTAGCCAACAGGTCCTAAGCACGAGTGAGCATATTAAGGTGACAGTCGTGTGATCCTATTAAAATAAACGCGCTATGCGTCGATACACTGCACTTTTCGGAAGGGTACCGCTAGAATAAAATGTGATGGTGCAGAGCTATAGCGAACATTATAAGCACAGATGACTGCATGCTACCCCTGAAATAAACGAGTCGTGCTTCCATTCAGTACCTCTTAGGGACAAGTACAACAGGCCTAGCCAACAGGTCCTAAGCACGAGTGAGCATATTAAGGTGACAGTCGTGTGATCCTATTAAAATAAATGCGCTATGCGTCCATACACTGCACTTTTCGGAAGGGTACGGCTGGAATAAAACGTGATGGTGTAGAGCTATAGCGAACATTATAAGCACAGATGACTGCATGCTACCCTTGAAATAAGCGAGTCGTGCTTCCATTCAATACCTCTTAGGGACAAGTACAACAGGCCTAGCCAACAGGTCCTAAGCACGAGTGAGCATATTAAGGTGACAGTCGTGTGATCCTACTAGATGCCATATGCATCTAGTGGGCTTATGAATTCTTGTTGTGCTGCTGAATGACATCGCGTATCAACATTCAAATCACCCGATAAAAATAATACTTGCTGGTTTGTTGTTACGTAATCAAACAGGCTTTCGAGAACGTCTAGGCACCCTCTCAAATTTCCATCAGGAGGACGGTACAGAACGGCAAATACATCATTCCCACCTTCAACTGTCAGGATTTCAATATCTGCGGTAGAAACTGTGAATTGTTTGTTTTCTTTTGCAGGTTGTGTGTTCAATATCTGCAACGACACACCGCCACCCCGGCGCCCAGGTCTATTAAGAACAAAATGTGTATAGTTACTTAGAACTAAATAGTTTGCGTCATCTTGATACCAGGTCTCGGTGAACATAATTACATCAAAAGAAAATTTGAAAACAGATAACAAGGCTTCTATTTCTTCAGCTTTGTTATTTATCGAACGGCAGTTCAAGTGAAAAAGTTTTAAGGCGTTTGTGCTAGCTAGCTTATTTAACTGTTCTGGAGCAAGCAAGTGATAGGAATCCATGATGAAAGATAACTTCCTAGGTCATCTTGGCCACGTCACTGCTATTAGTTATCTTTAGCAGCGTGCTGTTCTCAGATTTCCGTGCGTAGATCTGGCCTCCGCGCACCCAGACAAACTTCCAGTGTGACTCACGCTTCTTACTGACAGCAAGCCCCAGCAAGCGCTTGCGATCTGGGCACAAGTGCTGATTCACGTACACAGAGTCCGTCTCCTGGAAACCAAGGTCTGTACATGACAGCCTCGTTTTTCGCGCCTTTTCATGAAAAGCGTCTCGCTTCCTTCGATGCACAAATTGTGCGACTATGTACTTTTCTGTTTTGCTTTCATGAACAGCTACCCTATGACATACGTCAATGTCGGAAGGCGAAACACTTTCGCCCACTTTTTCACCAAGTTCTCCCAAAATTTCAAGCAAGTTTTCATCTGTGCTCACAGGTATCCCTTTGATTTCTACATTTGCATTCCGCGAGTACTGTTCACAGTGTACCAGCCGTGCTTCACACAATTTGATCTGGGAAGCAAGTGAATCACAGCGATCTCTTAGAATTGCGTTTTGTTCGCGCAATTCCTTATTCTCCTCGACTGTGCTCTTGAGGTCATCCTTCATCTCGTCATATTTCTCACTAATGAATGACATGCTGGTTTTTATTTCTCTGAGCTCATTGCGAACATCGCGTTCAAGGGATTCCCTGAAAGCCTTAAATTCAGCCCTGATTTCTTTCTTCATTTCATCTAGTGCTAGCGCTAGTTCCTTGCTGATTTTGGACATGATACTGCGGGGCAAGCTGCAGCAAAAATCACAATGGTAGCACTTTACAAATGGCAGCAGCGGCGTGGCAGTTTGCAATCTACAGAAATATGTAAAGCAAAATGACCAACCTGCAGCAAAAGCAAAGAGTTGGGTTAGCCTCTGTGTCGGTCGCGCTGCTCACGCCACTGCCGCCATGTGAAGAGCAGTCCACGTCGCCCCCGAGCTTTTGTAGCCGAACCCCACCGACGTCACAGCGCCTGGTCCAATCGGCGGCGCGCAGATATCTTCAGGTACGATGCTACGCTTCGGCTTCTTCCAGAAAGATATGGGCGTCTGTCTGCACGTGGACGGTACCGGCGTGGCTGCAGCAAAAGCAAAGAGTTGGGTTAGCCTCTGTGTCGGTCGCGCTGCTCACGCCACTGCCGCCATGTGAAGAGCAGTCCACGTCGCCCCCGAGCTTTTGTAGCCGAAGCCCACCGACGTCACAGCGCCTGGTCCAATCGGCGGCGCGCAGATATCTTCAGGTACGATGCTACGCTTCGGCTTCTTCCAGAAAGATATGGGCGTCTGTCTGCACGTGGACGGTACCGGCGTGGCTGCAGCAAAAGCAAAGAGTTGGATTAGCCTCTGTGTCGGTCGCGCTGCTCACGCCACTGCCGCCATGTGAAAGCTGCCAGGAAAGCTGCGAACTGGAAAAGGTGGAAACGGAGTGCGTTTTTCAGTGGCTTTGTTGCGTCACTCCCACGCCGATTGAAGTCAGCAGAAGAGCGGCAGGCGTTTATATAGCGCTCGTGTCCTGTCTTCACCTTACCTGTGTCTTGTGTTTCGCGCTACGTTTTTCGAAGATGTATATGCAGGCCGGTGACAGTTGTCGATGCCGGTGCGGGTAGTAGTTCACGGCAAGCTATTAAAACATCTACAATGCTAGCGTTCCTCGGGGCATCGTTGAGCTTGTAAATTTCTTCCGCTTGGTCTAAAAGTTGCGTAGAAGAACCAACATGGCTTGGACACTGCAGAGAGGTTGACAATACAACCAGGAAAGCTGCGAACTGGAAAAGGTGGAAACAGAGTGCGTTTTTCAGTGGCTTTGTTGCGTCACTCCCACGCCGACTGAAGTCAGCAGAAGTGCGGCAGGCGTTTATATGCAGGCCGATGACAGTTGTCGATGTCGGTACGGGTAGTAGTTCACGGCAAGCTATGAAAACATGTATAATGCTAGCGTTCTACGGGGCATCTGTGAGCTTGTAAATTTCTTCCGATTGGTCTAAAAGTTGCGTAGAAGAACCAACATGGCTTGCACACTGCAGAGAGGTTGACAATACAAGCAGGAAAGCTGCGAACTGGAAAAGGTGGAAATGGAGTGCGTTTTTCATTGGCTTTGTTGCGTCACACCCACGCCGATTGAAGTCAGCAGAAGAGCGGCAGGCGTTTATATGCAGGCCGATGACAGTTGTCGATGTCGGTACGGGTAGTAGTTCACGGCAAGCTATGAAAACATGTATAAAGCTAGCGTTCTACGGGGCATCTGTGAGCTTGTAAATTTCTTCCGATTGGTCTAAAAGTTGCGTAGAAGAACCAACATGGCTTGCACACTGCAGAGAGGTTGACAATACAAGCAGGAAAGCTGCGAACTGGAAAAGGTGGAAATGGAGTGCGTTTTTCATTGCCTTTGTTGCGTCACACCCACGCCGATTGAAGTCAGCAGAAGAGCGGCAGGCGTTTATATGCAGGCCGATGACAGTTGTCGATGTCGGTGAGGGTAGTAGTTCACGGCAAGCTATGAAAACATCTACAATGCTAGCGTTCCTCGGGGCCTCGTTGAGCTTGCAAATTTCTTCCACTTGGTCTAAAGGTTGCGTAGAAGAACCAACATGGATTGCACACTGCAGAGAGGTTGACAATACAACCAGGAAAGCTGCGAACTGGAAAAGGTGGGCTCGGTGGCTGTGCAACCGCACAGTCTAACCCTTTCGCCTTCATCATGCAGATTTTTCTGTTCATCGTTCGCGTGGCCATCCCCGCCCTGCTGTCCGCGCGCCCTGGAACCGCAGTGTTTTCCGCGCATGCCGATGACAGCAACAACAACAGCCCCTGCTGCAACACCGCAGCCATCATCTCTCCATTTCCCGGACCGCCCCTCGGGCAGCACTGGACACTACCTTACCCCTGGAAAGCGGAACTGCGAGCGACATCAACAGCGGAAGCTATAAAGGAGCAACGCCCGTCCGCGCCACTCTGTGGGCTCGGTGGCTGTGCAACCGCACAGTCTAACCCTTTCGCCTTCATCATGCAGATTTTTCTGTTCATCGTTCGCGTGGCCATCCCCGCCCTGCTGTCCGCGCGCCCTGGAACCGCAGTGTTTTCCGCGCATGCCGATGCCAGCAACAACAACAGCCCCTGCTGCAACACCGCAGCCATCATCTCTCCATTTCCCGGAACGCCCCTCGGGCAGCACTGGACACTACCTTACCCCTGGAAAGCGGAACTGCGAGCGACATCAACAGCGGAAGCTATAAAGGAGCAACGCCCGTCCGCGCCACTCTGTGGGCTCGGTGGCTGTGCAACCGCACAGTCTAACCCTTTCGCCTTCATCATGCAGATTTTTCTGTTCATCGTTCGCGTGGCCATCCCCGCCCTGCTGTCCGCGCGCCCTGGAACCGCAGTGTTTTCCGCGCATGCCGATGCCAGCAACAACAACAGCCCCTGCTGCAACACCGCAGCCATCATCTCTCCATTTCCCGGAACGCCCCTCGGGCAGCACTGGACACTACCTTACCCCTGGAAAGCGGAACTGCGAGCGACATCAACAGCGGAAGCTATAAAGGAGCAACGCCCGTCCGCGCCACTCTGTGGGCTCGGTGGCTGTGCAACCGCACAGTCTAACCCTTTCGCCTTCATCATGCAGATTTTTCTGTTCATCGTTCGCGTGGCCATCCCCGCCCTGCTGTCCGCGCGCCCTGGAACCGCAGTGTTTCCGCGCATGCCGATGCCAGCAACAACAACAGCCCCTGCTGCAACACCGCAGCCATCATATCTCCATTTCCTGGACCGCCCCTCGGGCAGCACTGGACACTACCTTACCCCTGGAAAGCGGAACTGCGAGCGACATCAACAGCGGAAGCTATAAAGGAGCAACGCCCGTCCGCGCCACTCTGTGGGCTCGGTGGCTGTGCAACCGCACAGTCTAACCCTTTCGCCTTCATCATGCAGGTTGGTAACTTCTACAGTCTATTTGCTAAGAAAACTAGCAATTATCTCTTACTACAGCTACCGAGCCCACAGAGCTGTGTCTGTATTGGTGTTGAATGCGTTGAGGTTGTTCGATCCTTGTTACTTTTGGCTGGGGATATTGAAACAAACCCGGGACCTGATTTTGAAACCGTGCTTGCTGAGCTAAAGAAACTGTCTTCCGGGCAATCTACACTTCTCTCAGAGATACAAGACATGAAAAAACAACTTACGGCTACTGACACGGCAATCGCAGACTTAACAGCACGCATGTGTATCCTTGAGGCACAAAACCAACTTATCACTGAGCTGCAGTCGCGACTAGACTCGATGGAGACAGCGACAACAGAAATGTGTGCTCATATAAAAAACCTTGAGGCTCGTGTTGACGACGCTGAGAACCGGTCACGTCGAAACAATCTAATATTTTATGGTATCCCTGATAATGACCCCGCAGAAACTTACACACAATCTGAGGAAGCTGTAATCCATCTTTGTTCCACTACCTTAGATATAACAGTTGCTTCAAACGATATCGAGCGCGCCCATCGCCTCGGCCGTCACACAGCTGGAAAAACCAGACCAATAATCGCAAAATTTCACTCCCACAAAACTAAGCTGGAAATTCTGTCTAATGGAAAAAAATTCAAAGATACTGTATATAGCGCCGGTGAAGACTTCTCGCCTGCCGTTAGGAAGGCCCGAAAACAGCTTATCACTTTTGCAAAAACCAAATCTACAGCTTATAAACTGAGCTATAAAACCTTGTTTATCGGTCGCGCACGGTACGTTTATGACGAATCCTCGGAAACTGTTAAGGAAATATCATAGCAGCCATCTAGAAAAAGCACCCCACAGCCTCTCCCCACGCCCGCGTCCCGGCAGTCACCTCAGTCTACTCTTTCTTTTTCCGTACTTTTCACTAATGTCCGCAGTTTCATTTCTAAGCGGGAAGAAATCTCGAGTCTTGTTCGTTCGTCCAATAGCAACATCTTCGTACTAACTGAAACGTGGCTGACTAGCGAAATTAACGACAATGAGGTCCTGGCAGACTTACCTAACTTTAAGCTTTTTCGTAAGGACCGTCAGGGGTCTCGTGGCGGAGGAGTGCTCATTGGTTTTTCTAATGATTTACCATTTTCAATCATTTCCATTTCGTCTGATCTAGAAATAATGTGGCTTTTCTGCCGTTGTCCTCCTCAGTCGGTTCTTCTCGGTGTTTGTTACAGGCCCCCGCATTGTACTCCGGACTTTTCAGAGAAACTTACTAACTTGCTGTGTGAACTTACTGCTAAATATCAAAAGTCGCATATACTTCTCTTTGGTGATTTTAATTTCCCGGATATTGACTGGAGTACTAACACTGCTTCAGCATCAGGCACGGTGGAAGCCAAAAATTTTATAGAAGTGTGCCTGAACTTTGGCCTTACACAAGTTATCTTGGCGCCAACAAGAATAACACAAACGAGCGCTAACATATTAGACCTACTACTCGTCAGTCATCCCGAAAGTGTTAAATCAGTCACGATTCTTCCTGGAATCAGCGATCACGAAGTAATTCATACCGATATAGCCTTAACCCCACTTCGGAACCAAACTTTTAAAAAGACGATCCGTTTGTACGATAAGGGTGACTACGCAGAGATTAATCGTGAACTAGATGCTTTCTTTCAATCTTTCCGAACTAATTTTCATATTCGGTCTATCGAAGAAAATTGGACTATATTTAAGAAGAAAATTACTGAACTAACTGATCAGTTCATTCCTAAGTTCACCTTCCGAGAGAGTTCACAGAAACCATGGTTCACTAAAACGCTAAAACGTTTGGAGAATAGAAAGAAGCGTCTATTTCGCGCAGCCAAAGCAAAAACTAACCAGGCGGCCTGGGACAAGTATTACGCAGCCGAAAAGGCATATAATTCATCTGCTCGGAACGCCAAACGTTCCTTTTTTAACAAAGACTTGCCCCGAATACTACACACTAATCCTCGAAAATTCTGGGACACCACCAACCCAAAACACAAAGGCGATATCAGTGTCACAAATGAAGCAGGAGACGTGCTTAGTCATGCAGAGTGTGCTCACATGTTCAATGTTGCATTTCAATCAGTGTTCACTAATGAATATGATGCCCCCTTTTCTGTGCCAAACACTTTTATTTATAATGTTATGTCACCTGTTGAATTTAACGCATCGGGAATTCTGTCACTAATCGATAAGATGAAACTTTCATCTTCGGCCGGTTTCGATAATGTCAACGCCAAATTTCTTAAGAATACGAAACTCACCAGTGCCAGTTACTTATGTTTGCTATTCCAGCAGTCACTCTCTTCTGGCCAACTTCCTCGTGACTGGAAAAATGGGAAGGTCATTCCAGTCTTCAAATCCGGTAACACAAATTCTCCATTAAATTATCGCCCCATTTCTTTAACAAGCGTGCCTTGCAAGCTAATGGAACACGTCATATTCTCCCATGTCATTGCCTTCTTGGATTCGAACAATTTTTTTCATCCTGCGCAGCACGGGTTCCGGAAAGGCTTTTCTTGCGACACTCAACTAGCCCTTTTTATTCATGACTTGCATGCCAACCTAGATCATAACCTGCAAACTGACGCTATATTTCTTTATTTTAAAAAAGCCTTCGATAAAGTTCCCCACAAACGCCTGTTGTACAAGTTATCTAACCTTAATATCGATCCTAATGTTGTTGCATGGATTAAAGAATTCCTAACTAACCGCACTCAGTCCGTCTTTGTAAATGAACACACTTCCAGCTTTCTTCCTGTAACATCTGGCGTCCCTCAAGGTTCCGTACTAGGTCCCCTTTTGTTTTTAATATACATAAATGATTTGCCCTCGCATGTGTCTTGTAAAATTCGCATGTTTGCTGACGATTGTGTTATTTATGAAGCAGTTAATAACAATTCTGAGCAATTATCTCTCCAAAACAACCTTAACAATATTCGGGATTGGTGTAAAATTTGGCTAATGGAGCTTAACCCTCACAAATGCAACGTACTCTCTTTTCATCGCCGCCGTAACCCACTCGTGCCCTTCTATCACATAGACTCCGTTCCCGTGCTGCCAGTAGAATCATACAAATATTTAGGCGTAACCTTGTGCGCTGACCTCTCCTAGAAAACGCATATAACTAACATCATTTCTTCAGCTAACAAATCCCTTGGTTTTCTAAAACGTCATCTACACGATGCGCCAATGCATGTTAGGTTATTAGCTTACGAAACACTTGTGAAATCGAAATTAGAATACGCATCACCCATTTGGCATCCACATCAAGCTTATCTAACCAACGCATTAGAAATTTTGCAAAACCGCGCAGTCAGATTTATTCATTCTTCATATCATTACAGCACGAGTGTTTCGTATCTGAAATCGCTTTCAGGCATACAGCCACTCGAGCTGCGCCGCCGCACAGCCAGTCTTTTATTATTTCACAAGTTCTTTTACAGCCATCTACGAACTGCACCCTACATGGTCCCTCCGGCACGCATATCTCACCGCACTCTCCATCAACTCCAGATCAGCCGTCCACGTGCACGCACAGTCACCTTCGCAGCTTCATTTTTTTCACGCACCGCCGCGGACTGGAATGGCCTTCCCGCTGACATTGCAACAATAAGCTGTCCCGCGAACTTCGCACGCAGAGCTAACACCTTTTTGTCATCATCATAACGCATGATTACCTTGTCGCACCAAACGTTGTACCCACCCCTTATGTAATGCCCCTGAAAAGGGGTCTTTAAGGAAATAAAATTGATTGATTGATTGATTGATTGATGGAAGGTGGAAACGGAGTGCGTTTTTCAGTGGCTTTGTTGCGTCACTCCCACGCCGATTGAAGTCAGCAGAAGAGCGGCAGGCGTTTATATGCAGGCCTATCTCAGTTGTCGATGTCGGTGCGGGTAGTAGTTCACGGCAAGCTTTGGAAACATCTACAATGCTAGCGTTCCTCGGGGCATCGTTGAGCTTGCAAATTTCTTCCGCTTGGTCTAAAAGTTGCGTAGAAGAACCAACATGGCTTGCACACTGCAGAGAGGTTGACAATACAACCAGGAAAGCTGCGAACTGGAAAAGGTGGAAACGGAGTGCGTTTTTCAGTGGCTTTGTTGCGTCACTCCCACGCCGACTGAAGTCAGCAGAAGAGCGGCAGGCCTATCTCAGTTGTCGATGTCGGTGCGGGTAGTAGTTCACGGCAAGCTATGGAAACATGTACAATGCTAGCGTTCCGCGGGGCATCGGTGAGCTTGCAAATTTCTTCCGCTTGGTCTAAAAGTTGCGTAGAAGAACCAACATGGCTTGCACACTGCAGAGAGGTTGACAATACAACCAGGAAAGCTGCGAACTGGAAAAGGTGGAAACGGAGTGCGTTTTTCAGTGGCTTTGTTGCGTCACTCCCACGCCGACTGAAGTCAGCAGAAGAGCGGCAGGCGTTTATATGCAGGCCGGTGACAGTTGCCGATGCCGGTGCGGGTAGTAGTTCACGGCAAGCTATGAAAACATCTACAATGCTAGCGTTCCTCGGGGCATCGTTGAGCTTGCAAATTTCCTCCGCTTGGTTTAAAAGTTGCATAGAAGAACCAACATGGCATGCACACTGCAGAGAGGTTGACAATACAACCAGGAAAGCTGCGAACTGGAAAAGGTGGAAACGGAGTGCGTTTTTCAGTGGCTTTGTTGCGTCACTCCCACGCCGACTGAAGTCAGCAGAAGGGCGGCAGGCGTTTATATGCAGGCCGATGACAGTTGTCGATGTCGGTGAGGGTAGTAGTTCACGGCAAGCTAGGAAATCATGTATAATGCTAGCGTTCCTCGGGGCATCGTTGAGCTTGCAAATTTCTTCCGCTGGGTCTAAAAGTTGCGTAGAAGAACCAACATGGCTTGCACACTGCAGAGAGGTTGACAATACAACCAGGAAAGCTGCGAACTGGAAAAGGTGGAAACGGAGTGCGTTTTTCAGTGGCTTTGTTGCGTCACTCCCACGCCGATTGAAGTCAGCAGAAGGGCGGCAGGCGTTTATATGCAGGCCGGTGACAGTTGTCGATGCCGGTGCGGGTAGTAGTTCACGGCAAGCTATGAAAACATCTACAATGCTAGCGTTCCTCGGGGCATCGTTGAGCTTGCAAATTTCTTCCGCTTGGTCTAAAAGTTGCGTAGAAGAACCAACATGGCTTGCACACTGCAGAGAGGTTGACAATACAACCAGGAAAGCTGCGAACTGGAAAAGGTGGAAACAGAGTGCGTCTTTCAGTGGCTTTGTTGCGTCACTCCCACGCCGATTGAAGTCAGCAGAAGGGCGGCAGGCGTTTATATGCAGGCCGGTGACAGTTGTCAATGCCGGTGCGGGTAGTAGTTCACGGCAAGCTATGAAAACATCTACAATGCTAGCGTTCCTCGGGGCACCGTTGAGCTTGCAAATTTATTCCGCTTGGTCTAAAAGTTGCGTAGAAGAACCAACATGGCTTGCACACTGCAGAGAGGTTGACAATACAACCAGGAAAGCTGCGAACTGGAAAAGGTGGAAACGGAGTGCGTTTTTCAGTGGCTTTGTTGCGTCACTCCCACGCCGGCTGAAGTCAGCAGAAGTGCGGCAGCCGTTTATATGCAGCCCGATGGCAGTTGTCGATGTCGGTACGGGTAGTAGTTCACGGCAAGCTATGAAAACATGTATAATGCTAGCGTTCTTCGGGGCATCTGTGGGCTTGTAAATTTCTTCCGATTGGTCTAAAAGTTGCGTAGAAGAACCAACATGGCTTGCACACTGCAGAGAGGTTGACAATACAAGCAGGAAAGCTGCGAACTGGAAAAGGTGGAAATGGAGTGCGTTTTTCATTGGCTTTGTTGCGTCACACCCACGCCGACTGAAGTCAGCAGAAGAGCGGCAGGCGTTTATATGCAGGCCGATGACAGTTGTCGATGTCGGTGAGGGTAGTAGTTCACGGCAAGCTATGAAAACATCTACAATGCTAGCGTTCCTCGGGGCCTCGTTGAGCTTGCAAATTTCTTCCGCTTGGTCTAAAGGTTACGTAGAAGAACCAACATGGCTTGCACACTGCAGAGAGGTTGACAATACAACCAGGAAAGCTGCGAACTGGAAAAGGTGGAAACGGAGTGCGTTTTTCAGTGGCTTTGTTGCGTCACTCCCACGCCGATTGAAGTCAGCAGAAGAGCGGCAGGCGTTTATATGCAGGCCTATCTCAGTTGTCGATGTCGGTGCGGGTAGTAGTTCACGGCAAGCTTTGGAAACATCTACAATGCTAGCGTTCCTCGGGGCATCGTTGAGCTTGCAAATTTCTTCCGCTTGGTCTAAAAGTTGCGTAGAAGAACCAACATGGCTTGCACACTGCAGAGAGGTTGACAATACAACCAGGAAAGCTGCGAACTGGAAAAGGTGGAAACGGAGTGCGTTTTTCAGTGGCTTTGTTGCGTCACTCCCACGCCGACTGAAGTCAGCAGAAGAGCGGCAGGCGTTTATATGCAGGCCGATGACAGTTGTCGATGTCGGTGAGGGTAGTAGTTCACGGCAAGCTATGAAAACATCTACAATGCTAGCGTTCCTCGGGGCATCGTTGAGCTTGCAAATTTCTTCCGCTTGGTATAAAAGTTGCGTAGAAGAACCAACATGGCTAGCACACTGCAGAGAGGTTGACAATACAACCAGGAAAGCTGCGAACTGGAAAAGGTGGAAACAGAGTGCGTTTTTCAGTGGCTTTGTTGCGTCACTCCCACGCCGACTGAAGTCAGCAGAAGAGCGGCAGGCGTTTATATAGCGCTCGTGTCCTGTCTTCACCTTACCTGTGTCTTGTGTTTCGCGTTACGTTTTTCGAAGATGTATATGCAGGCCTATCTCAGTGTTCGATGTCGGTGCGGGTAGTAGTTCACGGCAAGCTTTGGAAACATCTACAATGCTAGCGTTCCTCGGGGCATCGTTGAGCTTGTAAATTTCTTCCGCTTGGTCTAAAAGTTGCGTAGAAGAACCAACATGGCTTGGACACTGCAGAGAGGTTGACAATACAACCAGGAAAGCTGCGAACTGGAAAAGGTGTAAACAGAGTGCGTTTTTAGTGGCATTGTTGCGTCGCTCCCACGCCCATTGAAGTAAGCAGAAGAGCGGCGGGCGTTTGTATGCAGGCCTATCTCAGTTGTCGATGTCGGTGCGGGTAGTAGTTCACGGCAAGCTATGGAAACATGTACTATGCTAGCGTTCCGCGGGGCATCGGTGAGCTTGCAAATTTCTTCCGCTTGGTCTAAATGTTGCGTAGAAGAACCAACATGGCTTGCACACTGCAGAGAGGTTGACAATACAACCAGGAAAGCTGCGAACTGGAAAAGGTGGAAACAGAGTGCGTTTTTCGGTGGCTTTGTTGCGTCACTCCCACGCCGACTGAAGTCAGCAGAAGGGCGGCAGGCGTTTATATGCAGGCCGGTGACAGTTGTCGATGCCGGTGCGGGTAGTAGTTCACGGCAAGCTATGAAAACATCTACAATGCTAGCGTTCCTCGGGGCACCGTTGAGCTTGCAAATTTCTTCCGCTTGGTCTAAAAGTTGCGTAGAAGAACCAACATGGCTTGCACACTGCAGAGAGGTTGACAATACAACCAGGAAAGCTGCGAACTGGAAAAGGTGGAAACGGAGTGCGTTTTTCAGTGGCTTTTTTGCGTCACTCCCACGCCGACTGAAGTCAGCAGAAGGGTGGCAGGCGTTTATATGCAGGCCGATGACAGTTGTCGATGTCGGTACGGGTAGTAGTTCACGGCAAGCTATGAAAACATGTATAATGCTAGCGTTCTACGGGGCATCTGTGAGCTTGTAAATTTCTTCCGATTGGTCTAAAAGTTGCGTAGAAGAACCAACATGGCTTGCACACTGCAGAGAGGTTGACAATACAACCAGGAAAGCTGCGAACTGGAAAAGGTGGAAACAGAGTGCGTTTTTCAGTGGCTTTGTTGCGTCACTCCCACGCCGACTGAAGTCAGCATAAGGGCGGCAGGCGTTTATATGCAGGCCGATGACAGTTGTCGATGTCGGTGCGGGTAGTAGTTCACGGCAAGCTATGAAAACATCTACAATGCTAGCGTTCCTCGGGGCATCGTTGAGCTTGCAAATTTCTTCCGCTTGGTCTAAAAGTTGCGTAGAAGAACCATCATGGCTTGGACACTGCAGAGAGGTTGACAACGCAACCAGGAAAGCTGCGAAGTGGATAAGGTGGAAACAGAGTGCGTTTTTAGTGGCATTGTTGCGTCACTCCCACGCCGATTGAAGTCAGCAGAAGGGCGGCAGGCGTTTATATGCAGGCCGGTGACAGTTGTCGATGCCGGTGCGGGTAGTAGTTCACGGCAAGCTATGAAAACATCTACAATGCTAGCGTTCCTCGGGGCATCGTTGAGCTTGCAAATTTCTTCCGCTTGGTCTAAATGTTGCGTAGAAGAACCAACATGGCTTTGACACTGCAGAAAGGTTGACAACGCACCCAGAAGAACTGCGAACTGGAAAAGGTGGAAACGGAGTGCGTTTTTCAGTGGCATTGTTGCGTCACTCCCACGCCGATTGAAGTCAGCAGAAGGGCGGCAGGCGTTAATATGCAGGCCGATGACAGTTGTCGATGTCGGTGCGGCTAGTAGTCCACGGCAAGCTATGAAAACTTCTATGATACTAGCGTTCCACGGGGCATCGGTGAGCTTGGAAATTTCTACCGATTGGTCTAAAAGTTGCGTACAAGAACCAACATGGCTTTGACGCTGCAGGGAGGTTGACAACGCACCCAGGAAAGCTGTGAACTGGAAAAGCTGGAAACAGAGTGCGTTTTTAGTGGCATTGTTGCGTCGCTCCCACGCCCATTGAAGTAAGCAGAAGAGCGGCGGGCGTTTGTATGCAGGCCTATCTCAGTTGTCGATGTCGGTGCGGGTAGTAGTTCACGGCAAGCTATGGAAACATGTACAATGCTAGCGTTCCGCGGGGCATCGGTGAGCTTGCAAATTTCTTCCGCTTGGTCTAAAATTTGCGTAGAACCAACATTGCTTGCACACTGCAGAGAGGTTGACAATACAACCAGGAAAGCTGCGAACTGGAAAAGGTGGAAACAGAGTGCGTTTTTCGGTGGCTTTGTTGCGTCACTCCCACGCCGACTGAAGTCAGCAGAAGGGCGGCAGGCGTTTATATGCAGGCCGGTGACAGTTGTCGATGCCGGTGCGGGTAGTAGTTCACGGCAAGCTATGAAAACATCTACAATGCTAGCGTTCCTCGGGGCATCGTTGAGCTTGCAAATTTCTTCCGCTTGGTCTAAAAGTTGCGTAGAAGAACCAACATGGCTTGCACACTGCAGAGTGGTTGACAATACAACCAGGAAAGCTGCGAACTGGAAAAGGTGGAAACAGATTGTGTTTTTCAGTGGCTTTGTTGCGTCATTCCCACGCCGATTGAAGTCAGCAGAAGGGCGGCAGGCGTTTATATGCAGGCCGGTGACAGTTGTCGATTCCGGGGCGGGTAGTAGTTCACGGCAAGCTATGAAAACATCTACAATGCTAGCGTTTCTCGGGGCACCGTTGAGCTTGAAATTTCTTCCGCTTGGTCTAAAAGTTGCGTAGAAGAACCAACATGGCTTGCACACTGCAGAGAGGTTGACAATACAACCAGGAAAGCTGCGAAATGGAAAAGGTGGAAACGGAGTGCGTTTTTCAGTGGCGTTTTTGCGTCACTCCCACGCCGACTGAAGTCAGCAGAAGGGTGGCAGGCGTTTATATGCAGGCCGATGACAGTTGTCGATGTCGGTACGGGTAGTAGTTCACGGCAAGCTATGAAAACATGTATAATGCTAGCGTTCTACGGGGCATCTGTGAGCTTGTAAATTTCTTCCGATTGGTCTAAAAGTTGCGTAGAAGAACCAACACGGCTTGCACACTGCAGAGAGGTTGACAATACAAACAGGAAAGCTGCGAACTGGAAAAGGTGGAAACGGAGTGCGTTTTTCAGTGGCTTTGTTGCGTCACTCCCACGCCGACTGAAGTCAGCAGAAGAGCGGCAGGCGTTTATATGCAGGCCTATCTCAGTTGTTGATGTCGGTGCGGGTAGTAGTTCACGGCGAGCTATGGAAACATCTACAATGCTAGCGTTCCTCGGGGCATCGTTGAGCTTGCAAATTTCTTCCGCTTGGTCTAAAAGTTGCGTAGAAGAACCAACATGGCTTGTACACTGCAGAGAGGTTGACAATACAACCAGGAAAGCTGCGAACTGGAAAAGGTGGAAACGGAGTGCGTTTTTCAGTGGCTTTGTTGCGTCACTCCCACGCCGACTGAAGTCAGTAGAAGAGCGGCAGGCGTTTATATGCAGGCCGGTGACAGTTGTCGATGCCGGTGCGGGTAGTAGTTCACGGCAAGCTATGAAAACATCTACAATGCTAGCGTTCCGCGGGGCATCGGTGAGCTTGCAAATTTCTTCCGCTTGGTCTAAAAGTTGCGTAGAAGAACCAACATGGCTTGCACACTGCAGAGAGGTTGACAATACAAATAGGAAAGCTGCGAACTGGAAATGGTGGAAACGGAGTGCGTTTTTCAGTGGCTTTGTTGCGTCACTCCCACGCCGACTGAAGTCAGTAGAAGAGCGGCAGGCGTTTATATGCAGGCCGGTGACAGTTGTCGATGCCGGTGCGGGTAGTAGTTCACGGCAAGCTATGAAAACATCTACAATGCTAGCGTTCCTCGGGGCATCGTTGAGCTTGCAAATTTCTTCCGCTTGGTCTAAAAGTTGCGTAGAAGAACCAACATGGCTTGTACACTGCAGAGAGGTTGACAATACAACCAGGAAAGCTGCGAACTGGAAAAGGTGGAAACGGAGTGCGTTTTTCAGTGGCTTTTTTGCGTCACTCCCACGCCGACTGAAGTCAGCAGAAGGGTGGCAGGCGTTTATATGCAGGCCGATGACAGTTGTCGATGTCGGTACGGGTAGTAGTTCACGGCAAGCTATGAAAACATGTATAATGCTAGCGTTCTACGGGGCATCTGTGAGCTTGTAAATTTCTTCCGATTGATCTAAAAGTTGCGTAGAAGAACCAACATGGCTTGCACACTGCAGAGAGGTTGACAATACAACCAGGAAAGCTGCGAACTGGAAAAGGTGGAAACGGAGTGCGTTTTTCAGTGGCTTTGTTGCGTCACTCCCACGCCGATTGAAGTCAGCAGAAGAGCGGCAGGCGTTTATATGCAGGCCTATCTCAGTTGTCGATGTCGGTGCGGGTAGTAGTTCACGGCAAGCTTTGGAAACATCTACAATGCTAGCGTTCCTCGGGGCATTGTTGAGCTTGCAAATTTCTTCCGCTTGGTCTAAAAGTTGCGTAGAAGAACCAACATGGCTTGCACACTGCAGAGAGGTTGACAATACAAACAGGAAAGCTGCGAACTGGAAAAGGTGGAAACGGAGTGCGTTTTTCAGTGGCTTTGTTGCGTCACTCCCACGCCGACTGAAGTCAGCAGAAGAGCGGCAGGCGTTTATATGCAGGCCTATCTCAGTTGTCGATGTCGGTGCGGGTAGTAGTTCACGGCAAGCTATGGAAACGTACAATTCTAGCGTTCCGCGGGGCATCGGTGAGCTTGCAAATTTCTTCCGCTTGGTCTAAAAGTTGCGTAGAAGAACCAACATGGCTTGCACACTGCAGAGAGGTTGACAATACAAATAGGAAAGCTGCGAACTGGAAAAGGTGGAAACGGAGTGCGTTTTTCAGTGGCTTTGTTGCGTCACTCCCACGCCGACTGAAGTCAGCAGAAGAGCGGCAGGCGTTTATATGCAGGCCGGTGACAGTTGTCGATGCCGGTGCGGGTAGTAGTTCACGGCAAGCTATGAAAACATCTACAATGCTAGCGTTCCTCGGGGCATCGTTGAGCTTGCAAATTTCTTCCGCTTGGTCTAAAAGTTGCGTAGAAGAACCAACATGGCTTGTACACTGCAGAGAGATTGACAATACAACCAGGAAAGCTGCGAACTGGAAAAGGTGGAAACGGAGTGCGTTTTTCAGTGGCTTTGTTGCGTCACTCCCACGCCGACTGAAGTCAGCAGAAGAGCGGCAGGCGTTTATATGCAGGCCGGTGACAGTTGTCGATGCCGGTGCGGGTAGTAGTTCACGGCAAGCTATGAAAACATCTACAATGCTAGCGTTCCTCGGGGCATCGGTGAGCTTGCAAATTTCTTCCGCTTGGTCTAAAAGTTGCGTAGAAGAACCAACATGGCATGCACACTGCAGAGAGGTTGACAATACAACCAGGAAAGCTGCGAATTGGAAAAGGTGGAAACGGAGTGCGTTTTCCAGTGGCTTTGTTGCGTCACTCCCACGCCGACTGAAGTCAGCAGAAGAGCGGCAGGCGTTTATATGCAGGCCGGTGACAGTTGTCGATGCCGGTGCGGGTAGTAGGTCACGGCAAGCTATGAAAACATCAACAATGCTAGCGTTCCTCGGGGCATCGGTGAGCTTGCAAATTTCTTCCGCTTGGTCTAAAAGTTGCGTAGAAGAACCAACATGGCTTGCACACTGCAGAGAGGTTGACAATACAACCAGGAAAGCTGCGAACTGGAAAAGGTGGAAACGGAGTGCGTTTTTCAGTGGCTTTGTTGCGTCACTCCCACGCCGACTGAAGTCAGCAGAAGAGCGGCAGGCGTTTATATGCAGGCCGGTGACAGTTGTCGATGCCGGTGCGGGTAGTAGTTCAAGGCAAGCTATGAAAACATCAACAATACTAGCGTTCCTCGGGGCATCGTTGAGCTTGCAAATTTCTTCCGCTTGGTCTAAAAGTTGCGTAGAAGGACCAACATGGCTTGCACACTGCAGAGAGGTTGACAATACAACCAGGAAAGCTGCGAACTGGAAAAGGTGGAAACAGAGTGAGTTTTTCACTGGCTTTGTTGCGTCACTCCCACGCCGATTGAAGTCAGCAGAAGGGCGGCAGGCGTTTATATGCAGGCCGGTGACAGTTGTCGATGCCGATGCGGGTAGTAGTTCACGGCAAGCTATGAAAACATCTACAATGCTAGCGTTCCTCGGGGCACCGTTGAGCTTGCAAATTTCTTCCGCTTGGTCTAAAAGTTGCGTACAAGAACCAACATGGCTTGCACACTGCAGAGAGGTTGACAATACAACCAGGAAAGCTGCGAACTGGAAAAGGTGGAAACGGAGTGCGTTTTTCAGTGGCTTTGTTGCGTCACTCCCACGCCGACTGAAGTCAGCAGAAGGGTGGCAGGCGTTTATATGCAGGCCGATGACAGTTGTCGATGTCGGTACGGGTAGTAGTTCACGGCAAGCTATGAAAACAGGTATAATGCTAGCGTTCTACGGGGCATCTGTGAGCTTGTAAATTTCTTCCGATTGGTCTAAAAGTTGCGTAGAAGAACCAACATGGCTTGCACACTGCAGAGAGTTTGACAATACAAGCAGGAAAGCTGCGAACTGGAAAAGGTGCAAATGGAGTGCGTTTTTCATTGGCTTTGTTGCGTCACACCCACGCCGATTGAAGTCAGCAGAAGAGCGGCAGGCGTTTATATGCAGGCCGATGACAGTTGTCGATGTCGGTGAGGGTAGTAGTTCACGGCAAGCTATGAAAACATCTACAATGCTAGCGTTCCTCGGGGCATCGTTGAGCTTGCAAATTTCTTCCGCTTGGTCTAAAGGTTGCGTAGAAGAACCAACATGGCTTGCACACTGCAGAGAGGTTGACAATACAACCAGGAAAGCTGCGAGCTGGAAAAGGTGGAAACGGAGTGCGTTTTTCAGTGGCTTTGTTGCGTCACTCCCACTCCGATTGAAGTCAGCAGAAGAGCGGCAGGCGTTTATATGCAGGCCTATCTCAGTTGTCGAAGTCGGTGCGGGTAGTAGTTCACGGCAAGCTTTGGAAGCATCTACAATGCTAGCGTTCCTCGGGGCATTGTTGAGCTTGCAAATTTCTTCCACTTGGTCTAAAAGTTGTGTAGAAGAACCAACATGGCTTGCACACTGCAGAGAGGTTGACAATACAACCAGGAAAGCTGCGAACTGGAAAAGGTGGAAACGGAGTGCGTTTTTCAGTGGCTTTGTTGCGTCACTCCCACGCCGACTGAAGTCAGCAGAAAAGCGGCAGGCGTTTATATAAAGGCCGGTGACAGTTGTCGATGCCGGTGCGGGTAGTAGTTCACGGCAAGCTATGGAAACGTACAATTCTAGCGTTCCGCGGGGCATCGGGGAGCTTGCAAATTTCTTCCGCTTGGTCTAAAAGTTGCGTAGAAGAACCAACATGGCTTGCACACTGCAGAGAGGTTGACAATACAACCAGGAAATCTGCGAACTGGAAAAGGTGGAAACAGAGTGCGTTTTTCAGTGGCTTTGTTGCGTCACTCCCACGCCGATTAAAGTCAGCAGAAGGGCGGCAGGCGTTTATATGCAGGCCGGTGACAGTTGTCGATGCCCGTGCGGGTAGTAGTTCACGGCAAGCTATGAAAACATCTACAATGCTAGCGTTCCTCGGGGCACCGTTGAGCTTGCAAATTTCTTCCGCTTGGTCTAAAAGTTGCGTAGAAGAACCAACATGGCTTGCACACTGCAGAGAGGTTGATAATACAACCAGGAAAGCTGCGAACTGGAAAAGGTGGAAACGGAGTGCGTTTTTCAGTGGCTTTGTTGCGTCACTCCCACGCCGGCTGAAGTCAGCAGAAGTGCGGCAGGCGTTTATATGCAGGCCGATGACAGTTGTCGATGTCGGTAAGGGTAGTAGTTCACGGCAAGCTACGAAAACATGTATAATGCTAGCGTTCTACGGGGCATCTGTGGGCTTGTAAATTTCTTCCGATTGGTCTAAAAGTTGCGTAGAAGAACCAACATGGCTTGCACACTGCAGAGAGGTTGACAATACAAGCAGGAAAGCTGCGAACTGGAAAAGGTGGAAATGGAGTGCGTTTTTCATTGGCTTTGTTGCGTCACACCCACGCCGACTGAAGTCAGCAGAAGAGCGGTAGGCGTTTATACGCAGGCCGATGACAGTTGTCGATGTCGGTGAGGGCAGTAGTTCACGGCAAGCTATGAAAACATCTACAATGCTAGCGTTCCTCGGGGCCTCGTTGAGCTTGCAAATTTCTTCCGCTTGGTCTAAAGGTTGCGTAGAAGAACCAACATGGCTTGCACACTGCAGAGAGGTTGACAATACTACCAGAAAAGCTGCGAACTGGAAAAGGTGGAAACGGAGTGCGTTTTTCAGTGGCTTTGTTGCGTCACTCCCACGCCGATTGAAGTCAGCAGCAGAGCGGCAGGCGTTTATATGCAGGCCTATCTCAGTTGTCGATGTCGGTGCGGGTAGTAGTTCACGGCAAGCTGTGGAAACATGTACAATGCTAGCGTTCCGCGGGGCATCGGTGAGCTTGCAAATTTCTTCCGCTTTGTCTAAAAGTTGCGTAGAAGAACCAACATGGCTTGCACACTGCAGAGAGGTTGACAATACAACCAGGAAAGCTGCGATCTGGAAAAGGTGGAAACGGAGTGCGTTTTTCAGTGGCTTTGTTGCGTCACTCCCACGCCGACTGAAGTCAGCAGAAGGGCGGCAGGCGTTTATATGCAGGCCGATGACAGTTGTCGATGTCGGTGAGGGTAGTAGTTCACGGCAAGCTATGAAAACATCTACAATGCTAGCGTTCCTCGGGGCATCGTTGAGCTTGCAAATTTCTTCCGCTTGGTCTAAAAGTTGCGTAGAAGAACCAACATGGCTTGCACACTGCAGAGAGGTTGACAATACAACCAGGAAAGCTGCGAACTGGAAAAGGTGGAAACGGAGTGCGTTTTTCAGTGGCTTTGTTGCGTCACTCCCACGCCGACTGAAGTCAGCAGAAGGGCGGCAGGCGTTTATATGCAGGCCGATGACAGTTGTCGATGTCGGTGAGGGTAGTAGTTCACGGCAAGCTATGAAAACATCTACTATGCGAGCGTTCCTCGGGGCATCGTTGAGCTTGCAAATTTCTTCCGCTTGGTCTAAAAGTTGCGTAGAAGAACCAACATGGCTTGCACACTGCAGAGAGGTTGACAATACAACCAGGAAAGCTGCGAAGTGGATAAGGTGGAAACAGAGTGCGTTTTTAGTGGCATTGTAGCGTCACTCCCACGCCAACTGAAGTCAGCAGAAGGGCGTCAGGCGTTTATATGCAGGCCGGTGACAGTTGTCGATGCCGGTGCGGGTAGTAGTTCACGGCAAGCTATGAAAACATTACTGCAGATTGGGCGAGTTGGTTAACATACATCTTGAAAAATTTAGCGCGACACACAAGGACAGAAAGAGTAGACGACACAGCGCTCGTGTCGTCTACTCTTTCTGTCCTTGTGTGTCGCGCTAAATTTTTCAAGATGTATGAAAACATCTACAATGCTAGCGTTCCTCGGGGCATCGTTGAGCTTGAAAATTTCTTCCGCTTGGTCTAAAAGTTGCGTAGAAGAACCAACATGGGTTGCACACTGCAGAGAGGTTGACAATACAACCAGGAAAGCTGCGAACTGGAAAAGGTGGAAACAGAGTGCGTTTTTCAGTGGCTTTGTTGCGTCACTCCCACGCCGACTGAAGTCAGCAGAAGGGCGGCAGGCGTTTATATGCAGGCCGATGACAGTTGTCGATGTCGGTGCGGGTAGTAGTTCACGGCAAGCTATGAAAACATCTACAATGCTAGCGTTCCTCGGGGCATCGTTGAGCTTGCAAATTTCTTCCGCTTGGTCTAAAAGTTGCGTAGAAGAACCATCATGGCTTGGACACTGCAGAGAGGTTGACAACGCAACCAGGAAAGCTGCGAAGTGGATAAGGTGGAAACGGAGTGCGTTTTTCAGTGGCTTTGTTGCGTCACTCCCACGCCGATTGAAGTCAGCAGAAGAGCGGCAGGCGTTTATATAGCGCTCGTGTCCTGTCTTCACCTTACCTGTGTCTTGTGTTTCGCGCTACGTTTTTCGAAGATGTATATGCAGGCCTATCTCAGTGTTCGATGTCGGTGCGGGTAGTAGTTCACGGCAAGCTTTGGAAACATCTACAATGCTAGCGTTCCTCGGGGCATCGTTGAGCTTGTAAATTTCTTCCGCTTGGTCTAAAAGTTGCGTAGAAGAACCAACATGGCTTGGACACTGCAGAGAGGTTGACAACGCAACCAGGAAAGCTGCGAAGTGGATAAGGTGGAAACAGAGTGCGTTTTTAGTGGCATTGTTGCGTCACTCCCACGCCAACTGAAGTCAGCAGAAGGGCGTCAGGCGTTTATATGCAGGCCGGTGACAGTTGTCGATGCCGGTGCGGGTAGTAGTTCACGGCAAGCTATGAAAACATTACTGCAGATTGGGCGAGTTGGTTAACATACATCTTGAAAAATTTAGCGCGACACACAAGGACAGAAAGAGTAGACGACACAGCGCTCGTGTCGTCTACTCTTTCTGTCCTTGTGTGTCGCGCTAAATTTTTCAATATGTATGAAAACATCTACAATGCTAGCGTTCCTCGGGGCATCGTTGAGCTTGAAAATTTCTTCCGCTTGGTCTAAAAGTTGCGTAGAAGAACCAACATGGGTTGCACACTGCAGAGAGGTTGACAATACAACCAGGAAAGCTGCGAACTGGAAAAGGTGGAAACAGAGTGCGTTTTTCAGTGGCTTTGTTGCGTCACTCCCACGCCGACTGAAGTCAGCAGAAGGGCGGCAGGCGTTTATATGCAGGCCGATGACAGTTGTCGATGTCGGTGCGGGTAGTAGTTCACGGCAAGCTATGAAAACATCTACAATGCTAGCGTTCCTCGGGGCATCGTTGAGCTTGCAAATTTCTTCCGCTTGGTCTAAAAGTTGCGTAGAAGAACCATCATGGCTTGGACACTGCAGAGAGGTTGACAACGCAACCAGGAAAGCTGCGAAGTGGATAAGGTGGAAACAGAGTGCGTTTTTAGTGGCATTGTTGCGTCACTCCCATGCCGATTGAAGTCAGCAGAAGGGCGGCAGGCGTTTATATGCAGGCCGGTGACAGTTGTCGATGCCGGTGCGGGTAGTAGTTCACGTCAAGCTATGAAAACATCTACAATGCTAGCGTTCCTCGGGGCATCGTTGAGCTTGCAAATTTCTTCCGCTAGGTCTAAAAGTTGCGTAGAAGAACGAACATGGCTTGCACACTGCAGAGAGGTTGACTATACAACCAGGAAAGCTGCGAACTGGAAAAGGTGGAAACGGAGTGCGTTTTTCAGTGGCTTTGTTGCGTCACTCCCACGCCGATTGAAGTCAGCAGAAGAGCGGCAGGCGTTTATATAGCGCTCGTGTCCTGTCTTCACCTTACCTGTGTCTTGTGTTTCGCGCTACGTTTTTCGAAGATGTATATGCAGGCCTATCTCAGTGTTCGATGTCGGTGCGGGTAGTAGTTCACGGCAAGCTTTGGAAACATCTAAAATGCTAGCGTTCCTCGGGGCATCGTTGAGCTTGTAAATTTCTTCCGCTTGGTCTAAAAGTTGCGTAGAAGAACCAACATGGCTTGGACACTGCAGAGAGGTTGACAACGCAACCAGGAAAGCTGCGAAGTGGATAAGGTGGAAACAGAGTGCGTTTTTAGTGGCATTGTTGCGTCACTCCCACGCCAACTGAAGTCAGCAGAAGGGCGTCAGGCGTTTATATGCAGGCCGGTGACAGTTGTCGATGCCGGTGCGGGTAGTAGTTCACGGCAAGCTATGAAAACATCTACAATGCTAGCGTTCCTCGGGGCATCGTTGAGCTTGAAAATTTCTTCCGCTTGGTCTAAAAGTTGCGTAGAAGAACCAACATGGCTTGCACACTGCAGAGAGGTTGACAATACAACCAGGAAAGCTGCGAACTGGAAAAGGTGGAAACAGAGTGCGTTTTTCAGTGGCTTTGTTGCGTCACTCCCACGCCGACTGAAGTCAGCAGAAGGGCGGCAGGCGTTTATATGCAGGCCGATGACAGTTGTCGATGTCGGTGCGGGTAGTAGTTCACGGCAAGCTATGAAAACATCTACAATGCTAGCGTTCCTCGGGGCATCGTTGAACTTGCAAATTTCTTCCGCTTGGTCTAAAAGTTGCGTAGAAGAACCAACATGGCTTTGACACTGCAGAAAGGTTGACAACGCACCCAGAAGAACTGCGAACTGGAAAAGGTGGAAACGGAGTGCGTTTTTCAGTGGCATTGTTGCGTCACTCCCACGCCGATTGAAGTCAGCAGAAGGGCGGCAGGCGTTTATATGCAGGCCGATGACAGTTGTCGATGTCGGTGCGGCTAGTAGTCCACGGCAAGCTATGAAAACTTCTATGATACTAGCGTTCCACGGGGCATCGGTGAGCTTGGAAATTTCTACCGATTGGTCTAAAAGCTGCGTACAAGAACCAACATGGCTTTGACGCTGCAGGGAGGTTGACAACGCACCCAGGAAAGCTGTGAACTGGAAAAGCTGGTAACAGAGTGCGTTTTTAGTGGCATTGTTGCGTCGCTGCCACGCCCATTGAAGTAAGCAGAAGAGCGGCGGGCGTTTGTATGCAGGCCTATCTCAGTTGTCGATGTCGGTGCGGGTAGAAGTTCACGGCAAGCTACGGAAACATGTGCAATGCTAGCGTTCCGCGGGGCATCGGTGAGCTTGCAAATTTCTTCCGCTTGGTCTAAAAGTTGCGTAGAAGAACCAACATGGCTTGCACACTGCAGAGAGGTTGACAATACAACCAGGAAAGCTGCGAACTGGAAAAGGTGGAACAAGAGTGCGTTTTTCAGTGGCTTTGTTGCGTCATTCCCACGCCGATTGAAGTCAGCAGAAGAGCGGCAGGCGTTTATATGCAGGCCTATCTCAGTTGTGGATGTCGGTGCGGGTAGTAGTTCACGGCAAGCTATGGAAACATGTACAATGCTAGCGTTCCGCGGGGCATCGGTGAGCTTGCAAATTTCTTCCGCTTTGTCTAAAAGTTGCGTAGAAGAACCAACATGGCTTGCACACTGCAGAGAGGTTGACAATACAACCAGGAAAGCTGCGAACTGAAAAAGGTGGAAACGGAGTGCGTTTTTCAGTGGCTTTGTTGCGTCACTCCCACGCCGACTGAAGTCAGCAGAAGGGCGGCAGGCGTTTATATGCAGGCCGATGACAGTTGTCGATGTCGGTGAGGGTAGTAGTTCACGGCAAGCTATGAAAACATCTACAATGCTAGCGTTCCTCGGGGCATCGTTGAGCTTGCAAATTTCTTCCGCTTGGTCTAAAAGTTGCGTAGAAGAACCAACATGGCTTGCACACTGCAGAGAGGTTGACAATACAACCAGGAAAGCTGCGAACTGGAAAAGGTGGAAACGGAGTGCGTTTTTCAGTGGCTTTGTTGCGTCACTCCCACGCCGATTGAAGTCAGCAGAAGAGCGGCAGGCGTTTATATAGCGCTCGTGTCCTGTCTTCACCTTACCTGTGTCTTGTGTTTCGCGCTACGTTTTTCGAAGATGTATATGCAGGCCTATCTCAGTGTTCGATGTCGGTGCGGGTAGTAGTTCACGGCAAGCTTTGGAAACATCTACAATGCTAGCGTTCCTCGGGGCATCGTTGAGCTTGTAAATTTCTTCCGCTTGGTCTAAAAGTTGCGTAGAAGAACCAACATGGCTTGGACACTGCAGAGAGGTTGACAACGCAACCAGGAAAGCTGCGAAGTGGATAAGGTGGAAACAGAGTGCGTTTTTAGTGGCATTGTAGCGTCACTCCCACGCCAACTGAAGTCAGCAGAAGGGCGTCAGGCGTTTATATGCAGGCCGGTGACAGTTGTCGATGCCGGTGCGGGTAGTAGTTCACGGCAAGCTATGAAAACATCTACAATGCTAGCGTTCCTCGGGGCATCGTTGAGCTTGAAAATTTCTTCCGCTTGGTCTAAAAGTTGCGTAGAAGAACCAACATGGCTTGCACACTGCAGAGAGGTTGACAATACAACCAGGAAAGCTGCGAACCGGAAAAGGTGGAAACAGAGTGCGTTTTTCAGTGGCTTTGTTGCGTCACTCCCACGCCGACTGAAGTCAGCAGAAGGGCGGCAGGCGTTTATATGCAGGCCGATGACAGTTGTCGATGTCGGTGCGGGTAGTAGTTCACGGCAAGCTATGAAAACATCTACAATGCTAGCGTTCCTCGGGGCATCGTTGAGCTTGCAAATTTCTTCCGCTTGGTCTAAAAGTTGCGTAGAAGAACCATCATGGCTTGGACACTGCAGAGAGGTTGACAACGCAACCAGGAAAGCTGCGAAGTGGATAAGGTGGAAACAGAGTGCGTTTTTAGTGGCATTGTTGCGTCACTCCCATGCCGATTGAAGTCAGCAGAAGGGCGGCAGGCGTTTATATGCAGGCCGGTGACAGTTGTCGATGCCGGTGCGGGTAGTAGTTCACGGCAAGCTATGAAAACATCTACAATGCTAGCGTTCCTCGGGGCATCGTTGAGCTTGCAAATTTCTTCCGCTAGGTCTAAAAGTTGCGTAGAAGAACGAACATGGCTTGCACACTGCAGAGAGGTTGACTATACAACCAGGAAAGCTGCGAACTGGAAAAGGTGGAAACGGAGTGCGTTTTTCAGTGGCTTTGTTGCGTCACACCCACGCCGATTGAAGTCAGCAGAAGAGCGGCAGGCGTTTATATAGCGCTCGTGTCCTGTCTTCACCTTACCTGTGTCTTGTGTTTCGCGCTACGTTTTTCGAAGATGTATATGCAGGCCTATCTCAGTGTTCGATGTCGGTGCGGGTAGTAGTTCACGGCAAGCTTTGGAAACATCTAAAATGCTAGCGTTCCTCGGGGCATCGTTGAGCTTGTAAATTTCTTCCGCTTGGTCTAAAAGATGCGTAGAAGAACCAACATGGCTTGGACACTGCAGAGAGGTTGACAACGCAACCAGGAAAGCTGCGAAGTGGATAAGGTGGAAACAGAGTGCGTTTTTAGTGGCATTGTTGCGTCACTCCCACGCCAACTGAAGTCAGCAGAAGGGCGTCAGGCGTTTATATGCAGGCCGGTGACAGTTGTCGATGCCGGTGCGGGTAGTAGTTCACGGCAAGCTATGAAAACATCTACAATGCTAGCGTTCCTCGGGGCATCGTTGAGCTTGAAACTTTCTTCCGCTTGGTCTAAAAGTTGCGTAGAAGAACCAACATGGCTTGCACACTGCAGAGAGGTTGACAATACTACCAGGAAAGCTGCGAACTGGAAAAGGTGGAAACAGAGTGCGTTTTTCAGTGGCTTTGTTGCGTCACTCCCACGCCGACTGAAGTCAGCAGAAGGGCGGCAGGCGTTTATATGCAGGCCGATGACAGTTGTCGATGCCGGTGCGGGTAGTAGTTCACGGCAAGCTATGAAAACATCTACAATGCTAGCGTTCCTCGGGGCATCGTTGAGCTTGCAAATTTCTTCCGCTAGGTGTAAAAGTTGCGTAGAAGAACGAACATGGCTTGCACACTGCAGAGAGGTTTACTATACAACCAGGAAAGCTGCGAACTGGAAAAGGTGGAAACGGAGTGCGTTTTTCAGTGGCTTTGTTGCGTCACTCCCACGCCGATTGAAGTCAGCAGAAGAGCGGCAGGCGTTTATATAGCGCTCGTGTCCTGTCTTCACCTTACCTGTGTCTTGTGTTTCGCGCTACGTTTTTCGAAGATGTATATGCAGGCCTATCTCAGTGTTCGATGTCGGTGCGGGTAGTAGTTCACGGCAAGCTTTGGAAACATCTAAAATGCTAGCGTTCCTCGGGGCATCGTTGAGGTTGTAAATTTCTTCCGCTTGGTCTAAAAGTTGCGTAGAAGAACCAACATGGCTTGGACACTGCAGAGAGGTTGACAACTCAACCAGGAAAGCTGCGAAGTGGATAAGGTGGAAACAGAGTGCGTTTTTAGTGGCATTGTTGCGTCACTCCCACGCCAACTGAAGTCAGCAGAAGGGCGTCAGGCGTTTATATGCAGGCCGGTGACAGTTGTCGATGCCGGTGCGGGTAGTAGTTCACGGCAAGCTATGAAAACATCTACAATGCTAGCGTTCCTCGGGGCATCGTTGAGCTTGAAAATTTCTTCCGCTTGGTCTAAAAGTTGCGTAGAAGAACCAACATGGCTTGCACACTGCAGAGAGGTTGACAATACAACCAGGAAAGCTGCGAACTGGAAAAGGTGGAAACAGAGTGCGTTTTTCAGTGGCTTTGTTGCGTCACTCCCACGCCGACTGAAGTCAGCAGAAGGGCGGCAGGCGTTTATATGCAGGCCGATGACAGTTGTCGATGTCGGTGCGGGTAGTAGTTCACGGCAAGCTATGAAAACATCTACAATGCTAGCGTTCCTCGGGGCATCGTTGAGCTTGCAAATTTCTTCCGCTTGGTCTAAAAGTTGCGTAGAAGAACCATCATGGCTTGGACACTGCAGAGAGGTTGACAACGCAACCAGGAAAGCTGCGAAGTGGATAAGGTGGAAACGGAGTGCGTTTTTCAGTGGCTTTGTTGCGTCACTCCCACGCCGATTGAAGTCAGCAGAAGAGCGGCAGGCGTTTATATAGCGCTCGTGTCCTGTCTTCACCTTACCTGTGTCTTGTGTTTCGCGCTACGTTTTTCGAAGATGTATATGCAGGCCTATCTCAGTGTTCGATGTCGGTGCGGGTAGTAGTTCACGGCAAGCTTTGGAAACATCTACAATGCTAGCGTTCCTCGGGGCATCGTTGAGCTTGTAAATTTCTTCCGCTTGGTCTAAAAGTTGCGTAGAAGAACCAACATGGCTTGGACACTGCAGAGAGGTTGACAACGCAACCAGGAAAGCTGCGAAGTGGATAAGGTGGAAACAGAGTGCGTTTTTAGTGGCATTGTTGCGTCACTCCCACGCCAACTGAAGTCAGCAGAAGGGCGTCAGGCGTTTATATGCAGGCCGGTGACAGTTGTCGATGCCGGTGCGGGTAGTAGTTCACGGCAAGCTATGAAAACATTACTGCAGATTGGGCGAGTTGGTTAACATACATCTTGAAAAATTTAGCGCGACACACAAGGACAGAAAGAGTAGACGACACAGCGCTCGTGTCGTCTACTCTTTCTGTCCTTGTGTGTCGCGCTAAATTTTTCAATATGTATGAAAACATCTACAATGCTAGCGTTCCTCGGGGCATCGTTGAGCTTGAAAATTTCTTCCGCTTGGTCTAAAAGTTGCGTAGAAGAACCAACATGGGTTGCACACTGCAGAGAGGTTGACAATACAACCAGGAAAGCTGCGAACTGGAAAAGGTGGAAACAGAGTGCGTTTTTCAGTGGCTTTGTTGCGTCACTCCCACGCCGACTGAAGTCAGCAGAAGGGCGGCAGGCGTTTATATGCAGGCCGATGACAGTTGTCGATGTCGGTGCGGGTAGTAGTTCACGGCAAGCTATGAAAACATCTACAATGCTAGCGTTCCTCGGGGCATCGTTGAGCTTGCAAATTTCTTCCGCTTGGTCTAAAAGTTGCGTAGAAGAACCATCATGGCTTGGACACTGCAGAGAGGTTGACAACGCAACCAGGAAAGCTGCGAAGTGGATAAGGTGGAAACAGAGTGCGTTTTTAGTGGCATTGTTGCGTCACTCCCATGCCGATTGAAGTCAGCAGAAGGGCGGCAGGCGTTTATATGCAGGCCGGTGACAGTTGTCGATGCCGGTGCGGGTAGTAGTTCACGTCAAGCTATGAAAACATCTACAATGCTAGCGTTCCTCGGGGCATCGTTGAGCTTGCAAATTTCTTCCGCTAGGTCTAAAAGTTGCGTAGAAGAACGAACATGGCTTGCACACTGCAGAGAGGTTGACTATACAACCAGGAAAGCTGCGAACTGGAAAAGGTGGAAACGGAGTGCGTTTTTCAGTGGCTTTGTTGCGTCACTCCCACGCCGATTGAAGTCAGCAGAAGAGCGGCAGGCGTTTATATAGCGCTCGTGTCCTGTCTTCACCTTACCTGTGTCTTGTGTTTCGCGCTACGTTTTTCGAAGATGTATATGCAGGCCTATCTCAGTGTTCGATGTCGGTGCGGGTAGTAGTTCACGGCAAGCTTTGGAAACATCTAAAATGCTAGCGTTCCTCGGGGCATCGTTGAGCTTGTAAATTTCTTCCGCTTGGTCTAAAAGTTGCGTAGAAGAACCAACATGGCTTGGACACTGCAGAGAGGTTGACAACGCAACCAGGAAAGCTGCGAAGTGGATAAGGTGGAAACAGAGTGCGTTTTTAGTGGCATTGTTGCGTCACTCCCACGCCAACTGAAGTCAGCAGAAGGGCGTCAGGCGTTTATATGCAGGCCGGTGACAGTTGTCGATGCCGGTGCGGGTAGTAGTTCACGGCAAGCTATGAAAACATCTACAATGCTAGCGTTCCTCGGGGCATCGTTGAGCTTGAAAATTTCTTCCGCTTGGTCTAAAAGTTGCGTAGAAGAACCAACATGGCTTGCACACTGCAGAGAGGTTGACAATACAACCAGGAAAGCTGCGAACTGGAAAAGGTGGAAACAGAGTGCGTTTTTCAGTGGCTTTGTTGCGTCACTCCCACGCCGACTGAAGTCAGCAGAAGGGCGGCAGGCGTTTATATGCAGGCCGATGACAGTTGTCGATGTCGGTGCGGGTAGTAGTTCACGGCAAGCTATGAAAACATCTACAATGCTAGCGTTCCTCGGGGCATCGTTGAACTTGCAAATTTCTTCCGCTTGGTCTAAAAGTTGCGTAGAAGAACCAACATGGCTTTGACACTGCAGAAAGGTTGACAACGCACCCAGAAGAACTGCGAACTGGAAAAGGTGGAAACGGAGTGCGTTTTTCAGTGGCATTGTTGCGTCACTCCCACGCCGATTGAAGTCAGCAGAAGGGCGGCAGGCGTTTATATGCAGGCCGATGACAGTTGTCGATGTCGGTGCGGCTAGTAGTCCACGGCAAGCTATGAAAACTTCTATGATACTAGCGTTCCACGGGGCATCGGTGAGCATGGAAATTTCTACCGATTGGTCTAAAAGCTGCGTACAAGAACCAACATGGCTTTGACGCTGCAGGGAGGTTGACAACGCACCCAGGAAAGCTGTGAACTGGAAAAGCTGGTAACAGAGTGCGTTTTTAGTGGCATTGTTGCGTCGCTGCCACGCCCATTGAAGTAAGCAGAAGAGCGGCGGGCGTTTGTATGCAGGCCTATCTCAGTTGTCGATGTCGGTGCGGGTAGAAGTTCACGGCAAGCTACGGAAACATGTGCAATGCTAGCGTTCCGCGGGGCATCGGTGAGCTTGCAAATTTCTTCCGCTTGGTCTAAAAGTTGCGTAGAAGAACCAACATGGCTTGCACACTGCAGAGAGGTTGACAATACAACCAGGAAAGCTGCGAACTGGAAAAGGTGGAACAAGAGTGCGTTTTTCAGTGGCTTTGTTGCGTCATTCCCACGCCGATTGAAGTCAGCAGAAGAGCGGCAGGCGTTTATATGCAGGCCTATCTCAGTTGTGGATGTCGGTGCGGGTAGTAGTTCACGGCAAGCTATGGAAACATGTACAATGCTAGCGTTCCGCGGGGCATCGGTGAGCTTGCAAATTTCTTCCGCTTTGTCTAAAAGTTGCGTAGAAGAACCAACATGGCTTGCACACTGCAGAGAGGTTGACAATACAACCAGGAAAGCTGCGAACTGAAAAAGGTGGAAACGGAGTGCGTTTTTCAGTGGCTTTGTTGCGTCACTCCCACGCCGACTGAAGTCAGCAGAAGGGCGGCAGGCGTTTATATGCAGGCCGATGACAGTTGTCGATGTCGGTGAGGGTAGTAGTTCACGGCAAGCTATGAAAACATCTACAATGCTAGCGTTCCTCGGGGCATCGTTGAGCTTGCAAATTTCTTCCGCTTGGTCTAAAAGTTGCGTAGAAGAACCAACATGGCTTGCACACTGCAGAGAGGTTGACAATACAACCAGGAAAGCTGCGAACTGGAAAAGGTGGAAACGGAGTGCGTTTTTCAGTGGCTTTGTTGCGTCACTCCCACGCCGATTGAAGTCAGCAGAAGAGCGGCAGGCGTTTATATAGCGCTCGTGTCCTGTCTTCACCTTACCTGTGTCTTGTGTTTCGCGCTACGTTTTTCGAAGATGTATATGCAGGCCTATCTCAGTGTTCGATGTCGGTGCGGGTAGTAGTTCACGGCAAGCTTTGGAAACATCTACAATGCTAGCGTTCCTCGGGGCATCGTTGAGCTTGTAAATTTCTTCCGCTTGGTCTAAAAGTTGCGTAGAAGAACCAACATGGCTTGGACACTGCAGAGAGGTTGACAACGCAACCAGGAAAGCTGCGAAGTGGATAAGGTGGAAACAGAGTGCGTTTTTAGTGGCATTGTAGCGTCACTCCCACGCCAACTGAAGTCAGCAGAAGGGCGTCAGGCGTTTATATGCAGGCCGGTGACAGTTGTCGATGCCGGTGCGGGTAGTAGTTCACGGCAAGCTATGAAAACATCTACAATGCTAGCGTTCCTCGGGGCATCGTTGAGCTTGAAAATTTCTTCCGCTTGGTCTAAAAGTTGCGTAGAAGAACCAACATGGCTTGCACACTGCAGAGAGGTTGACAACGCAACCAGGAAAGCTGCGAAGTGGATAAGGTGGAAACAGAGTGCGTTTTTAGTGGCATTGTTGCGTCACTCCCACGCCAACTGAAGTCAGCAGAAGGGCGTCAGGCGTTTATATGCAGGCCGGTGACAGTTGTCGATGCCGGTGCGGGTAGTAGTTCACGGCAAGCTATGAAAACATCTACAATGCTAGCGTTCCTCGGGGCATCGTTGAGCTTGAAACTTTCTTCCGCTTGGTCTAAAAGTTGCGTAGAAGAACCAACATGGCTTGCACACTGCAGAGAGGTTGACAATACTACCAGGAAAGCTGCGAACTGGAAAAGGTGGAAACAGAGTGCGTTTTTCAGTGGCTTTGTTGCGTCACTCCCACGCCGACTGAAGTCAGCAGAAGGGCGGCAGGCGTTTATATGCAGGCCGATGACAGTTGTCGATGCCGGTGCGGGTAGTAGTTCACGGCAAGCTATGAAAACATCTACAATGCTAGCGTTCCTCGGGGCATCGTTGAGCTTGCAAATTTCTTCCGCTAGGTGTAAAAGTTGCGTAGAAGAACGAACATGGCTTGCACACTGCAGAGAGGTTTACTATACAACCAGGAAAGCTGCGAACTGGAAAAGGTGGAAACGGAGTGCGTTTTTCAGTGGCTTTGTTGCGTCACTCCCACGCCGATTGAAGTCAGCAGAAGAGCGGCAGGCGTTTATATAGCGCTCGTGTCCTGTCTTCACCTTACCTGTGTCTTGTGTTTCGCGCTACGTTTTTCGAAGATGTATATGCAGGCCTATCTCAGTGTTCGATGTCGGTGCGGGTAGTAGTTCACGGCAAGCTTTGGAAACATCTAAAATGCTAGCGTTCCTCGGGGCATCGTTGAGCTTGTAAATTTCTTCCGCTTGGTCTAAAAGTTGCGTAGAAGAACCAACATGGCTTGGACACTGCAGAGAGGTTGACAACGCAACCAGGAAAGCTGCGAAGTGGATAAGGTGGAAACAGAGTGCGTTTTTAGTGGCATTGTTGCGTCACTCCCACGCCAACTGAAGTCAGCAGAAGGGCGTCAGGCGTTTATATGCAGGCCGGTGACAGTTGTCGATGCCGGTGCGGGTAGTAGTTCACGGCAAGCTATGAAAACATCTACAATGCTAGCGTTCCTCGGGGCATCGTTGAGCTTGAAAATTTCTTCCGCTTGGTCTAAAAGTTGCGTAGAAGAACCAACATGGCTTGCACACTGCAGAGAGGTTGACAATACAACCAGGAAAGCTGCGAACTGGAAAAGGTGGAAACAGAGTGCGTTTTTCAGTGGCTTTGTTGCGTCACTCCCACGCCGACTGAAGTCAGCAGAAGGGCGGCAGGCGTTTATATGCAGGCCGATGACAGTTGTCGATGTCGGTGCGGGTAGTAGTTCACGGCAAGCTATGAAAACATCTACAATGCTAGCGTTCCTCGGGGCATCGTTGAACTTGCAAATTTCTTCCGCTTGGTCTAAAAGTTGCGTAGAAGAACCAACATGGCTTTGACACTGCAGAAAGGTTGACAACGCACCCAGAAGAACTGCGAACTGGAAAAGGTGGAAACGGAGTGCGTTTTTCAGTGGCATTGTTGCGTCACTCCCACGCCGATTGAAGTCAGCAGAAGGGCGGCAGGCGTTTATATGCAGGCCGATGACAGTTGTCGATGTCGGTGCGGCTAGTAGTCCACGGCAAGCTATGAAAACTTCTATGATACTAGCGTTCCACGGGGCATCGGTGAGCATGGAAATTTCTACCGATTGGTCTAAAAGCTGCGTACAAGAACCAACATGGCTTTGACGCTGCAGGGAGGTTGACAACGCACCCAGGAAAGCTGTGAACTGGAAAAGCTGGTAACAGAGTGCGTTTTTAGTGGCATTGTTGCGTCGCTGCCACGCCCATTGAAGTAAGCAGAAGAGCGGCGGGCGTTTGTATGCAGGCCTATCTCAGTTGTCGATGTCGGTGCGGGTAGAAGTTCACGGCAAGCTACGGAAACATGTGCAATGCTAGCGTTCCGCGGGGCATCGGTGAGCTTGCAAATTTCTTCCGCTTGGTCTAAAAGTTGCGTAGAAGAACCAACATGGCTTGCACACTGCAGAGAGGTTGACAATACAACCAGGAAAGCTGCGAACTGAAAAAGGTGGAAACGGAGTGCGTTTTTCAGTGGCTTTGTTGCGTCACTCCCACGCCGACTGAAGTCAGCAGAAGGGCGGCAGGCGTTTATATGCAGGCCGATGACAGTTGTCGATGTCGGTGAGGGTAGTAGTTCACGGCAAGCTATGAAAACATCTACAATGCTAGCGTTCCTCGGGGCATCGTTGAGCTTGCAAATTTCTTCCGCTTGGTCTAAAAGTTGCGTAGAAGAACCAACATGGCTTGCACACTGCAGAGAGGTTGACAATACAACCAGGAAAGCTGCGAACTGGAAAAGGTGGAAACGGAGTGCGTTTTTCAGTGGCTTTGTTGCGTCACTCCCACGCCGATTGAAGTCAGCAGAAGAGCGGCAGGCGTTTATATAGCGCTCGTGTCCTGTCTTCACCTTACCTGTGTCTTGTGTTTCGCGCTACGTTTTTCGAAGATGTATATGCAGGCCTATCTCAGTGTTCGATGTCGGTGCGGGTAGTAGTTCACGGCAAGCTTTGGAAACATCTACAATGCTAGCGTTCCTCGGGGCATCGTTGAGCTTGTAAATTTCTTCCGCTTGGTCTAAAAGTTGCGTAGAAGAACCAACATGGCTTGGACACTGCAGAGAGGTTGACAACGCAACCAGGAAAGCTGCGAAGTGGATAAGGTGGAAACAGAGTGCGTTTTTAGTGGCATTGTAGCGTCACTCCCACGCCAACTGAAGTCAGCAGAAGGGCGTCAGGCGTTTATATGCAGGCCGGTGACAGTTGTCGATGCCGGTGCGGGTAGTAGTTCACGGCAAGCTATGAAAACATCTACAATGCTAGCGTTCCTCGGGGCATCGTTGAGCTTGAAAATTTCTTCCGCTTGGTCTAAAAGTTGCGTAGAAGAACCAACATGGCTTGCACACTGCAGAGAGGTTGACAACGCAACCAGGAAAGCTGCGAAGTGGATAAGGTGGAAACAGAGTGCGTTTTTAGTGGCATTGTTGCGTCACTCCCACGCCAACTGAAGTCAGCAGAAGGGCGTCAGGCGTTTATATGCAGGCCGGTGACAGTTGTCGATGCCGGTGCGGGTAGTAGTTCACGGCAAGCTATGAAAACATCTACAATGCTAGCGTTCCTCGGGGCATCGTTGAGCTTGAAACTTTCTTCCGCTTGGTCTAAAAGTTGCGTAGAAGAACCAACATGGCTTGCACACTGCAGAGAGGTTGACAATACTACCAGGAAAGCTGCGAACTGGAAAAGGTGGAAACAGAGTGCGTTTTTCAGTGGCTTTGTTGCGTCACTCCCACGCCGACTGAAGTCAGCAGAAGGGCGGCAGGCGTTTATATGCAGGCCGATGACAGTTGTCGATGCCGGTGCGGGTAGTAGTTCACGGCAAGCTATGAAAACATCTACAATGCTAGCGTTCCTCGGGGCATCGTTGAGCTTGCAAATTTCTTCCGCTAGGTGTAAAAGTTGCGTAGAAGAACGAACATGGCTTGCACACTGCAGAGAGGTTTACTATACAACCAGGAAAGCTGCGAACTGGAAAAGGTGGAAACGGAGTGCGTTTTTCAGTGGCTTTGTTGCGTCACTCCCACGCCGATTGAAGTCAGCAGAAGAGCGGCAGGCGTTTATATAGCGCTCGTGTCCTGTCTTCACCTTACCTGTGTCTTGTGTTTCGCGCTACGTTTTTCGAAGATGTATATGCAGGCCTATCTCAGTGTTCGATGTCGGTGCGGGTAGTAGTTCACGGCAAGCTTTGGAAACATCTAAAATGCTAGCGTTCCTCGGGGCATCGTTGAGCTTGTAAATTTCTTCCGCTTGGTCTAAAAGTTGCGTAGAAGAACCAACATGGCTTGGACACTGCAGAGAGGTTGACAACGCAACCAGGAAAGCTGCGAAGTGGATAAGGTGGAAACAGAGTGCGTTTTTAGTGGCATTGTTGCGTCACTCCCACGCCAACTGAAGTCAGCAGAAGGGCGTCAGGCGTTTATATGCAGGCCGGTGACAGTTGTCGATGCCGGTGCGGGTAGTAGTTCACGGCAAGCTATGAAAACATCTACAATGCTAGCGTTCCTCGGGGCATCGTTGAGCTTGAAAATTTCTTCCGCTTGGTCTAAAAGTTGCGTAGAAGAACCAACATGGCTTGCACACTGCAGAGAGGTTGACAATACAACCAGGAAAGCTGCGAACTGGAAAAGGTGGAAACAGAGTGCGTTTTTCAGTGGCTTTGTTGCGTCACTCCCACGCCGACTGAAGTCAGCAGAAGGGCGGCAGGCGTTTATATGCAGGCCGATGACAGTTGTCGATGTCGGTGCGGGTAGTAGTTCACGGCAAGCTATGAAAACATCTACAATGCTAGCGTTCCTCGGGGCATCGTTGAACTTGCAAATTTCTTCCGCTTGGTCTAAAAGTTGCGTAGAAGAACCAACATGGCTTTGACACTGCAGAAAGGTTGACAACGCACCCAGAAGAACTGCGAACTGGAAAAGGTGGAAACGGAGTGCGTTTTTCAGTGGCATTGTTGCGTCACTCCCACGCCGATTGAAGTCAGCAGAAGGGCGGCAGGCGTTTATATGCAGGCCGATGACAGTTGTCGATGTCGGTGCGGCTAGTAGTCCACGGCAAGCTATGAAAACTTCTATGATACTAGCGTTCCACGGGGCATCGGTGAGCATGGAAATTTCTACCGATTGGTCTAAAAGCTGCGTACAAGAACCAACATGGCTTTGACGCTGCAGGGAGGTTGACAACGCACCCAGGAAAGCTGTGAACTGGAAAAGCTGGTAACAGAGTGCGTTTTTAGTGGCATTGTTGCGTCGCTGCCACGCCCATTGAAGTAAGCAGAAGAGCGGCGGGCGTTTGTATGCAGGCCTATCTCAGTTGTCGATGTCGGTGCGGGTAGAAGTTCACGGCAAGCTACGGAAACATGTGCAATGCTAGCGTTCCGCGGGGCATCGGTGAGCTTGCAAATTTCTTCCGCTTGGTCTAAAAGTTGCGTAGAAGAACCAACATGGCTTGCACACTGCAGAGAGGTTGACAATACAACCAGGAAAGCTGCGAACTGGAAAAGGTGGAACAAGAGTGCGTTTTTCAGTGGCTTTGTTGCGTCATTCCCACGCCGATTGAAGTCAGCAGAAGAGCGGCAGGCGTTTATATGCAGGCCTATCTCAGTTGTGGATGTCGGTGCGGGTAGTAGTTCACGGCAAGCTATGGAAACATGTACAATGCTAGCGTTCCGCGGGGCATCGGTGAGCTTGCAAATTTCTTCCGCTTTGTCTAAAAGTTGCGTAGAAGAACCAACATGGCTTGCACACTGCAGAGAGGTTGACAATACAACCAGGAAAGCTGCGAACTGAAAAAGGTGGAAACGGAGTGCGTTTTTCAGTGGCTTTGTTGCGTCACTCCCACGCCGACTGAAGTCAGCAGAAGGGCGGCAGGCGTTTATATGCAGGCCGATGACAGTTGTCGATGTCGGTGAGGGTAGTAGTTCACGGCAAGCTATGAAAACATCTACAATGCTAGCGTTCCTCGGGGCATCGTTGAGCTTGCAAATTTCTTCCGCTTGGTCTAAAAGTTGCGTAGAAGAACCAACATGGCTTGCACACTGCAGAGAGGTTGACAATACAACCAGGAAAGCTGCGAACTGGAAAAGGTGGAAACGGAGTGCGTTTTTCAGTGGCTTTGTTGCGTCACTCCCACGCCGATTGAAGTCAGCAGAAGAGCGGCAGGCGTTTATATAGCGCTCGTGTCCTGTCTTCACCTTACCTGTGTCTTGTGTTTCGCGCTACGTTTTTCGAAGATGTATATGCAGGCCTATCTCAGTGTTCGATGTCGGTGCGGGTAGTAGTTCACGGCAAGCTTTGGAAACATCTACAATGCTAGCGTTCCTCGGGGCATCGTTGAGCTTGTAAATTTCTTCCGCTTGGTCTAAAAGTTGCGTAGAAGAACCAACATGGCTTGGACACTGCAGAGAGGTTGACAACGCAACCAGGAAAGCTGCGAAGTGGATAAGGTGGAAACAGAGTGCGTTTTTAGTGGCATTGTAGCGTCACTCCCACGCCAACTGAAGTCAGCAGAAGGGCGTCAGGCGTTTATATGCAGGCCGGTGACAGTTGTCGATGCCGGTGCGGGTAGTAGTTCACGGCAAGCTATGAAAACATCTACAATGCTAGCGTTCCTCGGGGCATCGTTGAGCTTGAAAATTTCTTCCGCTTGGTCTAAAAGTTGCGTAGAAGAACCAACATGGCTTGCACACTGCAGAGAGGTTGACAATACAACCAGGAAAGCTGCGAACCGGAAAAGGTGGAAACAGAGTGCGTTTTTCAGTGGCTTTGTTGCGTCACTCCCACGCCGACTGAAGTCAGCAGAAGGGCGGCAGGCGTTTATATGCAGGCCGATGACAGTTGTCGATGTCGGTGCGGGTAGTAGTTCACGGCAAGCTATGAAAACATCTACAATGCTAGCGTTCCTCGGGGCATCGTTGAGCTTGCAAATTTCTTCCGCTTGGTCTAAAAGTTGCGTAGAAGAACCATCATGGCTTGGACACTGCAGAGAGGTTGACAACGCAACCAGGAAAGCTGCGAAGTGGATAAGGTGGAAACAGAGTGCGTTTTTAGTGGCATTGTTGCGTCACTCCCATGCCGATTGAAGTCAGCAGAAGGGCGGCAGGCGTTTATATGCAGGCCGGTGACAGTTGTCGATGCCGGTGCGGGTAGTAGTTCACGGCAAGCTATGAAAACATCTACAATGCTAGCGTTCCTCGGGGCATCGTTGAGCTTGCAAATTTCTTCCGCTAGGTCTAAAAGTTGCGTAGAAGAACGAACATGGCTTGCACACTGCAGAGAGGTTGACTATACAACCAGGAAAGCTGCGAACTGGAAAAGGTGGAAACGGAGTGCGTTTTTCAGTGGCTTTGTTGCGTCACACCCACGCCGATTGAAGTCAGCAGAAGAGCGGCAGGCGTTTATATAGCGCTCGTGTCCTGTCTTCACCTTACCTGTGTCTTGTGTTTCGCGCTACGTTTTTCGAAGATGTATATGCAGGCCTATCTCAGTGTTCGATGTCGGTGCGGGTAGTAGTTCACGGCAAGCTTTGGAAACATCTAAAATGCTAGCGTTCCTCGGGGCATCGTTGAGCTTGTAAATTTCTTCCGCTTGGTCTAAAAGATGCGTAGAAGAACCAACATGGCTTGGACACTGCAGAGAGGTTGACAACGCAACCAGGAAAGCTGCGAAGTGGATAAGGTGGAAACAGAGTGCGTTTTTAGTGGCATTGTTGCGTCACTCCCACGCCAACTGAAGTCAGCAGAAGGGCGTCAGGCGTTTATATGCAGGCCGGTGACAGTTGTCGATGCCGGTGCGGGTAGTAGTTCACGGCAAGCTATGAAAACATCTACAATGCTAGCGTTCCTCGGGGCATCGTTGAGCTTGAAACTTTCTTCCGCTTGGTCTAAAAGTTGCGTAGAAGAACCAACATGGCTTGCACACTGCAGAGAGGTTGACAATACTACCAGGAAAGCTGCGAACTGGAAAAGGTGGAAACAGAGTGCGTTTTTCAGTGGCTTTGTTGCGTCACTCCCACGCCGACTGAAGTCAGCAGAAGGGCGGCAGGCGTTTATATGCAGGCCGATGACAGTTGTCGATGCCGGTGCGGGTAGTAGTTCACGGCAAGCTATGAAAACATCTACAATGCTAGCGTTCCTCGGGGCATCGTTGAGCTTGCAAATTTCTTCCGCTAGGTGTAAAAGTTGCGTAGAAGAACGAACATGGCTTGCACACTGCAGAGAGGTTTACTATACAACCAGGAAAGCTGCGAACTGGAAAAGGTGGAAACGGAGTGCGTTTTTCAGTGGCTTTGTTGCGTCACTCCCACGCCGATTGAAGTCAGCAGAAGAGCGGCAGGCGTTTATATAGCGCTCGTGTCCTGTCTTCACCTTACCTGTGTCTTGTGTTTCGCGCTACGTTTTTCGAAGATGTATAGGCAGGCCTATCTCAGTGTTCGATGTCGGTGCGGGTAGTAGTTCACGGCAAGCTTTGGAAACATCTAAAATGCTAGCGTTCCTCGGGGCATCGTTGAGGTTGTAAATTTCTTCCGCTTGGTCTAAAAGTTGCGTAGAAGAACCAACATGGCTTGGACACTGCAGAGAGGTTGACAACTCAACCAGGAAAGCTGCGAAGTGGATAAGGTGGAAACAGAGTGCGTTTTTAGTGGCATTGTTGCGTCACTCCCACGCCAACTGAAGTCAGCAGAAGGGCGTCAGGCGTTTATATGCAGGCCGGTGACAGTTGTCGATGCCGGTGCGGGTAGTAGTTCACGGCAAGCTATGAAAACATCTACAATGCTAGCGTTCCTCGGGGCATCGTTGAGCTTGAAAATTTCTTCCGCTTGGTCTAAAAGTTGCGTAGAAGAACCAACATGGCTTGCACACTGCAGAGAGGTTGACAATACAACCAGGAAAGCTGCGAACTGGAAAAGGTGGAAACAGAGTGCGTTTTTCAGTGGCTTTGTTGCGTCACTCCCACGCCGACTGAAGTCAGCAGAAGGGCGGCAGGCGTTTATATGCAGGCCGATGACAGTTGTCGATGTCGGTGCGGGTAGTAGTTCACGGCAAGCTATGAAAACATCTACAATGCTAGCGTTCCTCGGGGCATCGTTGAACTTGCAAATTTCTTCCGCTTGGTCTAAAAGTTGCGTAGAAGAACCAACATGGCTTTGACACTGCAGAAAGGTTGACAACGCACCCAGAAGAACTGCGAACTGGAAAAGGTGGAAACGGAGTGCGTTTTTCAGTGGCATTGTTGCGTCACTCCCACGCCGATTGAAGTCAGCAGAAGGGCGGCAGGCGTTTATATGCAGGCCGATGACAGTTGTCGATGTCGGTGCGGGTAGTAGTTCACGGCAAGCTATGAAAACATCTACAATGCTAGCGTTCCTCGGGGCATCGTTGAGCTTGCAAATTTCTTCCGCTTGGTCTAAAAGTTGCGTAGAAGAACCATCATGGCTTGGACACTGCAGAGAGGTTGACAACGCAACCAGGAAAGCTGCGAAGTGGATAAGGTGGAAACAGAGTGCGTTTTTAGTGGCATTGTTGCGTCACTCCCATGCCGATTGAAGTCAGCAGAAGGGCGGCAGGCGTTTATATGCAGGCCGGTGACAGTTGTCGATGCCGGTGCGGGTAGTAGTTCACGGCAAGCTATGAAAACATCTACAATGCTAGCGTTCCTCGGGGCATCGTTGAGCTTGCAAATTTCTTCCGCTAGGTCTAAAAGTTGCGTAGAAGAACGAACATGGCTTGCACACTGCAGAGAGGTTGACTATACAACCAGGAAAGCTGCGAACTGGAAAAGGTGGAAACGGAGTGCGTTTTTCAGTGGCTTTGTTGCGTCACTCCCACGCCGATTGAAGTCAGCAGAAGAGCGGCAGGCGTTTATATAGCGCTCGTGTCCTGTCTTCACCTTACCTGTGTCTTGTGTTTCGCGCTACGTTTTTCGAAGATGTATATGCAGGCCTATCTCAGTGTTCGATGTCGGTGCGGGTAGTAGTTCACGGCAAGCTTTGGAAACATCTAAAATGCTAGCGTTCCTCAGGGCATCGTTGAGCTTGTAAATTTCTTCCGCTTGGTCTAAAAGTTGCGTAGAAGAACCAACATGGCTTGGACACTGCAGAGAGGTTGACAACGCAACCAGGAAAGCTGCGAAGTGGATAAGGTGGAAACAGAGTGCGTTTTTAGTGGCACTGTTGCGTCACTCCCACGCCAACTGAAGTCAGCAGAAGGGCGTCAGGCGTTTATATGCAGGCCGGTGACAGTTGTCGATGCCGGTGCGGGTAGTAGTTCACGGCAAGCTATGAAAACATCTACAATGCTAGCGTTCCTCGGGGCATCGTTGAGCTTGAAAATTTCTTCCGCTTGGTCTAAAAGTTGCGTAGAAGAACCAACATGGCTTGCACACTGCAGGGAGGTTGACAATACAACCAGGAAAGCTGCGAACTGGAAAAGGTGGAAACAGAGTGCGTTTTTCAGTGGCTTTGTTGCGTCACTCCCACGCCGACTGAAGTCAGCAGAAGGGCGGCAGGCGTTTATATGCAGGCCGATGACAGTTGTCGATGTCGGTGCGGGTAGTAGTTCACGGCAAGCTATGAAAACATCTACAATGCTAGCGTTCCTCGGGGCATCGTTGAACTTGCAAATTTCTTCCGCTTGGTCTAAAAGTTGCGTAGAAGAACCAACATGGCTTTGACACTGCAGAAAGGTTGACAACGCACCCAGAAGAACTGCGAACTGGAAAAGGTGGAAACGGAGTGCGTTTTTCAGTGGCATTGTTGCGTCACTCCCACGCCGATTGAAGTCAGCAGAAGGGCGGCAGGCGTTTATATGCAGGCCGATGACAGTTGTCGATGTCGGTGCGGCTAGTAGTCCACGGCAAGCTATGAAAACTTCTATGATACTAGCGTTCCACGGGGCATCGGTGAGCTTGGAAATTTCTACCGATTGGTCTAAAAGCTGCGTACAAGAACCAACATGGCTTTGACGCTGCAGGGAGGTTGACAACGCACCCAGGAAAGCTGTGAACTGGAAAAGCTGGTAACAGAGTGCGTTTTTAGTGGCATTGTTGCGTCGCTGCCACGCCCATTGAAGTAAGCAGAAGAGCGGCGGGCGTTTGTATGCAGGCCTATCTCAGTTGTCGATGTCGGTGCGGGTAGAAGTTCACGGCAAGCTACGGAAACATGTGCAATGCTAGCGTTCCGCGGGGCATCGGTGAGCTTGCAAATTTCTTCCGCTTGGTCTAAAAGTTGCGTAGAAGAACCAACATGGCTTGCACACTGCAGAGAGGTTGACAATACAACCAGGAAAGCTGCGAACTGGAAAAGGTGGAAACAGAGTGCGTTTTTCAGTGGCTTTGTTGCGTCATTCCCACGCCGATTGAAGTCAGCAGAAGAGCGGCAGGCGTTTATATGCAGGCCTATCTCAGTTGTGGATGTCGGTGCGGGTAGTAGTTCACGGCAAGCTATGGAAACATGTACAATGCTAGCGTTCCGCGGGGCATCGGTGAGCTTGCAAATTTCTTCCGCTTTGTCTAAAAGTTGCGTAGAAGAACCAACATGGCTTGCACACTGCAGAGAGGTTGACAATACAACCAGGAAAGCTGCGAACTGGAAAAGGTGGAAACGGAGTGCGTTTTTCAGTGGCTTTGTTGCGTCACTCCCACGCCGACTGAAGTCAGCAGAAGGGCGGCAGGCGTTTATATGCAGGCCGATGACAGTTGTCGATGTCGGTGAGGGTAGTAGTTCACGGCAAGCTATGAAAACATCTACAATGCTAGCGTTCCTCGGGGCATCGTTGAGCTTGCAAATTTCTTCCGCTTGGTCTAAAAGTTGCGTAGAAGAACCAACATGGCTTGCACACTGCAGAGAGGTTGACAATACAACCAGGAAAGCTGCGAACTGGAAAAGGTGGAAACGGAGTGCGTTTTTCAGTGGCTTTGTTGCGTCACTCCCACGCCGATTGAAGTCAGCAGAAGAGCGGCAGGCGTTTATATAGCGCTCGTGTCCTGTCTTCACCTTACCTGTGTCTTGTGTTTCGCGCTACGTTTTTCGAAGATGTATATGCAGGCCTATCTCAGTGTTCGATGTCGGTGCGGGTAGTAGTTCACGGCAAGCTTTGGAAACATCTACAATGCTAGCGTTCCTCGGGGCATCGTTGAGCTTGTAAATTTCTTCCGCTTGGTCTAAAAGTTGCGTAGAAGAACCAACATGGCTTGGACACTGCAGAGAGGTTGACAACGCAACCAGGAAAGCTGCGAAGTGGATAAGGTGGAAACAGAGTGCGTTTTTAGTGGCATTGTAGCGTCACTCCCACGCCAACTGAAGTCAGCAGAAGGGCGTCAAGCGTTTATATGCAGGCCGGTGACAGTTGTCGATGCCGGTGCGGGTAGTAGTTCACGGCAAGCTATGAAAACATCTACAATGCTAGCGTTCCTCGGGGCATCGTTGAGCTTGAAAATTTCTTCCGCTTGGTCTAAAAGTTGCGTAGAAGAACCAACATGGCTTGCACACTGCAGAGAGGTTGACAATACAACCAGGAAAGCTGCGAACCGGAAAAGGTGGAAACAGAGTGCGTTTTTCAGTGGCTTTGTTGCGTCACTCCCACGCCGACTGAAGTCAGCAGAAGGGCGGCAGGCGTTTATATGCAGGCCGATGACAGTTGTCGATGTCGGTGCGGGTAGTAGTTCACGGCAAGCTATGAAAACATCTACAATGCTAGCGTTCCTCGGGGCATCGTTGAGCTTGCAAATTTCTTCCGCTTGGTCTAAAAGTTGCGTAGAAGAACCATCATGGCTTGGACACTGCAGAGAGGTTGACAACGCAACCAGGAAAGCTGCGAAGTGGATAAGGTGGAAACAGAGTGCGTTTTTAGTGGCATTGTTGCGTCACTCCCATGCCGATTGAAGTCAGCAGAAGGGCGGCAGGCGTTTATATGCAGGCCGGTGACAGTTGTCGATGCCGGTGCGGGTAGTAGTTCACGGCAAGCTATGAAAACATCTACAATGCTAGCGTTCCTCGGGGCATCGTTGAGCTTGCAAATTTCTTCCGCTAGGTCTAAAAGTTGCGTAGAAGAACGAACATGGCTTGCACACTGCAGAGAGGTTGACTATACAACCAGGAAAGCTGCGAACTGGAAAAGGTGGAAACGGAGTGCGTTTTTCAGTGGCTTTGTTGCGTCACTCCCACGCCGATTGAAGTCAGCAGAAGAGCGGCAGGCGTTTATATAGCGCTCGTGTCCTGTCTTCACCTTACCTGTGTCTTGTGTTTCGCGCTACGTTTTTCGAAGATGTATATGCAGGCCTATCTCAGTGTTCGATGTCGGTGCGGGTAGTAGTTCACGGCAAGCTTTGGAAACATCTAAAATGCTAGCGTTCCTCGGGGCATCGTTGAGGTTGTAAATTTCTTCCGCTTGGTCTAAAAGTTGCGTAGAAGAACCAACATGGCTTGGACACTGCAGAGAGGTTGACAACTCAACCAGGAAAGCTGCGAAGTGGATAAGGTGGAAACAGAGTGCGTTTTTAGTGGCATTGTTGCGTCACTCCCACGCCAACTGAAGTCAGCAGAAGGGCGCCAGGCGTTTATATGCAGGCCGGTGACAGTTGTCGATGCCGGTGCGGGTAGTAGTTCACGGCAAGCTATGAAAACATCTACAATGCTAGCGTTCCTCGGGGCATCGTTGAGCTTGAAAATTTCTTCCGCTTGGTCTAAAAGTTGCGTAGAAGAACCAACATGGCTTGCACACTGCAGAGAGGTTGACAATACAACCAGGAAAGCTGCGAACTGGAAAAGGTGGAAACAGAGTGCGTTTTTCAGTGGCTTTGTTGCGTCACTCCCACGCCGACTGAAGTCAGCAGAAGGGCGGCAGGCGTTTATATGCAGGCCGATGACAGTTGTCGATGTCGGTGCGGGTAGTAGTTCACGGCAAGCTATGAAAACATCTACAATGCTAGCGTTCCTCGGGGCATCGTTGAACTTGCAAATTTCTTCCGCTTGGTCTAAAAGTTGCGTAGAAGAACCAACATGGCTTTGACACTGCAGAAAGGTTGACAACGCACCCAGAAGAACTGCGAACTGGAAAAGGTGGAAACGGAGTGCGTTTTTCAGTGGCATTGTTGCGTCACTCCCACGCCGATTGAAGTCAGCAGAAGGGCGGCAGGCGTTTATATGCAGGCCGATGACAGTTGTCGATGTCGGTGCGGCTAGTAGTCCACGGCAAGCTATGAAAACTTCTATGATACTAGCGTTCCACGGGGCATCGGTGAGCTTGGAAATTTCTACCGATTGGTCTAAAAGCTGCGTACAAGAACCAACATGGCTTTGACGCTGCAGGGAGGTTGACAACGCACCCAGGAAAGCTGTGAACTGGAAAAGCTGGTAACAGAGTGCGTTTTTAGTGGCATTGTTGCGTCGCTGCCACGCCCATTGAAGTCAGCAGAAGAGCGGCAGGCGTTTATATGCAGGCCTATCTCAGTTGTGGATGTCGGTGCGGGTAGTAGTTCACGGCAAGCTATGGAAACATGTACAATGCTAGCGTTCCGCGGGGCATCGGTGAGCTTGCAAATTTCTTCCGCTTTGTCTAAAAGTTGCGTAGAAGAACCAACATGGCTTGCACACTGCAGAGAGGTTGACAATACAACCAGGAAAGCTGCGAACTGGAAAAGGTGGAAACGGAGTGCGTTTTTCAGTGGCTTTGTTGCGTCACTCCCACGCCGACTGAAGTCAGCAGAAGGGCGGCAGGCGTTTATATGCAGGCCGATGACAGTTGTCGATGTCGGTGAGGGTAGTAGTTCACGGCAAGCTATGAAAACATCTACAATGCTAGCGTTCCTCGGGGCATCGTTGAGCTTGCAAATTTCTTCCGCTTGGTCTAAAAGTTGCGTAGAAGAACCAACATGGCTTGCACACTGCAGAGAGGTTGACAATACAACCAGGAAAGCTGCGAACTGGAAAAGGTGGAAACGGAGTGCGTTTTTCAGTGGCTTTGTTGCGTCACTCCCACGCCGATTGAAGTCAGCAGAAGAGCGGCAGGCGTTTATATAGCGCTCGTGTCCTGTCTTCACCTTACCTGTGTCTTGTGTTTCGCGCTACGTTTTTCGAAGATGTATATGCAGGCCTATCTCAGTGTTCGATGTCGGTGCGGGTAGTAGTTCACGGCAAGCTTTGGAAACATCTACAATGCTAGCGTTCCTCGGGGCATCGTTGAGCTTGTAAATTTCTTCCGCTTGGTCTAAAAGTCGCGTAGAAGAACCAACATGGCTTGGACACTGCAGAGAGGTTGACAACGCAACCAGGAAAGCTGCGAAGTGGATAAGGTGGAAACAGAGTGCGTTTTTAGTGGCACTGTTGCGTCACTCCCATGCCGATTGAAGTCAGCAGAAGGGCGGCAGGCGTTTATATGCAGGCCGGTGACTGTTGTCGATGCCGGTGCGGGTAGTAGTTCACGGCAAGCTATGAAAACATCTACAATGCTAGCGTTCCTCGGGGCATCGTTGAGCTTGCAAATTTCTTCCGCTAGGTCTAAAAGTTGCGTAGAAGAACGAACATGGCTTGCACACTGCAGAGAGGTTGACTATACAACCAGGAAAGCTGCGAACTGGAAAAGGTGGAAACGGAGTGCGTTTTTCAGTGGCTTTGTTGCGTCACTCCCACGCCGACTGAAGTCAGCAGAAGGGTGGCAGGCGTTTATATGCAGGCCGATGACTTGTCGATGTCGGTACGGGTAGTAGTTCACGGCAAGCTATGAAAACATGTATAATGCTAGCGTTCTACGGGGCATCTGTGAGCTTGTAAATTTCTTCCGATTGGTCTAAAAGTTGCGTAGAAGAACCAACATGGCTTGCACACTGCAGAGAGGTTGACAATACAACCAGGAAAGCTGCGAACTGGAAAAGGTGGAAACGGAGTGCGTTTTTCAGTGGCTTTGTTGCGTCACTCCCACGCCGATTGAAGTCAGCAGAAGAGCGGCAGGCGTTTATATGCAGGCCTATCTCAGTTGTCGATGTCGGTGCGGGTAGTAGTTCACGGCAAGCTTTGGAAACATCTACAATGCTAGCGTTCCTCGGGGCATTGTTGAGCTTGCAAATTTCTTCCGCTTGGTCTAAAAGTTGCGTAGAAGAACCAACATGGCTTGCACACTGCAGAGAGGTTGACAATACAACCAGGAAAGCTGCGAACTGGAAAAGGTGGAAGCGGAGTGCGTTTTTCAGTGGCTTTGTCGCGTCACTCCCACGCCGACTGAAGTCAGCAGAAGAGCGGCAGGCGTTTATATGCAGGCCTATCTCAGTTGTCGATGTCGGTGCGGGTAGTAGTTCACGGCAAGCTATGGAAACGTACAATTCTAGCGTTCCGCGGGGCATCGGTGAGCTTGCAAATTTCTTCCGCTTGGTCTAAAAGTTGCGTAGAAGAACCAACATGGCTTGCACACTGCAGAGAGGTTGACAATACAAATAGGAAAGCTGCGAACTGGAAAAGGTGGAAACGGAGTGCGTTTTTCAGTGGCTTTGTTGCGTCACTCCCACGCCGACTGAAGTCAGCAGAAGAGCGGCAGGCGTTTATATGCAGGCCGGTGACAGTTGTCGATGCCGGTGCGGGTAGTAGTTCACGGCAAGCTATGAAAACATCTACAATGCTAGCGTTCCTCGGGGCATCGTTGAGCTTGCAAATTTCTTCCGCTTGGTCTAAAAGTTGCGTAGAAGAACCAACATGGCTTGTACACTGCAGAGAGGTTGACAATACAACCAGGAAAGCTGCGAACTGGAAAAGGTGGAAACGGAGTGCGTTTTTCAGTGGCTTTGTTGCGTCACTCCCACGCCGACTGAAGTCAGCAGAAGAGCGGCAGGCGTTTATATGCATGCCTATCTCAGTTGTCGATGCCGGTGCGGGTAGTAGTTCACGGCAAGCTATGAAAACATCTACAATGCTAGCGTTCCTCGGGGCATCGGTGAGCTTGCAAATTTCTTCCGCTTGGTCTAAAAGTTGCGTAGAAGAACCAAAATGGCTTGCACACTGCAGAGAGGTTGACAATACAACCAGGAAAGCTGCGAACTGGAAAAGGTGGAAACAGAGTGCGTTTTTCAGTGGCTTTGTTGCGTCACACCCACGCCGATTGAAGTCAGCAGAAGGGCGGCAGGCGTTTATATGCAGGCCGGTGACAGTTGTCGATGCCGGTGCGGGTAGTAGTTCACGGCAAGCTATGAAAACATCTACAATGCTAGCGTTCCTCGGGGCATCGTTGAGCTTGCAAATTTCTTCCGCTTGGTCTAAAAGTTGCGTAGAAGGACCAACATGGCTTTCACACTGCAGAGAGGTTGACAATACAACCAGGAAAGCTGCGAACTGGAAAAGGTGGAAACGGAGTGCGTTTTTCAGTGGCTTTGTTGCGTCACTCCCACGCCGACTGAAGTCAGCAGAAGAGCGGTAGGCGTTTATATGCAGGCCGGTGACAGTTGTCGATGCCGGTGCGGGTAGTAGGTCATAGCAAGCTATGAAAACATCAACAATGCTAGCGTTCCTCGGGGCATCGGTGAGCTTGCAAATTTCTTCCGCTTGGTCTAAAAGTTGCGTAGAAGAACCAACATGGCTTGCACACTGCAGAGAGGTTGACAATACAACCAGGAAAGCTGCGAACTGGAAAAGGGGGAAACGGAGTGGGTTTTTCAGTGGCTTTGTTGCGTCACTCCCACGCCGACTGAAGTCAGCAGAAGAGCGGCAGGCGTTTATATGCAGGCCGGTGACAGTTGTCGATGCCGGTGCGGGTAGTAGTTCAAGGCAAGCTATGAAAACATCAACAATACTAGCGTTCCTCGGGGCATCGTTGAGCTTGCAAATTTCTTCCGCTTGGTCTAAAAGTTGCGTAGAAGGACCAACATGGCTTGCACACTGCAGAGAGGTTGACAATACAACCAGGAAAGCTGCGAACTGGAAAAGGTGGAAACAGAGTGAGTTTTTCAGTGGCTTTGTTGCGTCACTCCCACGCCGATTGAAGTCAGCAGAAGGGCGGCAGGCGTTTATATGCAGGCCGGTGACAGTTGTCGATGCCGGTACGGGTAGTAGTTCACGGCAAGCTATGAAAACATCTACAATGCTAGCGTTCCTCGGGGCACCGTTGAGCTTGCAAATTTCTTCCGCTTGGTCTAAAAGTTGCGTAGAAGAACCAACATGGCTTCCACACTGCAGAGAGGTTGACAATACAACCAGGAAAGCTGCGAACTGGAAAAGGTGGAAACGGAGTGCGTTTTTCAGTGGCTTTGTTGCGTCACTCCCACGCCGACTGAAGTCAGCAGAAGGGTGGCAGGCGTTTATATGCAGGCCGATGACAGTTGTCGATGTCGGTAGGGGTAGTAGTTCACGGCAAGCTATGAAAACATGTATAATGCTAGCGTTCTACGGGGAATCTGTGAGCTTGTAAATTTCTTCCGATTGGTCTAAAAGTTGCGGAGAAGAACCAACATGGCTTGCACACTGCAGAGAGTTTGACAATACAAGCAGGAAAGCTGCGAACTGGAAAAGGTGGAAATGGAGTGCGTTTTTCATTGGCTTTGTTGCGTCACACCCACGCCGATTGAAGTCAGCAGAAGAGCGGCAGGCGTTTATATGCAGGCCGATGACAGTTGTCGATGTCGGTGAGGGTAGTAGTTCACGGCAAGCTATGAAAACATCTACAATGCTAGCGTTCCTCGGGGCATCGTTGAGTTGCAAATTTCTTCCGCTTGGTCTAAAGGTTGCGTAGAAGAACCAACATGGCTTGCACACTGCAGAGAGGTTGACAATACAACCAGGAAAGCTGCGAGCTGGAAAAGGTGGAAACGGAGTGCGTTTTTCAGTGCCTTTGTTGCGTCACTCCCACGCCTATTGAAGTCAGCAGAAGAGCGGCAGGCGTTTATATGCAGGCCTATCTCAGTTGTCGATGTCGGTGCGGGTAGTAGTTCACGGCAAGCTTTGGAAACATCTACAATGCTAGCGTTCCTCGGGGCATTGTTGAGCTTGCAAATTTCTTCCGCTTGGTCTAAAAGTTGTGTAGAAGAACCAACATGGCTTGCACACTGCAGAGAGGTTGACAATACAACCAGGAAAGCTGCGAACTGGAAAAGGTGGAAACGGAGTGCGTTTTTCAGTGGCTTTGTTGCGTCACTCCCACGCCGACTGAAGTCAGCAGAAGAGCGGCAGGCGTTTATATGCAGGCCGGTGACAGTTTTCGATGCCGGTGCGGGTAGTAGTTCACGGCAAGCTATGGAAACATGTACAATGCTAGCGTTCCGCGGGGCATCGGTGAGCTTGCAAATTTCTTCCGCTTGGTATAAAAGTTGCGTAGAAGAACCAACATGGCTTGCACACTGCAGAGAGGTTGACAATACAACCAGGAAAGTTGCGAACTGGAAAAGGTGGAAACGGAGTGCGTTTTTCAGTGGCTTTGTTGCGTCACTCCCACGCCGACTGAAGTCAGCAGAAGAGCGGCAGGCGTTTATATGCAGGCCTATCTCAGTTGTTGATGTCGGTGCGGGTAGTAGTTCACGGCAAGCTATGAAAACGTACAATGCTAGCGTTCCGCGGGGCATCGGTGAGCTTGCAAATTTCTTCCGCTTGGTCTAAAAGTTTCGTAGAAGAACCAACATGGCTTGCACACTGCAGAGAGGTTGACAATACAACCAGGAAAGCTGCGAACTATAAAAGGTGGAAACGGAGTGCGTTTTTCAGTGGCTTTGTTGCGTCACTCCCACGCCGACTGAAGTCAGCAGAAGAGCGGCAGGCGTTTATATGCAGGCCGGTGACAGTTGTCGATGCCGGTGCGGGTAGTAGTTCACGGCAAGCTATGAAAACATCTACAATGCTAGCGTTCCTCGGGGCATCGTTGAGCTTGCAAATTTCTTCCGCTTGGTCTAAAAGTTGCGTAGAAGAACCAACATGGCTTGTACAATGCAGAGAGGTTGACAATACAACCAGGAAAGCTGCGAACAGGAAAAGGTGGAAACGGAGTGCGTTTTTCAGTGGCTTTGTTGCGTCACTCCCACGCCGACTGAAGTCAGCAGAAGAGCGGCAGGCGTTTATATGCAGGCCTATCTCAGTTGTCGATGTCGGTGCGGGTAGTAGTTCACGGCAAGCTATGGAAACATGTACAATGCTAGCGTTCCGCGGGGCATCGGTGAGCTTGCAAATTTCTTCCGCTTGGTCTAAAAGTTGCGTAGAAGAACCAACATGGCTTGCACACTGCAGAGAGGTTGACAATACAACCAGGAAATCTGCGAACTGGAAAAAGTGGAAACGGAGTGCGTTTTTCAGTGGCTTTGTTGCGTCACTCCCACGCCGATTGAAGTCAGCAGAAGGGCGGCAGGCGTTTATATGCAGGCCGGTGACAGTTGTCGATGCCGGTGCGGGTAGTAGTTCACGGCAAGCTATGAAAACATCTACAATGCTAGCGTTCCTCGGGGCATCGTTGAGCTTGCAAATTTCTTCCGCTTGGTCTAAAAGTTGCGTAGAAGGACCAACATGGCTTGCACACTGCAGAGAGGTTGACAATACAACCAGGAAAGCTGCGAACTGGAAAAGGTGGAAAAGGAGTGCGTTTTTCAGTGGCTTTGTTGCGTCACTCCCACGCCGACTGAAGTCAGCAGAAGAGCGGCAGGCGTTTATATGCAGGCCGGTGACAGTTGTCGATGCCGGTGCGGGTAGTAGTTCACGGCAAGCTCTGAAAACATCTACAATGCTAGCGTTCCTCGGGGCATCGGTGAGCTTGCAAATTTCTTCCGCTTGGTCTAAAAGTTGCGTAGAAGAACCAACATGGCTTGCACACTGCAGAGAGGTTGACAATACAACCAGGAAAGCTGCGAACTGGAAAAGGTGGAAACGGAGTGCGTTTTTCAGTGGCTTTGTTGCGTCACTCCCACGCCGACTGAAGTCAGCAGAAGAGCGGAAGGCGTTTATATGCAGGCCTATCTCAGGTGTCGATGTCGGCGCGGGTAGTAGTTCACGGCAAGCTATGGAAACATGTACAATGCTAGCGTTCCGCGGGGCATCGGTGAGCTTGCAAATTTCTTCCGCTTGGTCTAAAAGTTGCGTAGAAGAACCAACATGGCTTGCACACTGCAGAGAGGTTGACAATACAACCAGGAAAGCTGCGAACTGGAAAAGGTGGAAACGGAGTGCGTTTTTCAGTGGCTTTGCTGCGTCACTCCCACGCCGACTTAAGTCAGCAGAAGAGCGGCAGGCGTTTGCATGCAGGCCGGTGACAGTTGTCGATGCCGGTGCGGGTAGTAGTTCACGGCAAGCTATGAAAACATCTACAATGCTAGCGTTCCTCGGGGCATCGTTGAGCTTGCAAATTTCTTCCGCTTGGTCTAAAAGTTGCGTAGAAGAACCAACATGGCATGCACACTGCAGAGAGGTTGACAATACAACCAGGAAAGCTGCGAACTGGAAAAGGTGGAAACGGAGTGCGTTTTTCAGTGGCTTTGTTGCGTCACTCCCACGCCGACTGAAGTCAGGAGAAGAGCGGCAGGCGTTTATATGCAGGCCTATCTCAGTTGTCGATGTCGGTGCGGGTAGTAGTTCACGGCAAGCTATGGAAACATGTACAATGCTAGCGTTCCTCGGGGCATCGTTGAGCTTGCAAATTTCGTCCGCTTGGTCTAAAAGTTGCGTAGAAGAACCAACATGGCTTGCGCACTGCAGAGAGGTTGACAATACAACCAGGAAAGCTGCGAACTGGAAAAGGTGGAAACGGAGTGCGTTTTTCAGTGGCTTTCTTGCGTCACTCCCACGCCGACTGAAGTCAGCAGAAGGGCGGCAGGCGTTTATATGCAGGCCGATGACAGTTGTCGATGTCGGTGAGGGTAGTAGTTCACAGCAAGCTATGAAATCATGTATAATGCTAGCGTTCTACGGGGCATCTGTGAGCTTGTAAATTTCTTCCGATTGGTCTAAAAGTTGCGTAGAAGAACCAACATGGCTTGCACACTGCAGAGAGGTTGACAATACAACCAGGAAAGCTGCGAACTGGAAAAGGTGGAAATGGAGTGCGTTTTTCATTGGCTTTGTTGGGTCACACCCACGCCGATTGAAGTCAGCAGAAGAGCGGCAGGCGTTTATATGCAGGCCGATGACAGTTGTCGATGTCGATGAGGGTAGTAGCTCACGGCAAGCTATGAAAACATCTACAATGCTAGCGTTCCTCGGGGCATCGTTGAGCTTGCAAATTTCTTCCGCTTGGTCTAAAAGTTGCGTAGAAGAACCAACATGGCTTGCACACTGCACAGAGGTTGACAATACAACCAGGAAAGCTGCGAACTGGAAAAGGTGGAAACAGAGTGAGTTTTTCAGTGGCATTGTTGCGTCATTCCCACGCCGATTGAAGTCAGCAGAAGGGCGGCAGGCGTTTATATGCAGGCCGGTGACAGTTGTCGATGCCGGTGCGGGTAGTAGTTCACGGCAAGCTATGAAAACATCTACAATGCTAGCGTTCCTCGGGGCACCGTTGAGCTTGCAAATTTCTTCCGCTTGGTCTAAAAGTTGCGTAGAAGAACCAACATGGCTTGAACACTGCAGAGAGGTTGACAATACAACCAGGAAAGCTGCGAACTGGAAAAGGTGGAAACGGAGTGCGTTTTTCAGTGGCTTTGTTGCGTCACTCCCACGCCGACTGAAGTCAGCAGAAGGGCGGCAGGCGTTTATATGCAGGCCGATGACAGTTGTCGATGTCGGTGAGGGTAGTAGTTCACGGCAAGCTATGAAATCATGTATAATGCTAGCGTTCTACGGGGCATCTGTGAGCTTGTAAATTTCTTCCGATTGGTCTGAAAGTTGCGTAGAAGAACCACCATGGCTTGCACACTGCAGAGAGGTTGACAATACAACCAGGAAAGCTGCGAACTGGAAAAGGTGGAAATGGAGTGCGTTTTTCATTGGCTTTGTTGCGTCACACCCACGCCGATTGAAGTCAGCAGTAGAGCGGCAGGCGTTTATATGCAGGCCGATGACAGTTGTCGATGTCGGTGAGGGTAATAGTTCACGGCAAGCTTTGAAAACATCTACAATGCTAGCGTTCCTCGGGGCATCGTTGAGCTTGCAAATTTCTTCCGCTTGGTCTAAAAGTTGCGTAGAAGAACCAACATGGCTTGCACACTGCAGAGAGGTTGACAATACAACCAGGAAAGCTGCGAACTGGAAAAGGTGGAAACGGAGTGCGTTTTTCAGTGGCTTTGTTGCGTCACTCCCACGCCGATTGAAGTCAGCAGAAGAGCGGCAGGCGTTTATATAGCGCTCGTGTCCTGTCTTCACCTTACCTGTGTCTTGTGTTTCGCTCTACGTTTTTCGAAGATGTATATGCAGGCCTATCTCAGTGTTCGATGTCGGTGCGGGTAGTAGTTCACGGCAAGCTATGGAAACATGTACAATGCTAGCGTTCCGCGGGGCATCGGTGAGCTTGCAAATTTCTTCCGCTTGGTCTAAAAGTTGCGTAGAAGAACCAACATGGCTTGCGCACTGCAGAGAGGTTGACAATACAACCAGGAAAGCTGCGAACTGGAAAAGGTGGAAACAGAGTGCGTTTTTCAGTGGCTTTGTTGCGTCATTCCCACGCCGACTGAAGTCAGCAGAAGGGCGGCAGGCGTTTATATACAGGCCGATGACAGTTGTCGATGTCGGTGAGGGTAGTAGCTCACGGCAAGCTATGAAAACATCTACAATGCTAGCGTTCCTCGGGGCATCGTTGAGCTTGCAAATTTCTTCCGCTTGGTCTAAAAGTTGCGTAGAAGAACCAACATGGCATGCACACTGCAGAGAGGTTGACAATACAACCAGGAAAGCTGCGAACTGGAAAAGGTGGAAACGGAGTGCGTTTTTCAGTGGCTTTGTTACGTCACTCCCACGCCGATTGAAGTCAGCAGAAGGGCGGCAGGCGTTTATATGCAGGCCGGTGACAGTTGTCGATGCCGGTGCGGGTAGTAGTTCACGGCAAGCTATGAAAACATCTACAATGCTAGCGTTCCTCGGGGCACCGTTGAGCTTGCAAATTTCTTCCGCTTGGTCTAAAAGTTTCGTAGAAGAGCCAACATAGCTTGCACACTGCAGAGAGGTTGACAATACAACCAGGAAAGCTGCGAACTGGAAAAGGTGGAAACGGAGTGCGTTTTTCAGTGGCTTTGTTGCGTCACTCCCACGCCGACTGAAGTCAGCAGAAGGGCGGCAGGCGTTTATATACAGGCCGATGACAGTTGTCGATGTCGGTGAGGGTAGTAGCTCACGGCAAGCTATGAAAACATCTACAATGCTAGCGTTCCTCGGGGCATCGTTGAGCTTGCAAATTTCTTCCGCTTGGTCTAAAAGTTGCGTAGACGAACCAACATGGCTTGCACACTGCAGAGAGGTTGACAATACAACCAGGAAAGCTGCGAACTGGAAAAGGTGGAAACGGAGTGCGTTTTTCAGTGGCTTTGTTGCGTCACTCCCACGCCGATTGAAGTCAGCAGAAGAGCGGCAGGCGTTTATATGCAGGCCTATCTCAGTTGTCGATGTCGGTGCGGGTAGTAGTTCACGGCAAGCTATGAAATCATGTATAATGCTAGCGTTCTACGGGGCATCTGTGAGCTTGTAAATTTCTTCCGATTGGTCTAAAAGTTGCGTAGAAGAACCAACATGGCTTGCACACTGCAGAGAGGTTGACAATACAACCAGGAAAGCTGCGAACTGGAAAAGGTGGAAACGGAGTGCGTTTTTCAGTGGCTTTGCTGCGTCACTCCCACGCCGACTTAAGTCAGAAGAAGAGCGGCAGGCGTTTATATGCAGGCCGGTGACAGTTGTTTATGCCGGTGCGGGTAGTAGTTCCGGCAAGCTATGAAAACATCTACAATGCTAGCGTTCCTCGGGGCATCGTTGAGCTTGCAAATTTCTTCCGCTTGGTCTAAAAGTTGCGTAGAAGAACCAACATGGCATGCACACTGCAGAGAGGTTGACAATACAACCAGGAAAGCTGCGAACTGGAAAAGGTGGAAACGGAGTGCGTTTTTCAGTGGCTTTGTTGCGTCACTCCCACGCCGACTGAAGTCAGGAGAAGAGCGGCAGGCGTTTATATGCAGGCCTATCTCAGTTGTCGATGTCGGTGCGGGTAGTAGTTCACGGCAAGCTATGGAAACATGTACAATGCTAGCGTTCCTCGGGGCATCGTTGAGCTTGCAAATTTCTTCCGCTTGGTCTAATAGTTGCGTAGAAGAACCAACATGGCTTGCGCACTGCAGAGAGGTTGACAATACAACCAGGAAAGCTGCGAACTGGAAAAGGTGGAAACGGAGTGCGTTTTTCAGTGGCTTTGCTGCGTCACTCCCACGCCGACTTAAGTCAGAAGAAGAGCGGCAGGCGTTTATATGCAGGCCGGTGACAGTTGTTTATGCCGGTGCGGGTAGTAGTTCACGGCAAGCTATGAAAACATCTACAATGCTAGCGTTCCTCGGGGCATCGTTGAGCTTGCAAATTTCTTCCGCTTGGTCTAAAAGTTGCGTAGAAGAACCAACATGGCATGCACACTGCAGAGAGGTTGACAATACAACCAGGAAAGCTGCGAACTGGAAAAGGTGGAAACGGAGTGCGTTTTTCAGTGGCTTTGTTGCGTCACTCCCACGCCGACTGAAGTCAGGAGAAGAGCGGCAGGCGTTTATATGCAGGCCTATCTCAGTTGTCGATGCCGGTGCGGGTAGTAGTTCACGGCAAGCTATGAAAACATCTACAATACTAGCGTTCCTCGGGGCATCGTTGAGCTTGCAAATTTCTTCCGCTTGGTCTAAAAGTTGTGTAGAAGAACCAACATGGCTTGCACACTGAGAGATTGACAATACAACCAGGAAAGCTGCGAACTGGAAAAGGTGGAAACGGAGTGCGTTTTTCAGTGGCTTTGTTGCGTCACTCCCACGCCGACTGAAGTCAGCAGAAGAGCGGCAGGCGTTTATATGCAGGCCGGTGACAGTTGTCGATGCCGGTGCGGGTAGTAGTTCACGGCAAGCTATGAAAACATCTACAATGCTAGCGTTCCTCGGGGCATCGTTGAGCTTGCAAATTTATTCCGCTTGGTCTAAAAGTTGCGTAGAAGAACCAACATGGCATGCACACTGCAGAGAGGTTGACAATACAACCAGGAAAGCTGCGAACTGGAAAAGGTGGAAACGGAGTGCGTTTTTCAGTGGCTTTGTTGCGTCACTCCCACGCCGATTGAAGTCAGCAGAAGGGCGGCAGGCGTTTATATGCAGGCCGGTGACAGTTGTCGATGCCGGTGCGGGTAGTAGTTCACGGCAAGCTATGAAAACATGTACAATGCTAGCGTTCCTCGGGGCATCGTTGAGCTTGCAAATTTCTTCCGCTTGGTCTAAAAGTTGCGTAGAAGAACCAACATGGCTTGCGCACTGCAGAGAGGTTGACAATACAACCAGGAAAGCTGCGAACTGGAAAAGGTGGAAACAGAGTGCGTTTTTCAGTGGCTTTGTTGCGTCATTCCCACGCCGACTGAAGTCAGCAGAAGGGCGGCAGGCGTTTATATACAGGCCGATGACAGTTGTCGATGTCGGTGAGGGTAGTAGCTCACGGCAAGCTATGATAACATCTACAATGCTAGCGTTCCTCGGGGCATCGTTGAGCTTGCAAATTTCTTCCGCTTGGTCTAAAAGTTGCGTAGAAGAACCAACATGGCATGCACACTGCAGAGAGGTTGACAATACAACCAGGAAAGCTGCGAACTGGAAAAGGTGGAAACGGAGTGCGTTTTTCAGTGGCTTTGTTACGTCACTCCCACGCCGATTGAAGTCAGCAGAAGGGCGGCAGGCGTTTATATGCAGGCCGGTGACAGTTGTCGATGCCGGTGCGGGTAGTAGTTCACGGCAAGCTATGAAAACATCTACAATGCTAGCGTTCCTCGGGGCACCGTTGAGCTTGCAAATTTCTTCCGCTTGGTCTAAAAGTTTCGTAGAAGAACCAACATAGCTTGCACACTGCAGAGAGGTTGACAATACAACCAGGAAAGCTGCGAACTGGAAAAGGTGGAAACGGAGTGCGTTTTTCAGTGGCTTTGTTGCGTCACTCCCACGCCGATTGAAGTCAGCAGAAGAGCGGCAGGCGTTTATATGCAGGCCTATCTCAGTTGTCGATGTCGGTGCGGGTAGTAGTTCACGGCAAGCTATGAAATCATGTATAATGCTAGCGTTCTACGGGGCATCTGTGAGCTTGTAAATTTCTTCCGATTGGTCTAAAAGTTGCGTAGAAGAACCAACATGGCTTGCACACTGCAGAGAGGTTGACAATACAACCAGGAAAGCTGCGAACTGGAAAAGGTGGAAACGGAGTGCGTTTTTCAGTGGCTTTGTTGCGTCACTCCCACGCCGACTGAAGTCAGCAGAAGAGCGGCAGGCGTTTATATGCAGGCCTATCTCAGTTGTCGATGTCGGCGCGGGTAGTAGTTCACGGCAAGCTATGGAAACATGTACAATGCTAGCGTTCCGCGGGGCATCGGTGAGCTTGCAAATTTCTTCCGCTTGGTCTAAAAGTTGCGTAGAAGAACCAACATGGCTTGCACACTGCAGAGAGGTTGACAATACAACCAGGAAAGCTGCGAACTGGAAAAGGTGGAAACGGAGTGCGTTTTTCAGTGGCTTTGCTGCGTCACTCCCACGCCGACTTAAGTCAGAAGAAGAGCGGCAGGCGTTTATATGCAGGCCGGTGACAGTTGTTTATGCCGGTGCGGGTAGTAGTTCACGGCAAGCTATGAAAACATCTACAATGCTAGCGTTCCTCGGGGCATCGTTGAGCTTGCAAATTTCTTCCGCTTGGTCTAAAAGTTGCGTAGAAGAACCAACATGGCATGCACACTGCAGAGAGGTTGACAATACAACCAGGAAAGCTGCGAACTGGAAAAGGTGGAAACGGAGTGCGTTTTTCAGTGGCTTTGTTGCGTCACTCCCACGCCGACTGAAGTCAGGAGAAGAGCGGCAGGCGTTTATATGCAGGCCTATCTCAGTTGTCGATGTCGGTGCGGGTAGTAGTTCACGGCAAGCTATGGAAACATGTACAATGCTAGCGTTCCTCGGGGCATCGTTGAGCTTGCAAATTTCTTCCGCTTGGTCTAAAAGTTGCGTAGAAGGACCAACATGGCTTGCGCACTGCAGAGAGGTTGACAATACAACCAGGAAAGCTGCGAACTGGAAAAGGTGGAAACAGAGTGCGTTTTTCAGTGGCTTTGTTGCGTCATTCCCACGCAGACTGAAGTCAGCAGAAGGGCGGCAGGCGTTTATATACAGGCCGATGACAGTTGTCGATGTCGGTGAGGGTAGTAGCTCACGGCAAGCTATGAAAACATCTACAATGCTAGCGTTCCTCGGGGCATCGTTGAGCTTGCAAATTTCTTCCGCTTGGTCTAAAAGTTGCGTAGACGAACCAACATGGCTTGCACACTGCAGAGAGGTTGACAATACAACCAGGAAAGCTGCGAACTGGAAAAGGTGGAAACGGAGTGCGTTTTTCAGTGGCTTTGTTGCGTCACTCCCACGCCGACTGAAGTCAGCAGAAGGGCGGCCGGCGTTTATATACAGGCCGATGACAGTTGTCGATGTCGGTGAGGGTAGTAGCTCACGGCAAGCTATGAAAACATCTACAATGCTAGCGTTCCTCGGGGCATCGTTGAGCTTGCAAATTTCTTCCGCTTGGTCTAAAAGTTGCGTAGACGAACCAACATGGCTTGCACACTGCAGAGAGGTTGACAATACAACCAGGAAAGCTGCGAACTGGAAAAGGTGGAAACGGAGTGCGTTTTTCAGTGGCTTTGTTGCGTCACTCCCACGCCGATTGAAGTCAGCAGAAGAGCGGCAGGCGTTTATATGCAGGCCTATCTCAGTTGTCGATGTCGGTGCGGGTAGTAGTTCACGGCAAGCTATGAAATCATGTATAATGCTAGCGTTCTACGGGGCATCTGTGAGCTTGTAAATTTCTTCCGATTGGTCTAAAAGTTGCGTAGAAGAACCAACATGGCTTGCACACTGCAGAGAGGTTGACAATACAACCAGGAAAGCTGCGAACTGGAAAAGGTGGAAACGGAGTGCGTTTTTCAGTGGCTTTGCTGCGTCACTCCCACGCCGACTGAAGTCAGCAGAAGAGCGGCAGGCGTTTATATGCAGGCCGGTGACAGTTGTCGATGCCGGTGCGGGTAGTAGTTCACGGCAAGCTATGAAAACATCTACAATACTAGCGTTCCTCGGGGCATCGTTGAGCTTGCAAATTTCTTCCGCTTGGTCTAAAAGTTGTGTAGAAGAACCAACATGGCTTGCACACTGAGAGATTGACAATACAACCAGGAAAGCTGCGAACTGGAAAAGGTGGAAACGGAGTGCGTTTTTCAGTGGCTTTGTTGCGTCACTCCCACGCCGACTGAAGTCAGCAGAAGAGCGGCAGGCGTTTATATGCAGGCCGGTGACAGTTGTCGATGCCGGTGCGGGTAGTAGTTCACGGCAAGCTATGAAAACATCTACAATGCTAGCGTTCCTCGGGGCATCGGTGAGCTTGCAAATTTCTTCCGCTTGGTCTAAAAGTTGCGTAGAAGAACCAACATGGCTTGCACACTGCAGAGAGGTTGACAATACAACCAGGAAAGCTGCGAACTGGAAAAGGTGGAAACGGAGTGCGTTTTTCAGTGGCTTTGTTGCGTCACTCCCACGCCGACTGAAGTCAGCAGAAGAGCGGTAGGCGTTTATATGCAGGCCGGTGACAGTTGTCGATGCCGGTGCGGGTAGTAGGTCATAGCAAGCTATGAAAACATCAACAATGCTAGCGTTCCTCGGGGCATCGGTGAGCTTGCAAATTTCTTCCGCTTGGTCTAAAAGTTGCGTAGAAGAACCAACATGGCTTGCACACTGCAGAGAGGTTGACAATACAACCAGGAAAGCTGCGAACTGGAAAAGGGGGAAACGGAGTGGGTTTTTCAGTGGCTTTGTTGCGTCACTCCCACGCCGACTGAAGTCAGCAGAAGAGCGGCAGGCGTTTATATGCAGGCCGGTGACAGTTGTCGATGCCGGTGCGGGTAGTAGTTCAAGGCAAGCTATGAAAACATCAACAATACTAGCGTTCCTCGGGGCATCGTTGAGCTTGCAAATTTCTTCCGCTTGGTCTAAAAGTTGCGTAGAAGGACCAACATGGCTTGCGCACTGCAGAGAGGTTGACAATACAACCAGGAAAGCTGCGAACTGGAAAAGGTGGAAACAGAGTGAGTTTTTCAGTGGCTTTGTTGCGTCACTCCCACGCCGATTGAAGTCAGCAGAAGGGCGGCAGGCGTTTATATGCAGGCCGGTGACAGTTGTCGATGCCGGTACGGGTAGTAGTTCACGGCAAGCTATGAAAACATCTACAATGCTAGCGTTCCTCGGGGCACCGTTGAGCTTGCAAATTTCTTCCGCTTGGTCTAAAAGTTGCGTAGAAGAACCAACATGGCTTCCACACTGCAGAGAGGTTGACAATACAACCAGGAAAGCTGCGAACTGGAAAAGGTGGAAACGGAGTGCGTTTTTCAGTGGCTTTGTTGCGTCACTCCCACGCCGACTGAAGTCAGCAGAAGGGTGGCAGGCGTTTATATGCAGGCCGATGACAGTTGTCGATGTCGGTAGGGGTAGTAGTTCACGGCAAGCTATGAAAACATGTATAATGCTAGCGTTCTACGGGGAATCTGTGAGCTTGTAAATTTCTTCCGATTGGTCTAAAAGTTGCGTAGAAGAACCAACATGGCTTGCACACTGCAGAGAGTTTGACAATACAAGCAGGAAAGCTGCGAACTGGAAAAGGTGGAAATGGAGTGCGTTTTTCATTGGCTTTGTTGCGTCACACCCACGCCGATTGAAGTCAGCAGAAGAGCGGCAGGCGTTTATATGCAGGCCGATGACAGTTGTCGATGTCGGTGAGGGTAGTAGTTCACGGCAAGCTATGAAAACATCTACAATGCTAGCGTTCCTCGGGGCATCGTTGAGTTGCAAATTTCTTCCGCTTGGTCTAAAGGTTGCGTAGAAGAACCAACATGGCTTGCACACTGCAGAGAGGTTGACAATACAACCAGGAAAGCTGCGAGCTGGAAAAGGTGGAAACGGAGTGCGTTTTTCAGTGCCTTTGTTGCGTCACTCCCACGCCTATTGAAGTCAGCAGAAGAGCGGCAGGCGTTTATATGCAGGCCTATCTCAGTTGTCGATGTCGGTGCGGGTAGTAGTTCACGGCAAGCTTTGGAAACATCTACAATGCTAGCGTTCCTCGGGGCATTGTTGAGCTTGCAAATTTCTTCCGCTTGGTCTAAAAGTTGTGTAGAAGAACCAACATGGCTTGCACACTGCAGAGAGGTTGACAATACAACCAGGAAAGCTGCGAACTGGAAAAGGTGGAAACGGAGTTCGTTTTTCAGTGGCTTTGTTGCGTCACTCCCACGCCGACTGAAGTCAGCAGAAGAGCGGCAGGCGTTTATATGCAGGCCGGTGACAGTTGTCGATGCCGGTGCGGGTAGTAGTTCACGGCAAGCTATGAAAACATCTACAATGCTAGCGTTCCTCGGGGAATCGTTGAGCTTGCAAATTTCTTCCGCTTGGTCTAAAAGTTGCGTAGAAGAACCAACATGGCTTGCACACTGCAGAGAGGTTGACAATACAACCAGGAAAGTTGCGAACTGGAAAAGGTGGAAACGGAGTGCGTTTTTCAGTGGCTTTGTTGCGTCACTCCCACGCCGACTGAAGTCAGCAGAAGAGCGGCAGGCGTTTATATGCAGGCCTATCTCAGTTGTCGATGTCGGTGCGGGTAGTAGTTCACGGCAAGCTATGAAAACGTACAATGCTAGCGTTCCGCGGGGCATCGGTGAGCTTGCAAATTTCTTCCGCTTGGTCTAAAAGTTTCGTAGAAGAACCAACATGGCTTGCACACTGCAGAGAGGTTGACAATACAACCAGGAAAGCTGCGAACTATAAAAGGTGGAAACGGAGTGCGTTTTTCAGTGGCTTTGTTGCGTCACTCCCACGCCGACTGAAGTCAGCAGAAGAGCGGCAGGCGTTTATATGCAGGCCGGTGACAGTTGTCGATGCCGGTGCGGGTAGTAGTTCACGGCAAGCTATGAAAACATCTACATTGCTAGCGTTCCTCGGGGCATCGTTGAGCTTGCAAATTTCTTCCGCTTGGTCTAAAAGTTGCGTAGAAGAACCAACATGGCTTGTACAATGCAGAGAGGTTGACAATACAACCAGGAAAGCTGCGAACAGGAAAAGGTGGAAACGGAGTGCGTTTTTCAGTGGCTTTGTTGCGTCACTCCCACGCCGACTGAAGTCAGCAGAAGAGCGGCAGGCGTTTATATGCAGGCCTATCTCAGTTGTCGATGTCGGTGCGGGTAGTAGTTCACGGCAAGCTATGGAAACATGTACAATGCTAGCGTTCCGCGGGGCATCGGTGAGCTTGCAAATTTCTTCCGCTTGGTCTAAAAGTTGCGTAGAAGAACCAACATGGCTTGCACACTGCAGAGAGGTTGACAATACAACCAGGAAATCTGCGAACTGGAAAAAGTGGAAACGGAGTGCGTTTTTCAGTGGCTTTGTTGCGTCACTCCCACGCCGATTGAAGTCAGCAGAAGGGCGGCAGGCGTTTATATGCAGGCCGGTGACAGTTGTCGATGCCGGTGCGGGTAGTAGTTCACGGCAAGCTATGAAAACATCTACAATGCTAGCGTTCCTCGGGGCATCGTTGAGCTTGCAAATTTCTTCCGCTTGGTCTAAAAGTTGCGTAGAAGGACCAACATGGCTTGCACACTGCAGAGAGGTTGACAATACAACCAGGAAAGCTGCGAACTGGAAAAGGTGGAAACGGAGTGCGTTTTTCAGTGGCTTTGTTGCGTCACTCCCACGCCGACTGAAGTCAGCAGAAGAGCGGCAGGCGTTTATATGCAGGCCGGTGACAGTTGTCGATGCCGGTGCGGGTAGTAGTTCACGGCAAGCTCAGAAAACATCTACAATGCTAGCGTTCCTCGGGGCATCGGTGAGCTTGCAAATTTCTTCCGCTTGGTCTAAAAGTTGCGTAGAAGAACCAACATGGCTTGCACACTGCAGAGAGGTTGACAATACAACCAGGAAAGCTGCGAACTGGAAAAGGTGGAAACGGAGTGCGTTTTTCAGTGGCTTTGTCGCGTCACTCCCACGCCGACTGAAGTCAGCAGAAGAGCGGAAGGCGTTTATATGCAGGCCTATCTCAGGTGTCGATGTCGGCGCGGGTAGTAGTTCACGGCAAGCTATGGAAACATGTACAATGCTAGCGTTCCGCGGGGCATCGGTGAGCTTGCAAATTTCTTCCGCTTGGTCTAAAAGTTGCGTAGAAGAACCAACATGGCTTGCACACTGCAGAGAGGTTGACAATACAACCAGGAAAGCTGCGAACTGGAAAAGGTGGAAACGGAGTGCGTTTTTCAGTGGCTTTGCTGCGTCACTCCCACGCCGACTTAAGTCAGCAGAAGAGCGGCAGGCGTTTATATGCAGGCCGGTGACAGTTGTCGATGCCGGTGCGGGTAGTAGTTCACGGCAAGCTATGAAAACATCTACAATGCTAGCGTTCCTCGGGGCATCGTTGAGCTTGCAAATTTCTTCCGCTTGGTCTAAAAGTTGCGTAGAAGAACCAACATGGCATGCACACTGCAGAGAGGTTGACAATACAACCAGGAAAGCTGCGAACTGGAAAAGGTGGAAACGGAGTGCGTTTTTCAGTGGCTTTGTTGCGTCACTCCCACGCCGACTGAAGTCAGGAGAAGAGCGGCAGGCGTTTATATGCAGGCCTATCTCAGTTGTCGATGTCGGTGCGGGTAGTAGTTCACGGCAAGCTATGGAAACATGTACAATGCTAGCGTTCCTCGGGGCATCGTTGAGCTTGCAAATTTCTTCCGCTTGGTCTAAAAGTTGCGTAGAAGAACCAACATGGCTTGAACACTGCAGAGAGGTTGACAATACAACCAGGAAAGCTGCGAACTGGAAAAGGTGGAAACGGAGTGCGTTTTTCAGTGGCTTTGTTGCGTCACTCCCACGCCGACTGAAGTCAGCAGAAGGGCGGCAGGCGTTTATATGCAGGCCGATGACAGTTGTCGATGTCGGTGAGGGTAGTAGTTCACGGCAAGCTATGAAATCATGTATAATGCTAGCGTTCTACGGGGCATCTGTGAGCTTGTAAATTTCTTCCGATTGGTCTGAAAGTTGCGTAGAAGAACCACCATGGCTTGCACACTGCAGAGAGGTTGACAATACAACCAGGAAAGCTGCGAACTGGAAAAGGTGGAAATGGAGTGCGTTTTTCATTGGCTTTGTTGCGTCACACCCACGCCGATTGAAGTCAGCAGTAGAGCGGCAGGCGTTTATATGCAGGCCGATGACAGTTGTCGATGTCGGTGAGGGTAGTAGTTCACGGCAAGCTATGAAAACATCTACAATGCTAGCGTTCCTCGGGGCATCGTTGAGCTTGCAAATTTCTTCCGCTTGGTCTAAAAGTTGCGTAGAAGAACCAACATGGCTTGCACACTGCAGAGAGGTTGACAATACAACCAGGAAAGCTGCGAACTGGAAAAGGTGGAAACGGAGTGCGTTTTTCAGTGGCTTTGTTGCGTCACTCCCACGCCGATTGAAGTCAGCAGAAGAGCGGCAGGCGTTTATATAGCGCTCGTGTCCTGTCTTCACCTTACCTGTGTCTTGTGTTTCGCTCTACGTTTTTCGAAGATGTATATGCAGGCCTATCTCAGTGTTCGATGTCGGTGCGGGTAGTAGTTCACGGCAAGCTATGGAAACATGTACAATGCTAGCGTTCCGCGGGGCATCGGTGAGCTTGCAAATTTCTTCCGCTTGGTCTAAAAGTTGCGTAGAAGAACCAACATGGCTTGCGCACTGCAGAGAGGTTGACAATACAACCAGGAAAGCTGCGAACTGGAAAAGGTGGAAACAGAGTGCGTTTTTCAGTGGCTTTGTTGCGTCATTCCCACGCCGACTGAAGTCAGCAGAAGGGCGGCAGGCGTTTATATACAGGCCGATGACAGTTGTCGATGTCGGTGAGGGTAGTAGCTCACGGCAAGCTATGAAAACATCTACAATGCTAGCGTTCCTCGGGGCATCGTTGAGCTTGCAAATTTCTTCCGCTTGGTCTAAAAGTTGCGTAGAAGAACCAACATGGCATGCACACTGCAGAGAGGTTGACAATACAACCAGGAAAGCTGCGAACTGGAAAAGGTGGAAACGGAGTGCGTTTTTCAGTGGCTTTGTTACGTCACTCCCACGCCGATTGAAGTCAGCAGAAGGGCGGCAGGCGTTTATATGCAGGCCGGTGACAGTTGTCGATGCCGGTGCGGGTAGTAGTTCACGGCAAGCTATGAAAACATCTACAATGCTAGCGTTCCTCGGGGCACCGTTGAGCTTGCAAATTTCTTCCGCTTGGTCTAAAAGTTTCGTAGAAGAGCCAACATAGCTTGCACACTGCAGAGAGGTTGACAATACAACCAGGAAAGCTGCGAACTGGAAAAGGTGGAAACGGAGTGCGTTTTTCAGTGGCTTTGTTGCGTCACTCCCACGCCGACTGAAGTCAGCAGAAGGGCGGCAGGCGTTTATATACAGGCCGATGACAGTTGTCGATGTCGGTGAGGGTAGTAGCTCACGGCAAGCTATGAAAACATCTACAATGCTAGCGTTCCTCGGGGCATCGTTGAGCTTGCAAATTTCTTCCGCTTGGTCTAAAAGTTGCGTAGACGAACCAACATGGCTTGCACACTGCAGAGAGGTTGACAATACAACCAGGAAAGCTGCGAACTGGAAAAGGTGGAAACGGAGTGCGTTTTTCAGTGGCTTTGTTGCGTCACTCCCACGCCGATTGAAGTCAGCAGAAGAGCGGCAGGCGTTTATATGCAGGCCTATCTCAGTTGTCGATGTCGGTGCGGGTAGTAGTTCACGGCAAGCTATGAAATCATGTATAATGCTAGCGTTCTACGGGGCATCTGTGAGCTTGTAAATTTCTTCCGATTGGTCTAAAAGTTGCGTAGAAGAACCAACATGGCTTGCACACTGCAGAGAGGTTGACAATACAACCAGGAAAGCTGCGAACTGGAAAAGGTGGAAACGGAGTGCGTTTTTCAGTGGCTTTGCTGCGTCACTCCCACGCCGACTTAAGTCAGAAGAAGAGCGGCAGGCGTTTATATGCAGGCCGGTGACAGTTGTTTATGCCGGTGCGGGTAGTAGTTCCGGCAAGCTATGAAAACATCTACAATGCTAGCGTTCCTCGGGGCATCGTTGAGCTTGCAAATTTCTTCCGCTTGGTCTAAAAGTTGCGTAGAAGAACCAACATGGCATGCACACTGCAGAGAGGTTGACAATACAACCAGGAAAGCTGCGAACTGGAAAAGGTGGAAACGGAGTGCGTTTTTCAGTGGCTTTGTTGCGTCACTCCCACGCCGACTGAAGTCAGGAGAAGAGCGGCAGGCGTTTATATGCAGGCCTATCCCAGTTGTCGATGTCGGTGCGGGTAGTAGTTCACGGCAAGCTATGGAAACATGTACAATGCTAGCGTTCCTCGGGGCATCGTTGAGCTTGCAAATTTCTTCCGCTTGGTCTAATAGTTGCGTAGAAGAACCAACATGGCTTGCGCACTGCAGAGAGGTTGACAATACAACCAGGAAAGCTGCGAACTGGAAAAGGTGGAAACGGAGTGCGTTTTTCAGTGGCTTTGCTGCGTCACTCCCACGCCGACTTAAGTCAGAAGAAGAGCGGCAGGCGTTTATATGCAGGCCGGTGACAGTTGTTTATGCCGGTGCGGGTAGTAGTTCACGGCAAGCTATGAAAACATCTACAATGCTAGCGTTCCTCGGGGCATCGTTGAGCTTGCAAATTTCTTCCGCTTGGTCTAAAAGTTGCGTAGAAGAACCAACATGGCATGCACACTGCAGAGAGGTTGACAATACAACCAGGAAAGCTGCGAACTGGAAAAGGTGGAAACGGAGTGCGTTTTTCAGTGGCTTTGTTGCGTCACTCCCACGCCGACTGAAGTCAGGAGAAGAGCGGCAGGCGTTTATATGCAGGCCTATCTCAGTTGTCGATGCCGGTGCGGGTAGTAGTTCACGGCAAGCTATGAAAACATCTACAATACTAGCGTTCCTCGGGGCATCGTTGAGCTTGCAAATTTCTTCCGCTTGGTCTAAAAGTTGTGTAGAAGAACCAACATGGCTTGCACACTGAGAGATTGACAATACAACCAGGAAAGCTGCGAACTGGAAAAGGTGGAAACGGAGTGCGTTTTTCAGTGGCTTTGTTGCGTCACTCCCACGCCGACTGAAGTCAGCAGAAGAGCGGCAGGCGTTTATATGGAGGCCGGTGACAGTTGTCGATGCCGGTGCGGGTAGTAGTTCACGGCAAGCTATGAAAACATCTACAATGCTAGCGTTCCTCGGGGCATCGTTGAGCTTGCAAATTTATTCCGCTTGGTCTAAAAGTTGCGTAGAAGAACCAACATGGCATGCACACTGCAGAGAGGTTGACAATACAACCAGGAAAGCTGCGAACTGGAAAAGGTGGAAACGGAGTGCGTTTTTCAGTGGCTTTGTTGCGTCACTCCCACGCCGACTGAAGTCAGGAGAAGAGCGGCAGGCGTTTATATGCAGGCCTATCTCAGTTGTCGATGTCGGTGCGGGTAGTAGTTCACGGCAAGCTATGGAAACATGTACAATGCTAGCGTTCCTCGGGGCATCGTTGAGCTTGCAAATTTCTTCCGCTTGGTCTAAAAGTTGCGTAGAAGAACCAACATGGCTTGCGCACTGCAGAGAGGTTGACAATACAACCAGGAAAGCTGCGAACTGGAAAAGGTGGAAACAGAGTGCGTTTTTCAGTGGCTTTGTTGCGTCATTCCCACGCCGACTGAAGTCAGCAGAAGGGCGGCAGGCGTTTATATACAGGCCGATGACAGTTGTCGATGTCGGTGAGGGTAGTAGCTCACGGCAAGCTATGATAACATCTACAATGCTAGCGTTCCTCGGGGCATCGTTGAGCTTGCAAATTTCTTCCGCTTGGTCTAAAAGTTGCGTAGAAGAACCAACATGGCATGCACACTGCAGAGAGGTTGACAATACAACCAGGAAAGCTGCGAACTGGAAAAGGTGGAAACGGAGTGCGTTTTTCAGTGGCTTTGTTACGTCACTCCCACGCCGATTGAAGTCAGCAGAAGGGCGGCAGGCGTTTATATGCAGGCCGGTGACAGTTGTCGATGCCGGTGCGGGTAGTAGTTCACGGCAAGCTATGAAAACATCTACAATGCTAGCGTTCCTCGGGGCACCGTTGAGCTTGCAAATTTCTTCCGCTTGGTCTAAAAGTTTCGTAGAAGAACCAACATAGCTTGCACACTGCAGAGAGGTTGACAATACAACCAGGAAAGCTGCGAACTGGAAAAGGTGGAAACGGAGTGCGTTTTTCAGTGGCTTTGTTGCGTCACTCCCACGCCGATTGAAGTCAGCAGAAGAGCGGCAGGCGTTTATATGCAGGCCTATCTCAGTTGTCGATGTCGGTGCGGGTAGTAGTTCACGGCAAGCTATGAAATCATGTATAATGCTAGCGTTCTACGGGGCATCTGTGAGCTTGTAAATTTCTTCCGATTGGTCTAAAAGTTGCGTAGAAGAACCAACATGGCTTGCACACTGCAGAGAGGTTGACAATACAACCAGGAAAGCTGCGAACTGGAAAAGGTGGAAACGGAGTGCGTTTTTCAGTGGCTTTGTTGCGTCACTCCCACGCCGACTGAAGTCAGCAGAAGAGCGGCAGGCGTTTATATGCAGGCCTATCTCAGTTGTCGATGTCGGCGCGGGTAGTAGTTCACGGCAAGCTATGGAAACATGTACAATGCTAGCGTTCCGCGGGGCATCGGTGAGCTTGCAAATTTCTTCCGCTTGGTCTAAAAGTTGCGTAGAAGAACCCACATGGCTTGCACACTGCAGAGAGGTTGACAATACAACCAGGAAAGCTGCGAACTGGAAAAGGTGGAAACGGAGTGCGTTTTTCAGTGGCTTTGCTGCGTCACTCCCACGCCGACTTAAGTCAGAAGAAGAGCGGCAGGCGTTTATATGCAGGCCGGTGACAGTTGTTTATGCCGGTGCGGGTAGTAGTTCACGGCAAGCTATGAAAACATCTACAATGCTAGCGTTCCTCGGGGCATCGTTGAGCTTGCAAATTTCTTCCGCTTGGTCTAAAAGTTGCGTAGAAGAACCAACATGGCATGCACACTGCAGAGAGGTTGACAATACAACCAGGAAAGCTGCGAACTGGAAAAGGTGGAAACGGAGTGCGTTTTTCAGTGGCTTTGTTGCGTCACTCCCACGCCGACTGAAGTCAGGAGAAGAGCGGCAGGCGTTTATATGCAGGCCTATCTCAGTTGTCGATGTCGGTGCGGGTAGTAGTTCACGGCAAGCTATGGAAACATGTACAATGCTAGCGTTCCTCGGGGCATCGTTGAGCTTGCAAATTTCTTCCGCTTGGTCTAAAAGTTGCGTAGAAGGACCAACATGGCTTGCGCACTGCAGAGAGGTTGACAATACAACCAGGAAAGCTGCGAACTGGAAAAGGTGGAAACAGAGTGCGTTTTTCAGTGGCTTTGTTGCGTCATTCCCACGCAGACTGAAGTCAGCAGAAGGGCGGCAGGCGTTTATATACAGGCCGATGACAGTTGTCGATGTCGGTGAGGGTAGTAGCTCACGGCAAGCTATGAAAACATCTACAATGCTAGCGTTCCTCGGGGCATCGTTGAGCTTGCAAATTTCTTCCGCTTGGTCTAAAAGTTGCGTAGACGAACCAACATGGCTTGCACACTGCAGAGAGGTTGACAATACAACCAGGAAAGCTGCGAACTGGAAAAGGTGGAAACGGAGTGCGTTTTTCAGTGGCTTTGTTGCGTCACTCCCACGCCGACTGAAGTCAGCAGAAGGGCGGCCGGCGTTTATATACAGGCCGATGACAGTTGTCGATGTCGGTGAGGGTAGTAGCTCACGGCAAGCTATGAAAACATCTACAATGCTAGCGTTCCTCGGGGCATCGTTGAGCTTGCAAATTTCTTCCGCTTGGTCTAAAAGTTGCGTAGACGAACCAACATGGCTTGCACACTGCAGAGAGGTTGACAATACAACCAGGAAAGCTGCGAACTGGAAAAGGTGGAAACGGAGTGCGTTTTTCAGTGGCTTTGTTGCGTCACTCCCACGCCGATTGAAGTCAGCAGAAGAGCGGCAGGCGTTTATATGCAGGCCTATCTCAGTTGTCGATGTCGGTGCGGGTAGTAGTTCACGGCAAGCTATGAAATCATGTATAATGCTAGCGTTCTACGGGGCATCTGTGAGCTTGTAAATTTCTTCCGATTGGTCTAAAAGTTGCGTAGAAGAACCAACATGGCATGCACACTGCAGAGAGGTTGACAATACAACCAGGAAAGCTGCGAACTGGAAAAGGTGGAAACGGAGTGCGTTTTTCAGTGGCTTTGTTGCGTCACTCCCACGCCGACTGAATTCAGGAGAAGAGCGGCAGGCGTTTATATGCAGGCCTATCTCAGTTGTCGATGTCGGTGCGGGTAGTAGTTCACGGCAAGCTATGGAAACATGTACAATGCTAGCGTTCCTCGGGGCATCGTTGAGCTTGCAAATTTCTTCCGCTTGGTCTAAAAGTTGCGTAGAAGAACCAACATGGCTTGCGCACTGCAGAGAGGTTGACAATACAACCAGGAAAGCTGCGAACTGGAAAAGGTGGAAACGGAGTGCGTTTTTCAGTGGCTTTGCTGCGTCACTCCCACGCCGACTTAAGTCAGAAGAAGAGCGGCAGGCGTTTATATGCAGGCCGGTGACAGTTGTTTATGCCGGTGCGGGTAGTAGTTCACGGCAAGCTATGAAAACATCTACAATGCTAGCGTTCCTCGGGGCATCGTTGAGCTTGCAAATTTCTTCCGCTTGGTCTAAAAGTTGCGTAGAAGAACCAACATGGCATGCACACTGCAGAGAGGTTGACAATACAACCAGGAAAGCTGCGAACTGGAAAAGGTGGAAACGGAGTGCGTTTTTCAGTGGCTTTGTTGCGTCACTCCCACGCCGACTGAAGTCAGGAGAAGAGCGGCAGGCGTTTATATGCAGGCCTATCTCAGTTGTCGATGCCGGTGCGGGTAGTAGTTCACGGCAAGCTATGAAAACATCTACAATACTAGCGTTCCTCGGGGCATCGTTGAGCTTGCAAATTTCTTCCGCTTGGTCTAAAAGTTGTGTAGAAGAACCAACATGGCTTGCACACTGAGAGATTGACAATACAACCAGGAAAGCTGCGAACTGGAAAAGGTGGAAACGGAGTGCGTTTTTCAGTGGCTTTGTTGCGTCACTCCCACGCCGACTGAAGTCAGCAGAAGGGCGGCAGGCGTTTATATACAGGCCGATGACAGTTGTCGATGTCGGTGCGGGTAGTAGTTCACGGCAAGCTATGAAATCATGTATAATGCTAGCGTTCTACGGGGCATCTGTGAGCTTGTAAATTTCTTCCGATTGGTCTAAAAGTTGGGTAGAAGAACCAACATGGCTTGCACACTGCAGAGAGGTTGACAATACAACCAGGAAAGCTGCGAACTGGAAAAGGTGGAAACGGAGTGCGTTTTTCAGTGGCTTTGCTGCGTCACTCCCACGCCGACTTAAGTCAGAAGAAGAGCGGCAGGCGTTTATATGCAGGCCGGTGACAGTTGTTTATGCCGGTGCGGGTAGTAGTTCCGGCAAGCTATGAAAACATCTACAATGCTAGCGTTCCTCGGGGCATCGTTGAGCTTGCAAATTTCTTCCGCTTGGTCTAAAAGTTGCGTAGAAGAACCAACATGGCATGCACACTGCAGAGAGGTTGACAATACAACCAGGAAAGCTGCGAACTGGAAAAGGTGGAAACGGAGTGCGTTTTTCAGTGGCTTTGTTGCGTCACTCCCACGCCGACTGAAGTCAGGAGAAGAGCGGCAGGCGTTTATATGCAGGCCTATCTCAGTTGTCGATGTCGGTGCGGGTAGTAGTTCACGGCAAGCTATGGAAACATGTACAATGCTAGCGTTCCTCGGGGCATCGTTGAGCTTGCAAATTTCTTCCGCTTGGTCTAATAGTTGCGTAGAAGAACCAACATGGCTTGCGCACTGCAGAGAGGTTGACAATACAACCAGGAAAGCTGCGAACTGGAAAAGGTGGAAACGGAGTGCGTTTTTCAGTGGCTTTGCTGCGTCACTCCCACGCCGACTTAAGTCAGAAGAAGAGCGGCAGGCGTTTATATGCAGGCCGGTGACAGTTGTTTATGCCGGTGCGGGTAGTAGTTCACGGCAAGCTATGAAAACATCTACAATGCTAGCGTTCCTCGGGGCATCGTTGAGCTTGCAAATTTCTTCCGCTTGGTCTAAAAGTTGCGTAGAAGAACCAACATGGCATGCACACTGCAGAGAGGTTGACAATACAACCAGGAAAGCTGCGAACTGGAAAAGGTGGAAACGGAGTGCGTTTTTCAGTGGCTTTGTTGCGTCACTCCCACGCCGACTGAAGTCAGGAGAAGAGCGGCAGGCGTTTATATGCAGGCCTATCTCAGTTGTCGATGCCGGTGCGGGTAGTAGTTCACGGCAAGCTATGAAAACATCTACAATACTAGCGTTCCTCGGGGCATTGTTGAGCTTGCAAATTTCTTCCGCTTGGTCTAAAAGTTGTGTAGAAGAACCAACATGGCTTGCACACTGAGAGATTGACAATACAACCAGGAAAGCTGCGAACTGGAAAAGGTGGAAACGGAGTGCGTTTTTCAGTGGCTTTGTTGCGTCACTCCCACGCCGACTGAAGTCAGCAGAAGAGCGGCAGGCGTTTATATGCAGGCCGGTGACAGTTGTCGATGCCGGTGCGGGTAGTAGTTCACGGCAAGCTATGAAAACATCTACAATGCTAGCGTTCCTCGGGGCATCGTTGAGCTTGCAAATTTATTCCGCTTGGTCTAAAAGTTGCGTAGAAGAACCAACATGGCATGCACACTGCAGAGAGGTTGACAATACAACCAGGAAAGCTGCGAACTGGAAAAGGTGGAAACGGAGTGCGTTTTTCAGTGGCTTTGTTGCGTCACTCCCACGCCGACTGAAGTCAGGAGAAGAGCGGCAGGCGTTTATATGCAGGCCTATCTCAGTTGTCGATGTCGGTGCGGGTAGTAGTTCACGGCAAGCTATGGAAACATGTACAATGCTAGCGTTCCTCGGGGCATCGTTGAGCTTGCAAATTTCTTCCGCTTGGTCTAAAAGTTGCGTAGAAGAACCAACATGGCTTGCGCACTGCAGAGAGGTTGACAATACAACCAGGAAAGCTGCGAACTGGAAAAGGTGGAAACAGAGTGCGTTTTTCAGTGGCTTTGTTGCGTCATTCCCACGCCGACTGAAGTCAGCAGAAGGGCGGCAGGCGTTTATATACAGGCCGATGACAGTTGTCGATGTCGGTGAGGGTAGTAGCTCACGGCAAGCTATGATAACATCTACAATGCTAGCGTTCCTCGGGGCATCGTTGAGCTTGCAAATTTCTTCCGCTTGGTCTAAAAGTTGCGTAGAAGAACCAACATGGCATGCACACTGCAGAGAGGTTGACAATACAACCAGGAAAGCTGCGAACTGGAAAAGGTGGAAACGGAGTGCGTTTTTCAGTGGCTTTGTTACGTCACTCCCACGCCGATTGAAGTCAGCAGAAGGGCGGCAGGCGTTTATATGCAGGCCGGTGACAGTTGTCGATGCCGGTGCGGGTAGTAGTTCACGGCAAGCTATGAAAACATCTACAATGCTAGCGTTCCTCGGGGCACCGTTGAGCTTGCAAATTTCTTCCGCTTGGTCTAAAAGTTTCGTAGAAGAACCAACATAGCTTGCACACTGCAGAGAGGTTGACAATACAACCAGGAAAGCTGCGAACTGGAAAAGGTGGAAACGGAGTGCGTTTTTCAGTGGCTTTGTTGCGTCACTCCCACGCCGACTGAAGTCAGCAGAAGGGCGGCCGGCGTTTATATACAGGCCGATGACAGTTGTCGATGTCGGTGAGGGTAGTAGCTCACGGCAAGCTATGAAAACATCTACAATGCTAGCGTTCCTCGGGGCATCGTTGAGTTTGCAAATTTCTTCCGCTTGGTCTAAAAGTTGCGTAGACGAACCAACATGGCTTGCACACTGCAGAGAGGTTGACAATACAACCAGGAAAGCTGCGAACTGGAAAAGGTGGAAACGGAGTGCGTTTTTCAGTGGCTTTGTTGCGTCACTCCCACGCCGATTGAAGTCAGCAGAAGAGCGGCAGGCGTTTATATGCAGGCCTATCTCAGTTGTCGATGTCGGTGCGGGTAGTAGTTCACGGCAAGCTATGAAATCATGTATAATGCTAGCGTTCTACGGGGCATCTGTGAGCTTGTAAATTTCTTCCGATTGGTCTAAAAGTTGCGTAGAAGAACCAACATGGCATGCACACTGCAGAGAGGTTGACAATACAACCAGGAAAGCTGCGAACTGGAAAAGGTGGAAACGGAGTGCGTTTTTCAGTGGCTTTGTTGCGTCACTCCCACGCCGACTGAATTCAGGAGAAGAGCGGCAGGCGTTTATATGCAGGCCTATCTCAGTTGTCGATGTCGGTGCGGGTAGTAGTTCACGGCAAGCTATGGAAACATGTACAATGCTAGCGTTCCTCGGGGCATCGTTGAGCTTGCAAATTTCTTCCGCTTGGTCTAAAAGTTGCGTAGAAGAACCAACATGGCTTGCGCACTGCAGAGAGGTTGACAATACAACCAGGAAAGCTGCGAACTGGAAAAGGTGGAAACGGAGTGCGTTTTTCAGTGGCTTTGCTGCGTCACTCCCACGCCGACTTAAGTCAGAAGAAGAGCGGCAGGCGTTTATATGCAGGCCGGTGACAGTTGTTTATGCCGGTGCGGGTAGTAGTTCACGGCAAGCTATGAAAACATCTACAATGCTAGCGTTCCTCGGGGCATCGTTGAGCTTGCAAATTTCTTCCGCTTGGTCTAAAAGTTGCGTAGAAGAACCAACATGGCATGCACACTGCAGAGAGGTTGACAATACAACCAGGAAAGCTGCGAACTGGAAAAGGTGGAAACGGAGTGCGTTTTTCAGTGGCTTTGTTGCGTCACTCCCACGCCGACTGAAGTCAGGAGAAGAGCGGCAGGCGTTTATATGCAGGCCTATCTCAGTTGTCGATGCCGGTGCGGGTAGTAGTTCACGGCAAGCTATGAAAACATCTACAATACTAGCGTTCCTCGGGGCATCGTTGAGCTTGCAAATTTCTTCCGCTTGGTCTAAAAGTTGTGTAGAAGAACCAACATGGCTTGCACACTGAGAGATTGACAATACAACCAGGAAAGCTGCGAACTGGAAAAGGTGGAAACGGAGTGCGTTTTTCAGTGGCTTTGTTGCGTCACTCCCACGCCGACTGAAGTCAGCAGAAGGGCGGCAGGCGTTTATATACAGGCCGATGACAGTTGTCGATGTCGGTGCGGGTAGTAGTTCACGGCAAGCTATGAAATCATGTATAATGCTAGCGTTCTACGGGGCATCTGTGAGCTTGTAAATTTCTTCCGATTGGTCTAAAAGTTGGGTAGAAGAACCAACATGGCTTGCACACTGCAGAGAGGTTGACAATACAACCAGGAAAGCTGCGAACTGGAAAAGGTGGAAACGGAGTGCGTTTTTCAGTGGCTTTGCTGCGTCACTCCCACGCCGACTTAAGTCAGAAGAAGAGCGGCAGGCGTTTATATGCAGGCCGGTGACAGTTGTTTATGCCGGTGCGGGTAGTAGTTCACGGCAAGCTATGAAAACATCTACAATGCTAGCGTTCCTCGGGGCATCGTTGAGCTTGCAAATTTCTTCCGCTTGGTCTAAAAGTTGCGTAGAAGAACCAACATGGCTTGCGCACTGCAGAGAGGTTGACAATACAACCAGGAAAGCTGCGAACTGGAAAAGGTGGAAACGGAGTGCGTTTTTCAGTGGCTTTGCTGCGTCACTCCCACGCCGACTTAAGTCAGAAGAAGAGCGGCAGGCGTTTATATGCAGGCCGGTGACAGTTGTTTATGCCGGTGCGGGTAGTAGTTCACGGCAAGCTATGAAAACATCTACAATGCTAGCGTTCCTCGGGGCATCGTTGAGCTTGCAAATTTCTTCCGCTTGGTCTAAAAGTTGCGTAGAAGAACCAACATGGCATGCACACTGCAGAGAGGTTGACAATACAACCAGGAAAGCTGCGAACTGGAAAAGGTGGAAACGGAGTGCGTTTTTCAGTGGCTTTGTTGCGTCACTCCCACGCCGACTGAAGTCAGGAGAAGAGCGGCAGGCGTTTATATGCAGGCCTATCTCAGTTGTCGATGCCGGTGCGGGTAGTAGTTCACGGCAAGCTATGAAAACATCTACAATACTAGCGTTCCTCGGGGCATTGTTGAGCTTGCAAATTTCTTCCGCTTGGTCTAAAAGTTGTGTAGAAGAACCAACATGGCTTGCACACTGAGAGATTGACAATACAACCAGGAAAGCTGCGAACTGGAAAAGGTGGAAACGGAGTGCGTTTTTCAGTGGCTTTGTTGCGTCACTCCCACGCCGACTGAAGTCAGCAGAAGAGCGGCAGGCGTTTATATGCAGGCCGGTGACAGTTGTCGATGCCGGTGCGGGTAGTAGTTCACGGCAAGCTATGAAAACATCTACAATGCTAGCGTTCCTCGGGGCATCGTTGAGCTTGCAAATTTATTCCGCTTGGTCTAAAAGTTGCGTAGAAGAACCAACATGGCATGCACACTGCAGAGAGGTTGACAATACAACCAGGAAAGCTGCGAACTGGAAAAGGTGGAAACGGAGTGCGTTTTTCAGTGGCTTTGTTGCGTCACTCCCACGCCGACTGAAGTCAGGAGAAGAGCGGCAGGCGTTTATATGCAGGCCTATCTCAGTTGTCGATGTCGGTGCGGGTAGTAGTTCACGGCAAGCTATGGAAACATGTACAATGCTAGCTTTCCTCGGGGCATCGTTGAGCTTGCAAATTTCTTCCGCTTGGTCTAAAAGTTGCGTAGAAGAACCAACATGGCTTGCGCACTGCAGAGAGGTTGACAATACAACCAGGAAAGCTGCGAACTGGAAAAGGTGGAAACAGAGTGCGTTTTTCAGTGGCTTTGTTGCGTCATTCCCACGCCGACTGAAGTCAGCAGAAGGGCGGCAGGCGTTTATATACAGGCCGATGACAGTTGTCGATGTCGGTGAGGGTAGTAGCTCACGGCAAGCTATGATAACATCTACAATGCTAGCGTTCCTCGGGGCATCGTTGAGCTTGCAAATTTCTTCCGCTTGGTCTAAAAGTTGCGTAGAAGAACCAACATGGCATGCACACTGCAGAGAGGTTGACAATACAACCAGGAAAGCTGCGAACTGGAAAAGGTGGAAACGGAGTGCGTTTTTCAGTGGCTTTGTTACGTCACTCCCACGCCGATTGAAGTCAGCAGAAGGGCGGCAGGCGTTTATATGCAGGCCGGTGACAGTTGTCGATGCCGGTGCGGGTAGTAGTTCACGGCAAGCTATGAAAACATCTACAATGCTAGCGTTCCTCGGGGCACCGTTGAGCTTGCAAATTTCTTCCGCTTGGTCTAAAAGTTTCGTAGAAGAACCAACATAGCTTGCACACTGCAGAGAGGTTGACAATACAACCAGGAAAGCTGCGAACTGGAAAAGGTGGAAACGGAGTGCGTTTTTCAGTGGCTTTGTTGCGTCACTCCCACGCCGACTGAAGTCAGCAGAAGGGCGGCCGGCGTTTATATACAGGCCGATGACAGTTGTCGATGTCGGTGAGGGTAGTAGCTCACGGCAAGCTATGAAAACATCTACAATGCTAGCGTTCCTCGGGGCATCGTTGAGCTTGCAAATTTCTTCCGCTTGGTCTAAAAGTTGCGTAGACGAACCAACATGGCTTGCACACTGCAGAGAGGTTGACAATACAACCAGGAAAGCTGCGAACTGGAAAAGGTGGAAACGGAGTGCGTTTTTCAGTGGCTTTGTTGCGTCACTCCCACGCCGATTGAAGTCAGCAGAAGAGCGGCAGGCGTTTATATGCAGGCCTATCTCAGTTGTCGATGTCGGTGCGGGTAGTAGTTCACGGCAAGCTATGAAATCATGTATAATGCTAGCGTTCTACGGGGCATCTGTGAGCTTGTAAATTTCTTCCGATTGGTCTAAAAGTTGCGTAGAAGAACCAACATGGCATGCACACTGCAGAGAGGTTGACAATACAACCAGGAAAGCTGCGAACTGGAAAAGGTGGAAACGGAGTGCGTTTTTCAGTGGCTTTGTTGCGTCACTCCCACGCCGACTGAATTCAGGAGAAGAGCGGCAGGCGTTTATATGCAGGCCTATCTCAGTTGTCGATGTCGGTGCGGGTAGTAGTTCACGGCAAGCTATGGAAACATGTACAATGCTAGCGTTCCTCGGGGCATCGTTGAGCTTGCAAATTTCTTCCGCTTGGTCTAAAAGTTGCGTAGAAGAACCAACATGGCTTGCGCACTGCAGAGAGGTTGACAATACAACCAGGAAAGCTGCGAACTGGAAAAGGTGGAAACGGAGTGCGTTTTTCAGTGGCTTTGCTGCGTCACTCCCACGCCGACTTAAGTCAGAAGAAGAGCGGCAGGCGTTTATATGCAGGCCGGTGACAGTTGTTTATGCCGGTGCGGGTAGTAGTTCACGGCAAGCTATGAAAACATCTACAATGCTAGCGTTCCTCGGGGCATCGTTGAGCTTGCAAATTTCTTCCGCTTGGTCTAAAAGTTGCGTAGAAGAACCAACATGGCATGCACACTGCAGAGAGGTTGACAATACAACCAGGAAAGCTGCGAACTGGAAAAGGTGGAAACGGAGTGCGTTTTTCAGTGGCTTTGTTGCGTCACTCCCACGCCGACTGAAGTCAGGAGAAGAGCGGCAGGCGTTTATATGCAGGCCTATCTCAGTTGTCGATGCCGGTGCGGGTAGTAGTTCACGGCAAGCTATGAAAACATCTACAATACTAGCGTTCCTCGGGGCATCGTTGAGCTTGCAAATTTCTTCCGCTTGGTCTAAAAGTTGTGTAGAAGAACCAACATGGCTTGCACACTGAGAGATTGACAATACAACCAGGAAAGCTGCGAACTGGAAAAGGTGGAAACGGAGTGCGTTTTTCAGTGGCTTTGTTGCGTCACTCCCACGCCGACTGAAGTCAGCAGAAGGGCGGCAGGCGTTTATATACAGGCCGATGACAGTTGTCGATGTCGGTGCGGGTAGTAGTTCACGGCAAGCTATGAAATCATGTATAATGCTAGCGTTCTACGGGGCATCTGTGAGCTTGTAAATTTCTTCCGATTGGTCTAAAAGTTGGGTAGAAGAACCAACATGGCTTGCACACTGCAGAGAGGTTGACAATACAACCAGGAAAGCTGCGAACTGGAAAAGGTGGAAACGGAGTGCGTTTTTCAGTGGCTTTGCTGCGTCACTCCCACGCCGACTTAAGTCAGAAGAAGAGCGGCAGGCGTTTATATGCAGGCCGGTGGCAGTTGTTTATGCCGGTGCGGGTAGTAGTTCCGGCAAGCTATGAAAACATCTACAATGCTAGCGTTCCTCGGGGCATCGTTGAGCTTGCAAATTTCTTCCGCTTGGTCTAAAAGTTGCGTAGAAGAACCAACATGGCATGCACACTGCAGAGAGGTTGACAATACAACCAGGAAAGCTGCGAACTGGAAAAGGTGGAAACGGAGTGCGTTTTTCAGTGGCTTTGTTGCGTCACTCCCACGCCGACTGAAGTCAGGAGAAGAGCGGCAGGCGTTTATATGCAGGCCTATCTCAGTTGTCGATGTCGGTGCGGGTAGTAGTTCACGGCAAGCTATGGAAACATGTACAATGCTAGCGTTCCTCGGGGCATCGTTGAGCTTGCAAATTTCTTCCGCTTGGTCTAATAGTTGCGTAGAAGAACCAACATGGCTTGCGCACTGCAGAGAGGTTGACAATACAACCAGGAAAGCTGCGAACTGGAAAAGGTGGAAACGGAGTGCGTTTTTCAGTGGCTTTGCTGCGTCACTCCCACGCCGACTTAAGTCAGAAGAAGAGCGGCAGGCGTTTATATGCAGGCCGGTGACAGTTGTTTATGCCGGTGCGGGTAGTAGTTCACGGCAAGCTATGAAAACATCTACAATGCTAGCGTTCCTCGGGGCATCGTTGAGCTTGCAAATTTCTTCCGCTTGGTCTAAAAGTTGCGTAGAAGAACCAACATGGCATGCACACTGCAGAGAGGTTGACAATACAACCAGGAAAGCTGCGAACTGGAAAAGGTGGAAACGGAGTGCGTTTTTCAGTGGCTTTGTTGCGTCACTCCCACGCCGACTGAAGTCAGGAGAAGAGCGGCAGGCGTTTATATGCAGGCCTATCTCAGTTGTCGATGCCGGTGCGGGTAGTAGTTCACGGCAAGCTATGAAAACATCTACAATACTAGCGTTCCTCGGGGCATTGTTGAGCTTGCAAATTTCTTCCGCTTGGTCTAAAAGTTGTGTAGAAGAACCAACATGGCTTGCACACTGAGAGATTGACAATACAACCAGGAAAGCTGCGAACTGGAAAAGGTGGAAACGGAGTGCGTTTTTCAGTGGCTTTGTTGCGTCACTCCCACGCCGACTGAAGTCAGCAGAAGAGCGGCAGGCGTTTATATGCAGGCCGGTGACAGTTGTCGATGCCGGTGCGGGTAGTAGTTCACGGCAAGCTATGAAAACATCTACAATGCTAGCGTTCCTCGGGGCATCGTTGAGCTTGCAAATTTATTCCGCTTGGTCTAAAAGTTGCGTAGAAGAACCAACATGGCATGCACACTGCAGAGAGGTTGACAATACAACCAGGAAAGCTGCGAACTGGAAAAGGTGGAAACGGAGTGCGTTTTTCAGTGGCTTTGTTGCGTCACTCCCACGCCGACTGAAGTCAGGAGAAGAGCGGCAGGCGTTTATATGCAGGCCTATCTCAGTTGTCGATGTCGGTGCGGGTAGTAGTTCACGGCAAGCTATGGAAACATGTACAATGCTAGCGTTCCTCGGGGCATCGTTGAGCTTGCAAATTTCTTCCGCTTGGTCTAAAAGTTGCGTAGAAGAACCAACATGGCTTGCGCACTGCAGAGAGGTTGACAATACAACCAGGAAAGCTGCGAACTGGAAAAGGTGGAAACAGAGTGCGTTTTTCAGTGGCTTTGTTGCGTCATTCCCACGCCGACTGAAGTCAGCAGAAGGGCGGCAGGCGTTTATATACAGGCCGATGACAGTTGTCGATGTCGGTGAGGGTAGTAGCTCACGGCAAGCTATGATAACATCTACAATGCTAGCGTTCCTCGGGGCATCGTTGAGCTTGCAAATTTCTTCCGCTTGGTCTAAAAGTTGCGTAGAAGAACCAACATGGCATGCACACTGCAGAGAGGTTGACAATACAACCAGGAAAGCTGCGAACTGGAAAAGGTGGAAACGGAGTGCGTTTTTCAGTGGCTTTGTTACGTCACTCCCACGCCGATTGAAGTCAGCAGAAGGGCGGCAGGCGTTTATATGCAGGCCGGTGACAGTTGTCGATGCCGGTGCGGGTAGTAGTTCACGGCAAGCTATGAAAACATCTACAATGCTAGCGTTCCTCGGGGCATCGTTGAGCTTGCAAATTTCTTCCGCTTGGTCTAAAAGTTGTGTAGAAGAACCAACATGGCTTGCACACTGAGAGATTGACAATACAACCAGGAAAGCTGCGAACTGGAAAAGGTGGAAACGGAGTGCGTTTTTCAGTGGCTTTGTTGCGTCACTCCCACGCCGACTGAAGTCAGCAGAAGAGCGGCAGGCGTTTATATGCAGGCCTATCTCAGTTGTCGATGTCGGCGCGGGTAGTAGTTCACGGCAAGCTATGGAAACATGTACAATGCTAGCGTTCCGCGGGGCATCGGTGAGCTTGCAAATTTCTTCCGCTTGGTCTAAAAGTTGCGTAGAAGAACCAACATGGCTTGCACACTGCAGAGAGGTTGACAATACAACCAGGAAAGCTGCGAACTGGAAAAGGTGGAAACGGAGTGCGTTTTTCAGTGGCTTTGCTGCGTCACTCCCACGCCGACTTAAGTCAGAAGAAGAGCGGCAGGCGTTTATATGCAGGCCGGTGACAGTTGTTTATGCCGGTGCGGGTAGTAGTTCACGGCAAGCTATGAAAACATCTACAATGCTAGCGTTCCTCGGGGCATCGTTGAGCTTGCAAATTTCTTCCGCTTGGTCTAAAAGTTGCGTAGAAGAACCAACATGGCATGCACACTGCAGAGAGGTTGACAATACAACCAGGAAAGCTGCGAACTGGAAAAGGTGGAAACGGAGTGCGTTTTTCAGTGGCTTTGTTGCGTCACTCCCACGCCGACTGAAGTCAGGAGAAGAGCGGCAGGCGTTTATATGCAGGCCTATCTCAGTTGTCGATGTCGGTGCGGGTAGTAGTTCACGGCAAGCTATGGAAACATGTACAATGCTAGCGTTCCTCGGGGCATCGTTGAGCTTGCAAATTTCTTCCGCTTGGTCTAAAAGTTGCGTAGAAGGACCAACATGGCTTGCGCACTGCAGAGAGGTTGACAATACAACCAGGAAAGCTGCGAACTGGAAAAGGTGGAAACAGAGTGCGTTTTTCAGTGGCTTTGTTGCGTCATTCCCACGCAGACTGAAGTCAGCAGAAGGGCGGCAGGCGTTTATATACAGGCCGATGACAGTTGTCGATGTCGGTGAGGGTAGTAGCTCACGGCAAGCTATGAAAACATCTACAATGCTAGCGTTCCTCGGGGCATCGTTGAGCTTGCAAATTTCTTCCGCTTGGTCTAAAAGTTGCGTAGACGAACCAACATGGCTTGCACACTGCAGAGAGGTTGACAATACAACCAGGAAAGCTGCGAACTGGAAAAGGTGGAAACGGAGTGCGTTTTTCAGTGGCTTTGTTGCGTCACTCCCACGCCGACTGAAGTCAGCAGAAGGGCGGCCGGCGTTTATATACAGGCCGATGACAGTTGTCGATGTCGGTGAGGGTAGTAGCTCACGGCAAGCTATGAAAACATCTACAATGCTAGCGTTCTACGGGGCATCTGTGAGCTTGTAAATTTCTTCCGATTGGTCTAAAAGTTGCGTAGAAGAACCAACATGGCTTGCACACTGCAGAGAGGTTGACAATACAACCAGGAAAGCTGCGAACTGGAAAAGGTGGAAACGGAGTGCGTTTTTCAGTGGCTTTGCTGCGTCACTCCCACGCCGACTTAAGTCAGAAGAAGAGCGGCAGGCGTTTATATGCAGGCCGGTGACAGTTGTTTATGCCGGTGCGGGTAGTAGTTCACGGCAAGCTATGAAAACATCTACAATGCTAGCGTTCCTCGGGGCATCGTTGAGCTTGCAAATTTCTTCCGCTTGGTCTAAAAGTTGCGTAGAAGAACCAACATGGCATGCACACTGCAGAGAGGTTGACAATACAACCAGGAAAGCTGCGAACTGGAAAAGGTGGAAACGGAGTGCGTTTTTCAGTGGCTTTGTTGCGTCACTCCCACGCCGACTGAAGTCAGGAGAAGAGCGGCAGGCGTTTATATGCAGGCCTATCTCAGTTGTCGATGTCGGTGCGGGTAGTAGTTCACGGCAAGCTATGGAAACATGTACAATGCTAGCGTTCCTCGGGGCATCGTTGAGCTTGCAAATTTCTTCCGCTTGGTCTAAAAGTTGCGTAGAAGAACCAACATGGCTTGCGCACTGCAGAGAGGTTGACAATACAACCAGGAAAGCTGCGAACTGGAAAAGGTGGAAACGGAGTGCGTTTTTCAGTGGCTTTGCTGCGTCACTCCCACGCCGACTTAAGTCAGAAGAAGAGCGGCAGGCGTTTATATGCAGGCCGGTGACAGTTGTTTATGCCGGTGCGGGTAGTAGTTCACGGCAAGCTATGAAAACATCTACAATGCTAGCGTTCCTCGGGGCATCGTTGAGCTTGCAAATTTCTTCCGCTTGGTCTAAAAGTTGCGTAGAAGAACCAACATAGCATGCACACTGCAGAGAGGTTGACAATACAACCAGGAAAGCTGCGAACTGGAAAAGGTGGAAACGGAGTGCGTTTTTCAGTGGCTTTGTTGCGTCACTCCCACGCCGACTGAAGTCAGGAGAAGAGCGGCAGGCGTTTATATGCAGGCCTATCTCAGTTGTCGATGCCGGTGCGGGTAGTAGTTCACGGCAAGCTATGAAAACATCTACAATACTAGCGTTCCTCGGGGCATCGTTGAGCTTGCAAATTTCTTCCGCTTGGTCTAAAAGTTGTGTAGAAGAACCAACATGGCTTGCACACTGAGAGATTGACAATACAACCAGGAAAGCTGCGAACTGGAAAAGGTGGAAACGGAGTGCGTTTTTCAGTGGCTTTGTTGCGTCACTCCCACGCCGACTGAAGTCAGCAGAAGAGCGGCAGGCGTTTATATGCAGGCCGGTGACAGTTGTCGATGCCGGTGCGGGTAGTAGTTCACGGCAAGCTATGAAAACATCTACAATGCTAGCGTTCCTCGGGGCATCGTTGAGCTTGCAAATTTATTCCGCTTGGTCTAAAAGTTGCGTAGAAGAACCAACATGGCATGCACACTGCAGAGAGGTTGACAATACAACCAGGAAAGCTGCGAACTGGAAAAGGTGGAAACGGAGTGCGTTTTTCAGTGGCTTTGTTGCGTCACTCCCACGCCGACTGAAGTCAGGAGAAGAGCGGCAGGCGTTTATATGCAGGCCTATCTCAGTTGTCGATGTCGGTGCGGGTAGTAGTTCACGGCAAGCTATGGAAACATGTACAATGCTAGCGTTCCTCGGGGCATCGTTGAGCTTGCAAATTTCTTCCGCTTGGTCTAAAAGTTGCGTAGAAGAACCAACATGGCTTGCGCACTGCAGAGAGGTTGACAATACAACCAGGAAAGCTGCGAACTGGAAAAGGTGGAAACAGAGTGCGTTTTTCAGTGGCTTTGTTGCGTCATTCCCACGCCGACTGAAGTCAGCAGAAGGGCGGCAGGCGTTTATATACAGGCCGATGACAGTTGTCGATGTCGGTGAGGGTAGTAGCTCACGGCAAGCTATGATAACATCTACAATGCTAGCGTTCCTCGGGGCATCGTTGAGCTTGCAAATTTCTTCCGCTTGGTCTAAAAGTTGCGTAGAAGAACCAACATGCCATGCACACTGCAGAGAGGTTGACAATACAACCAGGAAAGCTGCGAACTGGAAAAGGTGGAAACGGAGTGCGTTTTTCAGTGGCTTTGTTACGTCACTCCCACGCCGATTGAAGTCAGCAGAAGGGCGGCAGGCGTTTATATGCAGGCCGGTGACAGTTGTCGATGCCGGTGCGGGTAGTAGTTCAAGGCAAGCTATGAAAACATCTACAATGCTAGCGTTCCTCGGGGCACCGTTGAGCTTGCAAATTTCTTCCGCTTGGTCTAAAAGTTTCGTAGAAGAACCAACATAGCTTGCACACTGCAGAGAGGTTGACAATACAACCAGGAAAGCTGCGAACTGGAAAAGGTGGAAACGGAGTGCGTTTTTCAGTGGCTTTGTTGCGTCACTCCCACGCCGACTGAAGTCAGCAGAAGGGCGGCAGGCGTTTATATACAGGCCGATGACAGTTGTCGATGTCGGTGAGGGTAGTAGCTCACGGCAAGCTATGAAAACATCTACAATGCTAGCGTTCCTCGGGGCATCGTTGAGCTTGCAAATTTCTTCCGCTTGGTCTAAAAGTTGCGTAGACGAACCAACATGGCTTGCACACTGCAGAGAGGTTGACAATACAACCAGGAAAGCTGCGAACTGGAAAAGGTGGAAACGGAGTGCGTTTTTCAGTGGCTTTGTTGCGTCACTCCCACGCCGACTGAAGTCAGGAGAAGAGCGGCAGGCGTTTATATGCAGGCCTATCTCAGTTGTCGATGTCGGTGCGGGTAGTAGTTCACGGCAAGCTATGGAAACATGTACAATGCTAGCGTTCCTCGGGGCATCGTTGAGCTTGCAAATTTCTTCCGCTTGGTCTAAAAGTTGCGTAGAAGAACCAACATGGCTTGCGCACTGCAGAGAGGTTGACAATACAACCAGGAAAGCTGCGAACTGGAAAAGGTGGAAACAGAGTGCGTTTTTCAGTGGCTTTGTTGCGTCATTCCCACGCCGACTGAAGTCAGCAGAAGGGCGGCAGGCGTTTATATACAGGCCGATGACAGTTGTCGATGTCGGTGAGGGTAGTAGCTCACGGCAAGCTATGATAACATCTACAATGCTAGCGTTCCTCGGGGCATCGTTGAGCTTGCAAATTTCTTCCGCTTGGTCTAAAAGTTGCGTAGAAGAACCAACATGGCATGCACACTGCAGAGAGGTTGACAATACAACCAGGAAAGCTGCGAACTGGAAAAGGTGGAAACGGAGTGCGTTTTTCAGTGGCTTTGTTACGTCACTCCCACGCCGATTTGAAGTCAGCAGAAGGGCGGCAGGCGTTTATATGCAGGCCGGTGACAGTTGTCGATGCCGGTGCGGGTAGTAGTTCACGGCAAGCTATGAAAACATCTACAATGCTAGCGTTCCTCGGGGCACCGTTGAGCTTGCAAATTTCTTCCGCTTGGTCTAAAAGTTTCGTAGAAGAACCAACATAGCTTGCACACTGCAGAGAGGTTGACAATACAACCAGGAAAGCTGCGAACTGGAAAAGGTGGAAACGGAGTGCGTTTTTCAGTGGCTTTGTTGCGTCACTCCCACGCCGATTGAAGTCAGCAGAAGAGCGGCAGGCGTTTATATGCAGGCCTATCTCAGTTGTCGATGTCGGTGCGGGTAGTAGTTCACGGCAAGCTATGAAATCATGTATAATGCTAGCGTTCTACGGGGCATCTGTGAGCTTGTAAATTTCTTCCGATTGGTCTAAAAGTTGCGTAGAAGAACCAACATGGCTTGCACACTGCAGAGAGGTTGACAATACAACCAGGAAAGCTGCGAACTGGAAAAGGTGGAAACGGAGTGCGTTTTTCAGTGGCTTTGTTGCGTCACTCCCACGCCGACTGAAGTCAGCAGAAGAGCGGCAGGCGTTTATATGCAGGCCTATCTCAGTTGTCGATGTCGGCGCGGGTAGTAGTTCACGGCAAGCTATGGAAACATGTACAATGCTAGCGTTCCGCGGGGCATCGGTGAGCTTGCAAATTTCTTCCGCTTGGTCTAAAAGTTGCGTAGAAGAACCAACATGGCTTGCACACTGCAGAGAGGTTGACAATACAACCAGGAAAGCTGCGAACTGGAAAAGGTGGAAACGGAGTGCGTTTTTCAGTGGCTTTGCTGCGTCACTCCCACGCCGACTTAAGTCAGAAGAAGAGCGGCAGGCGTTTATATGCAGGCCGGTGACAGTTGTTTATGCCGGTGCGGGTAGTAGTTCACGGCAAGCTATGAAAACATCTACAATGCTAGCGTTCCTCGGGGCATCGTTGAGCTTGCAAATTTCTTCCGCTTGGTCTAAAAGTTGCGTAGAAGAACCAACATGGCTTGCGCACTGCAGAGAGGTTGACAATACAACCAGGAAAGCTGCGAACTGGAAAAGGTGGAAACGGAGTGCGTTTTTCAGTGGCTTTGCTGCGTCACTCCCACGCCGACTTAAGTCAGAAGAAGAGCGGCAGGCGTTTATATGCAGGCCGGTGACAGTTGTTTATGCCGGTGCGGGTAGTAGTTCACGGCAAGCTATGAAAACATCTACAATGCTAGCGTTCCTCGGGGCATCGTTGAGCTTGCAAATTTCTTCCGCTTGGTCTAAAAGTTGCGTAGAAGAACCAACATGGCATGCAAACTGCAGAGAGGTTGACAATACAACCAGGAAAGCTGCGAACTGGAAAAGGTGGAAACGGAGTGCGTTTTTCAGTGGCTTTGTTGCGTCACTCCCACGCCGACTGAAGTCAGGAGAAGAGCGGCAGGCGTTTATATGCAGGCCTATCTGTGTTGTCGATGCCGGTGCGGGTAGTAGTTCACGGCAAGCTATGAAAACATCTACAATACTAGCGTTCCTCGGGGCATCGTTGAGCTTGCAAATTTCTTCCGCTTGGTCTAAAAGTTGTGTAGAAGAACCAACATGGCTTGCACACTGAGAGATTGACAATACAACCAGGAAAGCTGCGAACTGGAAAAGGTGGAAACGGAGTGCGTTTTTCAGTGGCTTTGTTGCGTCACTCCCACGCCGACTGAAGTCAGCAGAAGAGCGGCAGGCGTTTATATGCAGGCCGGTGACAGTTGTCGATGCCGGTGCGGGTAGTAGTTCACGGCAAGCTATGAAAACATCTACAATGCTAGCGTTCCTCGGGGCATCGTTGAGCTTGCAAATTTATTCCGCTTGGTCTAAAAGTTGCGTAGAAGAACCAACATGGCATGCACACTGCAGAGAGGTTGACAATACAACCAGGAAAGCTGCGAACTGGAAAAGGTGGAAACGGAGTGCGTTTTTCAGTGGCTTTGTTGCGTCACTCCCACGCCGACTGAAGTCAGGAGAAGAGCGGCAGGCGTTTATATGCAGGCCTATCTCAGTTGTCGATGTCGGTGCGGGTAGTAGTTCACGGCAAGCTATGGAAACATGTACAATGCTAGCGTTCCTCGGGGCATCGTTGAGCTTGCAAATTTCTTCCGCTTGGTCTAAAAGTTGCGTAGAAGAACCAACATGGCTTGCGCACTGCAGAGAGGTTGACAATACAACCAGGAAAGCTGCGAACTGGAAAAGGTGGAAACAGAGTGCGTTTTTCAGTGGCTTTGTTGCGTCATTCCCACGCCGACTGAAGTCAGCAGAAGGGCGGCAGGCGTTTATATACAGGCCGATGACAGTTGTCGATGTCGGTGAGGGTAGTAGCTCACGGCAAGCTATGATAACATCTACAATGCTAGCGTTCCTCGGGGCATCGTTGAGCTTGCAAATTTCTTCCGCTTGGTCTAAAAGTTGCGTAGAAGAACCAACATGCCATGCACACTGCAGAGAGGTTGACAATACAACCAGGAAAGCTGCGAACTGGAAAAGGTGGAAACGGAGTGCGTTTTTCAGTGGCTTTGTTACGTCACTCCCACGCCGATTGAAGTCAGCAGAAGGGCGGCAGGCGTTTATATGCAGGCCGGTGACAGTTGTCGATGCCGGTGCGGGTAGTAGTTCACGGCAAGCTATGAAAACATCTACAATGCTAGCGTTCCTCGGGGCACCGTTGAGCTTGCAAATTTCTTCCGCTTGGTCTAAAAGTTTCGTAGAAGAACCAACATAGCTTGCACACTGCAGAGAGGTTGACAATACAACCAGGAAAGCTGCGAACTGGAAAAGGTGGAAACGGAGTGCGTTTTTCAGTGGCTTTGTTGCGTCACTCCCACGCCGACTGAAGTCAGCAGAAGGGCGGCAGGCGTTTATATACAGGCCGATGACAGTTGTCGATGTCGGTGAGGGTAGTAGCTCACGGCAAGCTATGAAAACATCTACAATGCTAGCGTTCCTCGGGGCATCGTTGAGCTTGCAAATTTCTTCCGCTTGGTCTAAAAGTTGCGTAGACGAACCAACATGGCTTGCACACTGCAGAGAGGTTGACAATACAACCAGGAAAGCTGCGAACTGGAAAAGGTGGAAACGGAGTGCGTTTTTCAGTGGCTTTGTTGCGTCACTCCCACGCCGACTGAAGTCAGGAGAAGAGCGGCAGGCGTTTATATGCAGGCCTATCTCAGTTGTCGATGTCGGTGCGGGTAGTAGTTCACGGCAAGCTATGGAAACATGTACAATGCTAGCGTTCCTCGGGGCATCGTTGAGCTTGCAAATTTCTTCCGCTTGGTCTAAAAGTTGCGTAGAAGAACCAACATGGCTTGCGCACTGCAGAGAGGTTGACAATACAACCAGGAAAGCTGCGAACTGGAAAAGGTGGAAACAGAGTGCGTTTTTCAGTGGCTTTGTTGCGTCATTCCCACGCCGACTGAAGTCAGCAGAAGGGCGGCAGGCGTTTATATACAGGCCGATGACAGTTGTCGATGTCGGTGAGGGTAGTAGCTCACGGCAAGCTATGATAACATCTACAATGCTAGCGTTCCTCGGGGCATCGTTGAGCTTGCAAATTTCTTCCGCTTGGTCTAAAAGTTGCGTAGAAGAACCAACATGGCATGCACACTGCAGAGAGGTTGACAATACAACCAGGAAAGCTGCGAACTGGAAAAGGTGGAAACGGAGTGCGTTTTTCAGTGGCTTTGTTACGTCACTCCCACGCCGATTTGAAGTCAGCAGAAGGGCGGCAGGCGTTTATATGCAGGCCGGTGACAGTTGTCGATGCCGGTGCGGGTAGTAGTTCACGGCAAGCTATGAAAACATCTACAATGCTAGCGTTCCTCGGGGCACCGTTGAGCTTGCAAATTTCTTCCGCTTGGTCTAAAAGTTTCGTAGAAGAACCAACATAGCTTGCACACTGCAGAGAGGTTGACAATACAACCAGGAAAGCTGCGAACTGGAAAAGGTGGAAACGGAGTGCGTTTTTCAGTGGCTTTGTTGCGTCACTCCCACGCCGATTGAAGTCAGCAGAAGAGCGGCAGGCGTTTATATGCAGGCCTATCTCAGTTGTCGATGTCGGTGCGGGTAGTAGTTCACGGCAAGCTATGAAATCATGTATAATGCTAGCGTTCTACGGGGCATCTGTGAGCTTGTAAATTTCTTCCGATTGGTCTAAAAGTTGCGTAGAAGAACCAACATGGCTTGCACACTGCAGAGAGGTTGACAATACAACCAGGAAAGCTGCGAACTGGAAAAGGTGGAAACGGAGTGCGTTTTTCAGTGGCTTTGTTGCGTCACTCCCACGCCGACTGAAGTCAGCAGAAGAGCGGCAGGCGTTTATATGCAGGCCTATCTCAGTTGTCGATGTCGGCGCGGGTAGTAGTTCACGGCAAGCTATGGAAACATGTACAATGCTAGCGTTCCGCGGGGCATCGGTGAGCTTGCAAATTTCTTCCGCTTGGTCTAAAAGTTGCGTAGAAGAACCAACATGGCTTGCACACTGCAGAGAGGTTGACAATACAACCAGGAAAGCTGCGAACTGGAAAAGGTGGAAACGGAGTGCGTTTTTCAGTGGCTTTGCTGCGTCACTCCCACGCCGACTTAAGTCAGAAGAAGAGCGGCAGGCGTTTATATGCAGGCCGGTGACAGTTGTTTATGCCGGTGCGGGTAGTAGTTCACGGCAAGCTATGAAAACATCTACAATGCTAGCGTTCCTCGGGGCATCGTTGAGCTTGCAAATTTCTTCCGCTTGGTCTAAAAGTTGCGTAGAAGAACCAACATGGCATGCACACTGCAGAGAGGTTGACAATACAACCAGGAAAGCTGCGAACTGGAAAAGGTGGAAACGGAGTGCGTTTTTCAGTGGCTTTGTTGCGTCACTCCCACGCCGACTGAAGTCAGGAGAAGAGCGGCAGGCGTTTATATGCAGGCCTATCTCAGTTGTCGATGCCGGTGCGGGTAGTAGTTCACGGCAAGCTATGAAAACATCTACAATACTAGCGTTCCTCGGGGCATCGTTGAGCTTGCAAATTTCTTCCGCTTGGTCTAAAAGTTGTGTAGAAGAACCAACATGGCTTGCACACTGAGAGATTGACAATACAACCAGGAAAGCTGCGAACTGGAAAAGGTGGAAACGGAGTGCGTTTTTCAGTGGCTTTGTTGCGTCACTCCCACGCCGACTGAAGTCAGCAGAAGAGCGGCAGGCGTTTATATGCAGGCCGGTGACAGTTGTCGATGCCGGTGCGGGTAGTAGTTCACGGCAAGCTATGAAAACATCTACAATGCTAGCGTTCCTCGGGGCATCGTTGAGCTTGCAAATTTATTCCGCTTGGTCTAAAAGTTGCGTAGAAGAACCAACATGGCATGCACACTGCAGAGAGGTTGACAATACAACCAGGAAAGCTGCGAACTGGAAAAGGTGGAAACGGAGTGCGTTTTTCAGTGGCTTTGTTGCGTCACTCCCACGCCGACTGAAGTCAGGAGAAGAGCGGCAGGCGTTTATATGCAGGCCTATCTCAGTTGTCGATGTCGGTGCGGGTAGTAGTTCACGGCAAGCTATGGAAACATGTACAATGCTAGCGTTCCTCGGGGCATCGTTGAGCTTGCAAATTTCTTCCGCTTGGTCTAAAAGTTGCGTAGAAGAACCAACATGGCTTGCGCACTGCAGAGAGGTTGACAATACAACCAGGAAAGCTGCGAACTGGAAAAGGTGGAAACAGAGTGCGTTTTTCAGTGGCTTTGTTGCGTCATTCCCACGCCGACTGAAGTCAGCAGAAGGGCGGCAGGCGTTTATATACAGGCCGATGACAGTTGTCGATGTCGGTGAGGGTAGTAGCTCACGGCAAGCTATGATAACATCTACAATGCTAGCGTTCCTCGGGGCATCGTTGAGCTTGCAAATTTCTTCCGCTTGGTCTAAAAGTTGCGTAGAAGAACCAACATGCCATGCACACTGCAGAGAGGTTGACAATACAACCAGGAAAGCTGCGAACTGGAAAAGGTGGAAACGGAGTGCGTTTTTCAGTGGCTTTGTTGCGTCACTCCCACGCCGACTGAAGTCAGCAGAAGGGCGGCAGGCGTTTATATACAGGCCGATGACAGTTGTCGATGTCGGTGAGGGTAGTAGCTCACGGCAAGCTATGAAAACATCTACAATGCTAGCGTTCCTCGGGGCATCGTTGAGCTTGCAAATTTCTTCCGCTTGGTCTAAAAGTTGCGTAGAAGAACCAACATGGCTTGCGCACTGCAGAGATGTTGACAATACAACCAGGAAAGCTGCGAACTGGAAAAGGTGGAAACAGAGTGCGTTTTTCAGTGGCTTTGTTGCGTCATTCCCACGCCGACTGAAGTCAGCAGAAGGGCGGCAGGCGTTTATATACAGGCCGATGACAGTTGTCGATGTCGGTGAGGGTAGTAGCTCACGGCAAGCTATGATAACATCTACAATGCTAGCGTTCCTCGGGGCATCGTTGAGCTTGCAAATTTCTTCCGCTTGGTCTAAAAGTTGCGTAGAAGAACCAACATGGCATGCACACTGCAGAGAGGTTGACAATACAACCAGGAAAGCTGCGAACTGGAAAAGGTGGAAACGGAGTGCGTTTTTCAGTGGCTTTGTTACGTCACTCCCACGCCGATTTGAAGTCAGCAGAAGGGCGGCAGGCGTTTATATGCAGGCCGGTGACAGTTGTCGATGCCGGTGCGGGTAGTAGTTCACGGCAAGCTATGAAAACATCTACAATGCTAGCGTTCCTCGGGGCACCGTTGAGCTTGCAAATTTCTTCCGCTTGGTCTAAAAGTTTCGTAGAAGAACCAACATAGCTTGCACACTGCAGAGAGGTTGACAATACAACCAGGAAAGCTGCGAACTGGAAAAGGTGGAAACGGAGTGCGTTTTTCAGTGGCTTTGTTGCGTCACTCCCACGCCGATTGAAGTCAGCAGAAGAGCGGCAGGCGTTTATATGCAGGCCTATCTCAGTTGTCGATGTCGGTGCGGGTAGTAGTTCACGGCAAGCTATGAAATCATGTATAATGCTAGCGTTCTACGGGGCATCTGTGAGCTTGTAAATTTCTTCCGATTGGTCTAAAAGTTGCGTAGAAGAACCAACATGGCTTGCACACTGCAGAGAGGTTGACAATACAACCAGGAAAGCTGCGAACTGGAAAAGGTGGAAACGGAGTGCGTTTTTCAGTGGCTTTGTTGCGTCACTCCCACGCCGACTGAAGTCAGCAGAAGAGCGGCAGGCGTTTATATGCAGGCCTATCTCAGTTGTCGATGTCGGCGCGGGTAGTAGTTCACGGCAAGCTATGGAAACATGTACAATGCTAGCGTTCCGCGGGGCATCGGTGAGCTTGCAAATTTCTTCCGCTTGGTCTAAAAGTTGCGTAGAAGAACCAACATGGCTTGCACACTGCAGAGAGGTTGACAATACAACCAGGAAAGCTGCGAACTGGAAAAGGTGGAAACGGAGTGCGTTTTTCAGTGGCTTTGTTGCGTCACTCCCACGCCGACTGAAGTCAGGAGAAGAGCGGCAGGCGTTTATATGCAGGCCTATCTCAGTTGTCGATGTCGGTGCGGGTAGTAGTTCACGGCAAGCTATGGAAACATGTACAATGCTAGCGTTCCTCGGGGCATCGTTGAGCTTGCAAATTTCTTCCGCTTGGTCTAAAAGTTGCGTAGAAGAACCAACATGGCTTGCGCACTGCAGAGAGGTTGACAATACAACCAGGAAAGCTGCGAACTGGAAAAGGTGGAAACAGAGTGCGTTTTTCAGTGGCTTTGTTGCGTCATTCCCACGCCGACTGAAGTCAGCAGAAGGGCGGCAGGCGTTTATATACAGGCCGATGACAGTTGTCGATGTCGGTGAGGGTAGTAGCTCACGGCAAGCTATGATAACATCTACAATGCTAGCGTTCCTCGGGGCATCGTTGAGCTTGCAAATTTCTTCCGCTTGGTCGAAAAGTTGCGTAGAAGAACCAACATGCCATGCACACTGCAGAGAGGTTGACAATACAACCAGGAAAGCTGCGAACTGGAAAAGGTGGAAACGGAGTGCGTTTTTCAGTGGCTTTGTTACGTCACTCCCACGCCGATTGAAGTCAGCAGAAGGGCGGCAGGCGTTTATATGCAGGCCGGTGACAGTTGTCGATGCCGGTGCGGGTAGTAGTTCACGGCAAGCTATGAAAACATCTACAATGCTAGCGTTCCTCGGGGCACCGTTGAGCTTGCAAATTTCTTCCGCTTGGTCTAAAAGTTTCGTAGAAGAACCAACATAGCTTGCACACTGCAGAGAGGTTGACAATACAACCAGGAAAGCTGCGAACTGGAAAAGGTGGAAACGGAGTGCGTTTTTCAGTGGCTTTGTTGCGTCACTCCCACGCCGACTGAAGTCAGCAGAAGGGCGGCAGGCGTTTATATACAGGCCGATGACAGTTGTCGATGTCGGTGAGGGTAGTAGCTCACGGCAAGCTATGAAAACATCTACAATGCTAGCGTTCCTCGGGGCATCGTTGAGCTTGCAAATTTCTTCCGCTTGGTCTAAAAGTTGCGTAGACGAACCAACATGGCTTGCACACTGCAGAGAGGTTGACAATACAACCAGGAAAGCTGCGAACTGGAAAAGGTGGAAACGGAGTGCGTTTTTCAGTGGCTTTGTTGCGTCACTCCCACACCGATTGAAGTCAGCAGAAGAGCGGCAGGCGTTTATATGCAGGCCTATCTCAGTTGTCGATGTCGGTGCGGGTAGTAGTTCACGGCAAGCTATGAAATCATGTATAATGCTAGCGTTCTACGGGGCATCTGTGAGCTTGTAAATTTCTTCCGATTGGTCTAAAAGTTGCGTAGAAGAACCAACATGGCTTGCACACTGCAGAGAGGTTGACAATACAACCAGGAAAGCTGCGAACTGGAAAAGGTGGAAACGGAGTGCGTTTTTCAGTGGCTTTGTTGCGTCACTCCCACGCCGACTGAAGTCAGCAGAAGAGCGGCAGGCGTTTATATGCAGGCCTATCTCAGTTGTCGATGTCGGCGCGGGTAGTAGTTCACGGCAAGCTATGGAAACATGTACAATGCTAGCGTTCCGCGGGGCATCGGTGAGCTTGCAAATTTCTTCCGCTTGGTCTAAAAGTTGCGTCGAAGAACCAACATGGCTTGCACACTGCAGAGAGGTTGACAATACAACCAGGAAAGCTGCGAACTGGAAAAGGTGGAAACGGAGTGCGTTTTTCAGTGCCTTTGCTGTGTCACTCCCACGCCGACTTAAGTGAGAAGAAGAGCGGCAGGCGTTTATATGCAGGCCGGTGACAGTTGTTTATGCCGGTGCGGGTAGTAGTTCACGGCAAGCTATGAAAACATCTACAATGCTAGCGTTCCTCGGGGCATCGTTGAGCTTGCAAATTTCTTCCGCTTGGTCTAAAAGTTGCGTAGAAGAACCAACATGGCATGCACACTGCAGAGAGGTTGACAATACAACCAGGAAAGCTGCGAACTGGAAAAGGTGGAAACGGAGTGCGTTTTTCAGTGGCTTTGTTGCGTCACTCCCACGCCGACTGAAGTCAGGAGAAGAGCGGCAGGCGTTTATATGCAGGCCTATCTCAGTTGTCGATGTCGGTGCGGGTAGTAGTTCACGGCAAGCTATGGAAACATGTACAATGGTAGCGTTCCTCGGGGCATCGTTGAGCTTGCAAATTTCTTCCGCTTGGTCTAAAAGTTGCGTAGAAGGACCAACATGGCTTGCGCACTGCAGAGAGGTTGACAATACAACCAGGAAAGCTGCGAACTGGAAAAGGTGGAAACAGAGTGCGTTTTTCAGTGGCTTTGTTGCGTCATTCCCACGCAGACTGAAGTCAGCAGAAGGGCGGCAGGCGTTTATACAGGGTGTTTTATTTTAGAAGGTCCAAAATTTTTAAAGAAAGGTAAATTCCTTTAGATTTATTTTAACCCTGGGGCTATACTAAGGGCTACGGCGGACACCAGGTAAGAGGCAAACTACTTTAATTAGTTCGATAATTAACTGATTACGTTAATTAACTTTTATAATTGTTATTTTAGGGGATATGTTGTATTAGCAGAATTGGAGATCGTCTTCCAAACAGTCCAGCGAAGAAAAAAGATTTTCATGAAAAAATTTTTTGCGCGCGTAACGAAGCCAGAAAAAGTCTCCCTGGTAGGCAGCTTCACACTGTAACACAGCGTCTGTGAGCGCTCGCTCCGCCCTGCACTTTGTTTCAATGTGTTTTTGTTCCAGCGCGGCATTCCGTGAGGCCGCGGAGCGAAGCGAGATGAGCAGCGATAGCGCAGGCCGCCAGTCCGGGACGCTTGACGCAAAGCGCAGGGCGGAGTGAACTACGTCAGAGGCGCTCCCGCCGCTGCATTACGGTGTGAAGATGCCTTCCAGGGTGACTTTTTCGCGCCTCGTAAAGTGCGTGAAAAATTTTTAATTAAGATTGTTTTTTCTTGGTCGGACTGTTTAGAGGACGATCTCCAATTCTGCGAATACAACATATCCCCTAAAACAAAAATTAGAAAAGTTAATTAACATATTTAGTTAATCAGCGAACTAATTAAAACAGTTTTCCTCTTGCCTGGTGCCCGCCGTAGCCTCCAGTATAGCCCCAGTGCTAAAATAAATCTAAAGCATTTTACCTTTTTTTAAAAATTTTGGACCTTCTAAAAAAAAACACCCGGTATACAGGCCGATGACAGTTGTCGATGTCGGTGAGGGTAGTAGCTCACGGCAAGCTATGAAAACATCTACAATGCTAGCGTTCCTCGGGGCATCGTTGAGCTTGCAAATTTCTTCCGCTTGGTCTAAAAGTTGCGTAGACGAACCAACATGGCTTGCACACTGCAGAGAGGTTGACAATACAACCAGGAAAGCTGCGAACTGGAAAAGGTGGAAACGGAGTGCGTTTTTCAGTGGCTTTGTTGCGTCACTCCCACGCCGACTGAAGTCAGCAGAAGGGCGGCCGGCGTTTATATACAGGCCGATGACAGTTGTCGATGTCGGTGAGGGTAGTAGCTCACGGCAAGCTATGAAAACATCTACAATGCTAGCGTTCCTCGGGGCATCGTTGAGCTTGCAAATTTCTTCCGCTTGGTCTAAAAGTTGCGTAGACGAACCAACACGGCTTGCACACTGCAGAGAGGTTGACAATACAACCAGGAAAGCTGCGAACTGGAAAAGGTGGAAACGGAGTGCGTTTTTCAGTGGCTTTGTTGCGTCACTCCCACGCCGATTGAAGTCAGCAGAAGAGCGGCAGGCGTTTATTTGCGGGCCTATCTCAGTTGTCGATGTCGGTGCGGGTAGTAGTTCACGGCAAGCTATGAAATCATGTATAATGCTAGCGTTCTACGGGGCATCTGTGAGCTTGTAAATTTCTTCCGATTGGTCTAAAAGTTGCGTAGAAGAACCAACATGGCTTGCACACTGCAGAGAGGTTGACAATACAACCAGGAAAGCTGCGAACTGGAAAAGGTGGAAACGGAGTGCGTTTTTCAGTGGCTTTGCTGCGTCACTCCCACGCCGACTTAAGTCAGAAGAAGAGCGGCAGGCGTTTATATGCAGGCCGGTGACAGTTGTTTATGCCGGTGCGGGTAGTAGTTCACGGCAAGCTATGAAAACATCTACAATGCTAGCGTTCCTCGGGGCATCGTTGAGCTTGCAAATTTCTTCCGCTTGGTCTAAAAGTTGCGTAGAAGAACCAACATGGCATGCACACTGCAGAGAGGTTGACAATACAACCAGGAAAGCTGCGAACTGGAAAAGGTGGAAACGGAGTGCGTTTTTCAGTGGCTTTGTTGCGTCACTCCCACGCCGACTGAAGTCAGGAGAAGAGCGGCAGGCGTTTATATGCAGGCCTATCTCAGTTGTCGATGTCGGTGCGGGTAGTAGTTCACGGCAAGCTATGGAAACATGTACAATGCTAGCGTTCCTCGGGGCATCGTTGAGCTTGCAAATTTCTTCCGCTTGGTCTAAAAGTTGCGTAGAAGAACCAACATGGCTTGCGCACTGCAGAGAGGTTGACAATACAACCAGGAAAGCTGCGAACTGGAAAAGGTGGAAACGGAGTGCGTTTTTCAGTGGCTTTGCTGCGTCACTCCCACGCCGACTTAAGTCAGAAGAAGAGCGGCAGGCGTTTATATGCAGGCCGGTGACAGTTGTTTATGCCGGTGCGGGTAGTAGTTCACGGCAAGCTATGAAAACATCTACAATGCTAGCGTTCCTCGGGGCATCGTTGAGCTTGCAAATTTATTCCGCTTGGTCTAAAAGTTGCGTAGAAGAACCAACATGGCATGCACACTGCAGAGAGGTTGACAATACAACCAGGAAAGCTGCGAACTGGAAAAGCTGGAAACGGAGTGCGTTTTTCAGTGGCTTTGTTGCGTCACTCCCACGCCGACTGAAGTCAGGAGAAGAGCGGCAGGCGTTTATATGCAGGCCTATCTCAGTTGTCGATGTCGGTGCGGGTAGTAGTTCACGGCAAGCTATGGAAACATGTACAATGCTAGCGTTCCTCGGGGCATCGTTGAGCTTGCAAATTTCTTCCGCTTGGTCTAAAAGTTGCGTAGAAGAACCAACATGGCTTGCGCACTGCAGAGAGGTTGACAATACAACCAGGAAAGCTGCGAACTGGAAAAGGTGGAAACAGAGTGCGTTTTTCAGTGGCTTTGTTGCGTCATTCCCACGCCGACTGAAGTCAGCAGAAGGGCGGCAGGCGTTTATATACAGGCCGATGACAGTTGTCGATGTCGGTGAGGGTAGTAGCTCACGGCAAGCTATGATAACATCTACAATGCTAGCGTTCCTCGGGGCATCGTTGAGCTTGCAAATTTCTTCCGCTTGGTCGAAAAGTTGCGTAGAAGAACCAACATGGCATGCACACTGCAGAGAGGTTGACAATACAACCAGGAAAGCTGCGAACTGGAAAAGGTGGAAACGGAGTGCGTTTTTCAGTGGCTTTGTTACGTCACTCCCACGCCGATTGAAGTCAGCAGAAGGGCGGCAGGCGTTTATATGCAGGCCGGTGACAGTTGTCGATGCCGGTGCGGGTAGTAGTTCACGGCAAGCTATGAAAACATCTACAATGCTAGCGTTCCTCGGGGCACCGTTGAGCTTGCAAATTTCTTCCGCTTGGTCTAAAAGTTTCGTAGAAGAACCAACATAGCTTGCACACTGCAGAGAGGTTGACAATACAACCAGGAAAGCTGCGAACTGGAAAAGGTGGAAACGGAGTGCGTTTTTCAGTGGCTTTGTTGCGTCACTCCCACGCCGACTGAAGTCAGCAGAAGGGCGGCAGGCGTTTATATACAGGCCGATGACAGTTGTCGATGTCGGTGAGGGTAGTAGCTCACGGCAAGCTATGAAAACATCTACAATGCTAGCGTTCCTCGGGGCATCGTTGAGCTTGCAAATTTCTTCCGCTTGGTCTAAAAGTTGCGTAGACGAACCAACATGGCTTGCACACTGCAGAGAGGTTGACAATACAACCAGGAAAGCTGCGAACTGGAAAAGGTGGAAACGGAGTGCGTTTTTCAGTGGCTTTGTTGCGTCACTCCCACGCCGATTGAAGTCAGCAGAAGAGCGGCAGGCGTTTATATGCAGGCCTATCTCAGTTGTCGATGTCGGTGCGGGTAGTAGTTCACGGCAAGCTATGAAATCATGTATAATGCTAGCGTTCTACGGGGCATCTGTGAGCTTGTAAATTTCTTCCGATTGGTCTAAAAGTTGCGTAGAAGAACCAACATGGCTTGCACACTGCAGAGAGGTTGACAATACAACCAGGAAAGCTGCGAACTGGAAAAGGTGGAAACGGAGTGCGTTTTTCAGTGGCTTTGTTGCGTCACTCCCACGCCGACTGAAGTCAGCAGAAGAGCGGCAGGCGTTTATATGCAGGCCTATCTCAGTTGTCGATGTCGGCGCGGGTAGTAGTTCACGGCAAGCTATGGAAACATGTACAATGCTAGCGTTCCGCGGGGCATCGGTGAGCTTGCAAATTTCTTCCGCTTGGTCTAAAAGTTGCGTAGAAGAACCAACATGGCTTGCACACTGCAGAGAGGTTGACAATACAACCAGGAAAGCTGCGAACTGGAAAAGGTGGAAACGGAGTGCGTTTTTCAGTGCCTTTGCTGTGTCACTCCCACGCCGACTTAAGTGAGAAGAAGAGCGGCAGGCGTTTATATGCAGGCCGGTGACAGTTGTTTATGCCGGTGCGGGTAGTAGTTCACGGCAAGCTATGAAAACATCTACAATGCTAGCGTTCCTCGGGGCATCGTTGAGCTTGCAAATTTCTTCCGCTTGGTCTAAAAGTTGCGTAGAAGAACCAACATGGCATGCACACTGCAGAGAGGTTGACAATACAACCAGGAAAGCTGCGAACTGGAAAAGGTGGAAACGGAGTGCGTTTTTCAGTGGCTTTGTTGCGTCACTCCCACGCCGACTGAAGTCAGGAGAAGAGCGGCAGGCGTTTATATGCAGGCCTATCTCAGTTGTCGATGTCGGTGCGGGTAGTAGTTCACGGCAAGCTATGGAAACATGTACAATGGTAGCGTTCCTCGGGGCATCGTTGAGCTTGCAAATTTCTTCCGCTTGGTCTAAAAGTTGCGTAGAAGGACCAACATGGCTTGCGCACTGCAGAGAGGTTGACAATACAACCAGGAAAGCTGCGAACTGGAAAAGGTGGAAACGGAGTGCGTTTTTCAGTGGCTTTGTTGCGTCACTCCCACGCCGATTGAAGTCAGCAGAAGAGCGGCAGGCGTTTATATGCAGGCCTATCTCAGTTGTCGATGTCGGTGCGGGTAGTAGTTCACGGCAACCTATGAAATCATGTATAATGCTAGCGTTCTACGGGGCATCTGTGAGCTTGTAAATTTCTTCCGATTGGTCTAAAAGTTGCGTAGAAGAACCAACATGGCTTGCACACTGCAGAGAGGTTGACAATACAACCAGGAAAGCTGCGAACTGGAAAAGGTGGAAACGGAGTGCGTTTTTCAGTGGCTTTGCTGCGTCACTCCCACGCCGACTTAAGTCAGAAGAAGAGCGGCAGGCGTTTATATGCAGGCCGGTGACAGTTGTTTATGCCGGTGCGGGTAGTAGTTCACGGCAAGCTATGAAAACATCTACAATGCTAGCGTTCCTCGGGGCATCGTTGAGCTTGCAAATTTCTTCCGCTTGGTCTAAAAGTTGCGTAGAAGAACCAACATGGCATGCACACTGCAGAGAGGTTGACAATACAACCAGGAAAGCTGCGAACTGGAAAAGGTGGAAACGGAGTGCGTTTTTCAGTGGCTTTGTTGCGTCACTCCCACGCCGACTGAAGTCAGGAGAAGAGCGGCAGGCGTTTATATGCAGGCCTATCTCAGTTGTCGATGTCGGTGCGGGTAGTAGTTCACGGCAAGCTATGGAAACATGTACAATGCTAGCGTTCCTCGGGGCATCGTTGAGCTTGCAAATTTCTTCCGCTTGGTCTAAAAGTTGCGTAGAAGAACCAACATGGCTTGCGCACTGCAGAGAGGTTGACAATACAACCAGGAAAGCTGCGAACTGGAAAAGGTGGAAACGGAGTGCGTTTTTCAGTGGCTTTGCTGCGTCACTCCCACGCCGACTTCAGTCAGAAGAAGAGCGGCAGGCGTTTATATGCAGGCCGGTGACAGTTGTTTATGTGGTGCGGGTAGTAGTTCACGGCAAGCTATGAAAACATCTACAATGCTAGCGTTCCTCGGGGCATCGTTGAGCTTGCAAATTTCTTCCGCTTGGTCTAAAAGTTGCGTAGAAGAACCAACATGGCATGCACACTGCAGAGAGGTTGACAATACAACCAGGAAAGCTGCGAACTGGAAAAGGTGGAAACGGAGTGCGTTTTTCAGTGGCTTTGTTGCGTCACTCCCACGCCGACTGAAGTCAGGAGAAGAGCGGCAGGCGTTTATATGCAGGCCTATCTCAGTTGTCGATGCCGGTGCGGGTAGTAGTTCACGGCAAGCTATGAAAACATCTACAATACTAGCGTTCCTCGGGGCATCGTTGAGCTTGCAAATTTCTTCCGCTTGGTCTCAAAGTTGTGTAGAAGAACCAACATGGCTTGCACACTGAGAGATTGACAATACAACCAGGAAAGCTGCGAACTGGAAAAGGTGGAAACGGAGTGCGTTTTTCAGTGGCTTTGTTGCGTCACTCCCACGCCGACTCAAGTCAGCAGAAGAGCGGCAGGCGTTTATATGCAGGCCGGTGACAGTTGTCGATGCCGGTGCGGGTAGTAGTTCACGGCAAGCTATGAAAACATCTACAATGCTAGCGTTCCTCGGGGCATCGTTGAGCTTGCAAATTTATTCCGCTTGGTCTAAAAGTTGCGTAGAAGAACCAACATGGCATGCACACTGCAGAGAGATTGACAATACAACCAGGACAGCTGCGAACTGGAAAAGGTGGAAACGGAGTGCAATTTTCAGTGGCTTTGTTGCGTCACTCCCACGCCGACTGAAGTCAGGAGAAGAGCGGCAGGCGTTTATATGCAGGCCTATCTCAGTTGTCGATGTCGGTGCGGGTAGTAGTTCACGGCAAGCTATGGAAACATGTACAATGCTAGCGTTCCTCGGGGCATCGTTGAGCTTGCAAATTTCTTCCGCTTGGTCTAAAAGTTGCGTAGAAGAACCAACATGGCTTGCGCACTGCAGAGAGGTTGACAATACAACCAGGAAAGCTGCGAACTGGAAAAGGTGGAAACAGAGTGCGTTTTTCAGTGGCTTTGTTGCGTCATTCCCACGCCGACTGAAGTCAGCAGAAGGGCGGCAGGCGTTTATATACAGGCCGATGACAGTTGTCGATGTCGGTGAGGGTAGTAGCTCACGACAAGCTATGATAACATCTACAATGCTAGCGTTCCTCGGGGCATCGTTGAGCTTGCAAATTTCTTCCGCTTGGTCTAAAAGTTGCGTAGAAGAACCAACATGGCATGCACACTGCAGAGAGGTTGACAATACAACCAGGAAAGCTGCGATCTGGAAAAGGTGGAAACGGAGTGCGTTTTTCTGTGGCTTTGTTACGTCACTCCCACGCCGATTGAAGTCAGCAGAAGGGCGGCAGGCGTTTATATGCAGGCCGGTGACAGTTGTCGATGCCGGTGCGGGTAGTAGTTCACGGCAAGCTATGAAAACATCTACAATGCTAGCGTTCCTCGGGGCATCGTTGAGCTTGCAAATTTCTTCCGCTTGGTCTAAAAGTTGCGTAGACGAACCAACATGGCTTGCACACTGCAGAGAGGTTGACAATACAACCAGGAAAGCTGCGAACTGGAAAAGGTGGAAACGGAGTGCGTTTTTCAGTGGCTTTGTTGCGTCACTCCCACGCCGATTGAAGTCAGCAGAAGAGCGGCAGGCGTTTATATGCAGGCCTATCTCAGTTGTCGATGTCGGTGCGGGTAGTAGTTCACGGCAAGCTATGAAATCATGTATAATGCTAGCGTTCTACGGGGCATCTGTGAGCTTGTAAATTTCTTCCGATTGGTCTAAAAGTTGCGTAGAAGAACCAACATGGCTTGCACACTGCAGAGAGGTTGACAATACAACCAGGAAAGCTGCGAACTGGAAAAGGTGGAAACGGAGTGCGTTTTTCAGTGGCTTTGTTGCGTCACTCCCACGCCGACTGAAGTCAGCAGAAGAGCGGCAGGCGTTTATATGCAGGCCTATCTCAGTTGTCGATGTCGGCGCGGGTAGTAGTTCACGGCAAGCTATGGAAACATGTACAATGCTAGCGTTCCGCGGGGCATCGGTGAGCTTGCAAATTTCTTCCGCTTGGTCTAAAAGTTGCGTAGAAGAACCAACATGGCTTGCACACTGCAGAGAGGTTGACAATACAACCAGGAAAGCTGCGAACTGGAAAAGGTGGAAACGGAGTGCGTTTTTCAGTGGCTTTGCTGCGTCACTCCCACACCGACTTAAGTCAGAAGAAGAGCGGCAGGCGTTTGTATGCAGTCCTATCTCAGTTGTCGATGTCGGTGCGGGTAGTAGTTCACGGCAAGCTATGGAAACATGTACAATGCTAGCGTTCCTCGGGGCACCGTTGAGCTTGCAAATTTCTTCCGCTTGGTCTAAAAGTTGCGTAGAAGAACCAACATGGCTTGCGCACTGCAGAGAGGTTGACAATACAACCAGGAAAGCTGCGAACTGGAAAAGGTGGAAACGGAGTGCGTTTTTCAGTGGCTTTGCTGCGTCACTCCCACGCCGACTTAAGTCAGAAGAAGAGCGGCAGGCGTTTATATGCAGGCCGGTGACAGTTGTTTATGCCGGTGCGGGTAGTAGTTCACGGCAAGCTATGAAAACATCTACAATGCTAGCGTTCCTCGGGGCATCGTTGAGCTTGCAAATTTCTTCCGCTTGGTCTAAAAGTTGCGTAGAAGAACCAACATGGCATGCACACTGCAGAGAGGTTGACAATACAACCAGGAAAGCTGCGAACTGGAAAAGGTGGAAACGGAGTGCGTTTTTCAGTGGCTTTGTTGCGTCACTCCCACGCCGACTGAAGTCAGGAGAAGAGCGGCAGGCGTTTATATGCAGGCCTATCTCAGTTGTCGATGCCGGTGCGGGTAGTAGTTCACGGCAAGCTATGAAAACATCTACAATACTAGCGTTCCTCGGGGCATCGTTGAGCTTGCAAATTTCTTCCGCTTGGTCTAAAAGTTGTGTAGAAGAACCAACATGGCTTGCACACTGAGAGATTGACAATACAACCAGGAAAGCTGCGAACTGGAAAAGGTGGAAACGGAGTGCGTTTTTCAGTGGCTTTGTTGCGTCACTCCCACGCCGACTGAAGTCAGCAGAAGAGCGGCAGGCGTTTATATGCAGGCCGGTGACAGTTGTCGATGCCGGTGCGGGTAGTAGTTCACGGCAAGCTATGAAAACATCTACAATGCTAGCGTTCCTCGGGGCATCGTTGAGCTTGCAAATTTATTCCGCTTGGTCTAAAAGTTTTGTAGAAGAACCAACATGGCATGCACACTGCAGAGAGGTTGACAATACAACCAGGAAAGCTGCGAACTGGAAAAGGTGGAAACGGAGTGCGTTTTTCAGTGGCTTTGTTGCGTCACTCCCACGCCGACTGAAGTCAGGAGAAGAGCGGCAGGCGTTTATATGCAGGCCTATCTCAGTTGTCGATGTCGGTGCGGGTAGTAGTTCACGGCAAGCTATGGAAACATGTACAATGCTAGCGTTCCTCGGGGCATCGTTGAGCTTGCAAATTTCTTCCGCTTGGTCTAAAAGTTGCGTAGAAGAACCAACATGGCTTGCGCACTGCAGAGAGGTTGACAATACAACCAGGAAAGCTGCGAACTGGAAAAGGTGGAAACAGAGTGCGTTTTTCAGTGGCTTTGTTGCGTCATTCCCACGCCGACTGAAGTCAGCAGAAGGGCGGCAGGCGTTTATATACAGGCCGATGACAGTTGTCGATGTCGGTGAGGGTAGTAGCTCACGGCAAGCTATGATAACATCTACAATGCTAGCGTTCCTCGGGGCATCGTTGAGCTTGCAAATTTCTTCCGCTTGGTCTAAAAGTTGCGTAGAAGAACCAACATGGCATGCACACTGCAGAGAGGTTGACAATACAACCAGGAAAGCTGCGAACTGGAAAAGGTGGAAACGGAGTGCGTTTTTCTGTGGCTTTGTTACGTCACTCCCACGCCGATTGAAGTCAGCAGAAGGGCGGCAGGCGTTTATATGCAGGCCGGTGACAGTTGTCGATGCCGGTGCGGGTAGTAGTTCACGGCAAGCTATGAAAACATCTACAATGCTAGCGTTCCTCGGGGCACCGTTGAGCTTGCAAATTTCTTCCGCTTGGTCTAAAAGTTTCGTAGAAGAACCAACATAGCTTGCACACTGCAGAGAGGTTGACAATACAACCAGGAAAGCTGCGAACTGGAAAAGGTGGAAACGGAGTGCGTTTTTCAGTGGCTTTGTTGCGTCACTCCCACGCCGACTGAAGTCAGCAGAAGGGCGGCAGGCGTTTATATACAGGCCGATGACAGTTGTCGATGTCGGTGAGGGTAGTAGCTCACGGCAAGCTATGAAAACATCTACAATGCTAGCGTTCCTCGGGGCATCGTTGAGCTTGCAAATTTCTTCCGCTTGGTCTAAAAGTTGCGTAGACGAACCAACATGGCTTGCACACTGCAGAGAGGTTGACAATACAACCAGGAAAGCTGCGAACTGGAAAAGGTGGAAACGGAGTGCGTTTTTCAGTGGCTTTGTTGCGTCACTCCCACGCCGATTGAAGTCAGCAGAAGAGCGGCAGGCGTTTATATGCAGGCCTATCTCAGTTGTCGATGTCGGTGCGGGTAGTAGTTCACGGCAAGCTATGAAATCATGTATAATGCTAGCGTTCTACGGGGCATCTGTGAGCTTGTAAATTTCTTCCGATTGGTCTAAAAGTTGCGTAGAAGAACCAACATGGCTTGCACACTGCAGAGAGGTTGACAATACAACCAGGAAAGCTGCGAACTGGAAAAGGTGGAAACGGAGTGCGTTTTTCAGTGGCTTTGTTGCGTCACTCCCACGCCGACTGAACTCAGCAGAAGAGCGGCAGGCTTTTATATGCAGGCCTATCTCAGTTGTCGATGTCGGCGCGGGTAGTAGTTCACGGCAAGCTATGGAAACATGTACAATGCTAGCGTTCCGCGAGGCATCGGTGAGCTTGCAAATTTCTTCCGCTTGGTCTAAAAGTTGCGTAGAAGAACCAACATGGCTTGCACACTGCAGAGAGGTTGACAATACAACCAGGAAAGCTGCGAACTGGAAAAGGTGGAAACGGAGTGCGTTTTTCAGTGGCTTTGCTGCGTCACTCCCACCTCGACTTAAGTCAGAAGAAGAGCGGCAGGCGTTTATATGCAGGCCGGTGACAGTTGTTTATGCCGGTGCGGGTAGTAGTTCACGGCAAGCTATGAAAACATCTACAATGCTAGCGTTCCTCGGGGCATCGTTGAGCTTGCAAATTTCTTCCGCTTGGTCTAAAAGTTGCGTAGAAGAACCAACATGGCATGCATACTGCAGAGAGGTTGACAATACAACCAGGGAAGCTGCGAACTGGAAAAGGTGGAAACGGAGTGCCTTTTTCAGTGGCTTTGTTGCGTCACTCCCACGCCGACTGAAGTCAGGAGAAGAGCGGCAGGCGTTTATATGCAGGCCTATCTCAGTTGTCGATGTCGGTGCGGGTAGTAGTTCACGGCAAGCTATGGAAACATGTACAATGCTAGCGTTCCTCGGGGCATCGTTGAGCTTGCAAATTTCTTCCGCTTGGTCTAAAAGTTGCGTAGAAGAACCAACATGGCTTGCGCACTGCAGAGAGGTTGACAATACAACCAGGAAAGCTGCGAACTGGAAAAGGTGGAAACAGAGTGCGTTTTTCAGTGGCTTTGTTGCGTCATTCCCACGCCGACTGAAGTCAGCAGAAGGGCGGCAGGCGTTTATATACAGGCCGATGACAGTTGTCGATGTCGGTGAGGGTAGTAGCTCACGGCAAGCTATGAAAACATCTACAATGCTAGCGTTCCTCGGGGCATCGTTGAGCTTGCAAATTTCTTCCGCTTGGTCTAAAAGTTGCGTAGAAGAACCAACATGGCATGCACACTGCAGAGAGGTTGACAATACAACCAGGAAAGCTGCGAACTGGAAAAGGTTTAAAACGGAGTGCGTTTTTCAGTGGCTTTGTTGCGTCACTCCCACGCCGACTGAAGTCAGGAGAAGAGCGGCAGGCGTTTATATGCAGGCCTATCTCAGTTGTCGATGCCGGTGCGGGTAGTAGTTCACGGCAAGCTATGAAAACATCTACAATACTAGCGTTCCTCGGGGCATCGTTGAGCTTGCAAATTTCTTCCGCTTGGTCTAAAAGTTGTGTAGAAGAACCAACATGGCTTGCACACTGAGAGATTGACAATACAACCAGGAAAGCTGCGAACTGGAAAAGGTGGAAACGGAGTGCGTTTTTCAGTGGCTTTGTTGCGTCACTCCCACGCCGACTGAAGTCAGCAGAAGAGCGGCAGGCGTTTATATGCAGGCCGGTGACAGTTGTCGATGCCGGTGCGGGTAGTAGTTCACGGCAAGCTATGAAAACATCTACAATGCTAGCGTTCCTCGGGGCATCGTTGAGCTTGCAAATTTATTCCGCTTGGTCTAAAAGTTGCGTAGAAGAACCAACATGGCATGCACACTGCAGAGAGGTTGACAATACAACCAGGAAAGCTGCGAACTGGAAAAGGTGGAAACGGAGTGCGTTTTTCAGTGGCTTTGTTGCGTCACTCCCACGCCGACTGAAGTCAGGAGAAGAGCGGCAGGCGTTTATATGCAGGCCTATCTCAGTTGTCGATGTCGGTGCGGGTAGTAGTTCACGGCAAGCTATGGAAACATGTACAATGCTAGCGTTCCTCGGGGCATCGTTGAGCTTGCAAATTTCTTCCGCTTGGTCTAAAAGTTGCGTAGAAGAACCAACATGGCTTGCGCACTGCAGAGAGGTTGACAATACAACCAGGAAAGCTGCGAACTGGAAAAGGTGGAAACAGAGTGCGTTTTTCAGTGGCTTTGTTGCGTCATTCCCACGCCGACTGAAGTCAGCAGAAGGGCGGCAGGCGTTTATATACAGGCCGATGACAGTTGTCGATGTCGGTGAGGGTAGTAGCTCACGGCAAGCTATGATAACATCTACAATGCTAGCGTTCCTCGGGGCATCGTTGAGCTTGCAAATTTCTTCCGCTTGGTCTAAAAGTTGCGTAGAAGAAACAACATGGCATGCACACTGCAGAGAGGTTGACAATACAACCAGGAAAGCTGCGAACTGGAAAAGGTGGAAACGGAGTGCGTTTTTCAGTGGCTTTGTTGCGTCACTCCCACGCCGACTGAAGTCAGCAGAAGGGCGGCAGGCGTTTATATACAGGCCGATGACAGTTGTCGATGTCGGTGAGGGTAGTAGCTCACGGCAAGCTATGAAAACATCTACAATGCTAGCGTTCCTCGGGGCATCGTTGAGCTTGCAAATTTCTTCCGCTTGGTCTAAAAGTTGCGTAGACGAACCAACATGGCTTGCACACTGCAGAGAGGTTGACAATACAACCAGGAAAGCTGCGAACTGGAAAAGGTGGAAACGGAGTGCGTTTTTCAGTGGCTTTGTTGCGTCACTCCCACGCCGATTGAAGTCAGCAGAAGAGCGGCAGGCGTTTATATGCAGGCCTATCTCAGTTGTCGATGTCGGTGCGGGTAGTAGTTCACGGCAAGCTATGAAATCATGTATAATGCTAGCGTTCTACGGGGCATCTGTGAGCTTGTAAATTTCTTCCGATTGGTCTAAAAGTTGCGTAGAAGAACCAACATGGCTTGCACACTGCAGAGAGGTTGACAATACAACCAGGAAAGCTGCGAACTGGAAAAGGTGGAAACGGAGTGCGTTTTTCAGTGGCTTTGTTGCGTCACTCCCACGCCGACTGAAGTCAGCAGAAGAGCGGCAGGCTTTTATATGCACGCCTATCTCAGTTGTCGATGTCGGCGCGGGTAGTAGTTCACGGCAAGCTATGGAAACATGTACAATGCTAGCGTTCCGCGGGGCATCGGTGAGCTTGCAAATTTCTTCCGCTTGGTCTAAAAGTTGCGTAGAAGAACCAACATGGCTTGCACACTGCAGAGAGGTTGACAATACAACCAGGAAAGCTGCGAACTGGAAAAGGTGGAAACGGAGTGCGTTTTTCAGTGGCTTTGCTGCGTCACTCCCACGCCGACTTAAGTCAGAAGAAGAGCGGCAGGCGTTTATATGCAGGCCGGTGACAGTTGTTTATGCCGGTGCGGGTAGTAGTTCACGGCAAGCTATGAAAACATCTACAATGCTAGCGTTCCTCGGGGCATCGTTGAGCTTGCAAATTTCTTTCGCTTGGTCTAAAAGTTGCGTAGAAGAACCAACATGGCATGCACACTGCAGAGAGGTTGACAATACAACCAGGAAAGCTGCGAACTGGAAAAGGTGGAAACGGAGTGCGTTTTTCAGTGGCTTTGTTGCGTCACTCCCACGCCGACTGAAGTCAGGAGAAGAGCGGCAGGCGTTTATATGCAGGCCTATCTCAGTTGTCGATGTCGGTGCGGGTAGTAGTTCACGGCAAGCTATGGAAACATGTACAATGCTAGCGTTCCTCGGGGCATCGTTGAGCTTGCAAATTTCTTCCGCTTGGTCTAAAAGTTGCGTAGAAGAACCAACATGGCTTGCGCACTGCAGAGAGGTTGACAATACAACCAGGAAAGCTGCGAACTGGAAAAGGTGGAAACAGTGCGTTTTTCAGTGGCTTTGTTGCGTCATTCCCACGCCGACTGAAGTCAGCAGAAGGGCGGCAGGCTTTTATATACAAGCCGATGACAGTTGTCGATGTCGGTGAGGGTAGTAGCTCACGGCAAGCTATGAAAACATCTACAATGCTAGCGTTCCTCGGGGCATCGTTGAGCTTGCAAATTTCTTCCGCTTGGTCTAAAAGTTGCGTAGAAGAACCAACATGGCATGCACACTGCAGAGAGGTTGACAATACAACCAGGAAAGCTGCGAACTGGACAAGGTGGAAACGGAGTGCGTTTTTCAGTGGCTTTGTTGCGTCACTCCCACGCCGATAGAAGTCAGCAGAAGGGCGGCAGGCGTTTATATGCAGGCCGGTGACAGTTGTCGATGCCGGTGCGGGTAGTAGTTCACGGCAAGCTATGAAAACATCTACAATGCTAGCGTTCCTCGGGGCACCGTTGAGCTTGCAAATTTCTTCCGCTTGGTCTAAAAGTTTCGTAGAAGAACCAACATAGCTTACACACTGCAGAGAGGTTGACAATACAACCAGGAAAGCTGCGAACTGGAAAAGGTGGAAACGGAGTGCGTTTTTCAGTGGCTTTGTTGCGTCACTCCCACGCCGACTGAAGTCAGCAGAAGGGCGGCAGGCGTTTATATACAGGCCGATGACAGTTGTCGATGTCGGTGAGGGTAGTAGCTCACGGCAAGCTATGAAAACATCTACAATGCTAGCGTTCCTCGGGGCATCGTTGAGCTTGCAAATTTCTTCCGCTTGGTCTAAAAGTTGCGTAGACGAACCAACATGGCTTGCACACTGCAGAGAGGTTGACAATACAACCAGGAAAGCTGCGAACTGGAAAAGGTGGAAACGGAGTGCGTTTTTCAGTGGCTTTGTTGCGTCACTCCCACGCCGATTGAAGTCAGCAGAAGAGCGGCAGGCGTTTATATGCAGGCCTATCTCAGTTGTCGATGTCGGTGCGGGTAGTAGTTCACGGCAAGCTATGAAATCATGTATAATGCTAGCGTTCTACGGGGCATCTGTGAGCTTGTAAATTTCTTCCGATTGGTCTAAAAGTTGCGTAGAAGAACCAACATGGCTTGCACACTGCAGAGAGGTTGACAATACAACCAGGAAAGCTGCGAACTGGAAAAGGTGGAAATGGAGTGCGTTTTTCAGTGGCTTTGTTGCGTCACTCCCACGCCGATTGAAGTCAGCAGAAGAGCGGCAGGCGTTTATATGCAGGCCTATCTCAGTTGTCGATGTCGGTGAGGGTAGTAGTTCACGGCAAGCTATGAAATCATGTATAATGCTAGCGTTCCTCGGGGCATCGTTGAGCTTGCAAATTTCTTCCGCTTGGTCTAAAAGTTGCGTTGAAGAACCAACATGGCTTGCACACTGCAGAGAGGTTGACAATACAACCAGGAAAGCTGCGAACTGGAAAAGGTTTAAAACGGAGTGCGTTTTTCAGTGGCTTTGTTGCGTCACTCCCACGCCGACTGAAGTCAGCAGAAGAGCGGCAGGCGTTTATATGCAGGCCTATCTCAGTTGTCGATGTCGGTGCGGGTAGTAGTTCACGGCAAGCTATGGAAACGTACAATTCTAGCGTTCCGCGGGGCATCGGTGAGCTTGCAAATTTCTTCCGCTTGGTCTAAAAGTTGCGTAGAAGAACCAACATGGCTTGCACACTGCAGAGGTTGACAATACAACCAGGAAAGCTCCGAACTGGAAAAGGTGGAAACGGAGTGCGTTTTTCAGTGGCTTTGTTGCGTCACTCCCACGCCGACTGAAGTCAGCAGAAGAGCGGCAGGCGTTTATATGCAGGCCGGCGACAGTTGTCATGCCGGTGCGGGTAGTAGTTCACGGCAAGCTATGAAAACATCTACAATGCTAGCGTTCCTCGGGGCATCGTTGAGCTTGCAAATTTCTTCCGCTTGGTCTAAAAGTTGCGTAGAAGAACCAACATGGCTTGTACACTGCAGAGAGGTTGACAATACAACCAGGAAAGCTGCGAACTGGAAAAGGTGGAAACGGAGTGCGTTTTTCAGTGGCTTTGTTGCGTCACTCCCACGCCGACTGAAGTCAGCAGAAGAGCGGCAGGCGTTTATATGCAGGCCTATCTCAGTTGTCGATGTCGGTGCGGGTAGTAGTTCACGGCAAGCTATGGAAACAGGTACAATGCTAGCGTTCCGCGGGGCATCGGTGAGCTTGCAAATTTCTTCCGCTTGGTCTAAAAGTTGCGTAGAAGAACCAACATGGCTTGCACACTGCAGAGAGGTTGACAATACAACCAGGAAAGCTGCGAACTGGAAAAGGTGGAAATGGAGTGCGTTTTTCAGTGGCTTTGTTGCGTCACTCCCACGCCGATTGAAGTCAGCAGAAGAGCGGCAGGCGTTTATATGCAGGCCGGTGACAGTTGTCGATGCCGGTGCGGGTAGTAGTTCACGGCAAGCTATGAAAACATCTACAATGCTAGCGTTCCTCGGGGCACCGTTGAGCTTGCAAATTTCTTCCGCTTGGTCTAAAAGTTGCGTAGAAGAACCAACATGGCTTGCACACTGCAGAGAGGTTGACAATACAACCAGGAAAGCTGCGAACTGGAAAAGGTGGAAACGGAGTGCGCTTTTCAGTGGCTTTGTTGCGTCACTCCCACGCCGACTGAAGTCAGCAGCAGGAAGGCAGGCGTTTATATGCAGGCCGATGACAGTAGTCGATGTCGGTGAGGGTAGTAGTTCACGGCAAGCTATGAAATCATGTATAATGATAGCGTTCTACGGGGCATCTGTGAGCTTGTAAATTTCTTCCGATTGGTCTAAAAGTTGCGTAGAAGAACCAACATGGCTTGCACACTGCAGAGAGGTTGACAATACAACCAGGAAAGCTGCGAACTGGAAAAGGTGGAAATGGAGTGCGTTTTTCATTGGCTTTGTTGCGTCACACCCACGCTGATTGAAGTCAGCAGAAGAGCGGCAGGCGTTTATATGCAGGCCTATCTCAGTGTTCGATGTCGGTGCGGGTAGTAGTTCACGGCAAGCTTTGCAAACATCTACAATGCTAGCGTTCCTCGGGGCATCGTTGAGCTTGCAAATTTCTTCCGCTTGGTCTAAAAGTGTCGTAGAAGAACCAACATGGCTTGCACACTGCAGAGAGGTTGACAATACAACCAGGAAAGCTGCGAACTGGAAAAGGTGGAAACGGAGTGCGTTTTTCAGTGGCTTTGTTGCGTCACTCCCACGCCGACTGAAGTAAGCAGAAGAGCGGCAGGCGTTTATATGCAGGCCTATCTCAGTTGTCGATGTCGGCGCGGGTAGTAGTTCACGCCAAGCTATGGAAACATGTACAATGCTAGTGTTCCGCGGGGCATGGGTGAGCTTGCACATTTCTTCCGCTTGGTCTAAAAGTTGCGTAGAAGAACCAACATGGTTTGCACACTGCAGAGAGGTTGCCAATACAACCAGGAAAGCTGCGAACTGGAAAAGGTGGAAACGGAGTGCGTTTTTCAGTGGCTTTGTTGCGTCACTCCCACGCCGACTGAAGTAAGCAGAAGAGCGGCAGGCGTTTATATGCAGGCCTATCTCAGTTGTCGATGTCGGCGCGGGTAGTAGTTCACGCCAAGCTATGGAAACATGTACAATGCTAGCGTTCCTCGGGGCATCGTTGAGCTTGCAAATTTCTTCCGCTTGGTCTAAAAGTTGCGTAGAAGAACCAACATGGCTTGCACACTGCAGAGAGGTTGACAATACAACCAGGAAAGCTGCGAACTGGAAAAGGTGGAAACAGAGTGCGTTTTTCAGTGGCTTTGTTGCGTCATTCCCACGCCGATTGAAGTCAGCAGAAGGGCGGCAGGCGTTTATATGCAGGCCGGTGACAGTTGTCGATGCCGGTGCGGGTAGTAGTTCACGGCAAGCTATGAAAACATCTACAATGCTAGCGTTCCTCGGGGCACCGTTGAGCTTGCAAATTTCTTCCGCTTGGTCTAAAAGTTGCGTAGAAGAACCAACATGGCTTGCACACTGCAGAGAGGTTGACAATACAACCAGGAAAGCTGCGAAACGGAAAAGGTGGAAACGGAGTGCGTTTTTCAGTGGCTTTGTTGCGTCACTCCCACGCCGACTGAAGTCAGCAGAAGGGCGGCAGGCGTTTATATGCAGGCCGGTGACAGTTGTCGATGCCGGTGCGGGTAGTAGTTCACGGCAAGCTATGAAAACATCTACAATGCTAGCGTTCCTCGGGGCATCGTTGAGCTTGCAAATTTCTTCCCCTTGGTCTAAAAGTTGCGTAGAAGAACCAACATGGCTTGTACACTGCAGAAAGGTTGACAATACAACCAGGAAAGCTGCGAACTGGAAAAGGTGGAAACGGAGTGCGTTTTTCAGTGGCTTTGTTGCGTCACTCCCACGCCGATTGAAGCCAGCAGAAGAGCGGCAGGCGTTTATATGCAGGCCGGTGACAGTTGTCGATGCCGGTGCGGGTAGTAGTTCACGGCAAGCTATGAAAACATCTACAATGCTAGCGTTCCTCGGGGCATCGTTGAGCTTGCAAATTTCTTCCGCTTGGTCTAAAAGTTGCGTAGAAGAACCAACATGGCTTGTACACTGCAGAAAGGTTGACAATACAACCAGGAAAGCTGCGAACTGGAAAAGGTGGAAACGGAGTGCGTTTTTCAGTGGCTTTGTTGCGTCACTCCCACGCCGACTGAAGTCAGCAGAAGAGCGGCAGGCGTTTATATGCAGGCCTATCTCAGTTGTCGATGTCGGTGCGGGTAGTAGTTCACGGCAAGCTATGGAAACAGGTACAATGCTAGCGTTCCGCGGGGCATCGGTGAGCTTGCAAATTTCTTCCGCTTGGTCTAAAAGTTGCGTAGAAGAACCAACATGGCTTGCACACTGCAGAGAGGTTGACAATACAACCAGGAAAGCTGCGAACTGGAAAAGGTGGAAATGGAGTGCGTTTTTCAGTGGCTTTGTTGCGTCACTCCCACGCCGATTGAAGTCAGCAGAAGAGCGGCAGGCGTTTATATGCAGGCCGGTGACAGTTGTCGATGCCGGTGCGGGTAGTAGTTCACGGCAAGCTATGAAAACATCTACAATGCTAGCGTTCCTCGGGGCACCGTTGAGCTTGCAAATTTCTTCCGCTTGGTCTAAAAGTTGCGTAGAAGAACCAACATGGCTTGCACACTGCAGAGAGGTTGACAATACAACCAGGAAAGCTGCGAACTGGAAAAGGTGGAAACGGAGTGCGCTTTTCAGTGGCTTTGTTGCGTCACTCCCACGCCGACTGAAGTCAGCAGCAGGAAGGCAGGCGTTTATATGCAGGCCGGTGACAGTTGTCGATGCCGGTGCGGGTAGTAGTTCACGGCAAGCTATGAAAACATGTACAATGCTAGCGTTCTGCGGGGCATCGGTGAGCTTGCAAATTTCTTCCGCTTGGTCTAAAAGTTGCGTAGAAGAACCAACATGGCTTGCACACTGCAGAGAGGTTGACAATACAACCAGGAAAGCTGCGAACTGGAAAAGGTGGAAACGGAGTGCGTTTTTCAGTGGCTTTTTTGCGTCACTCCCACGCCGATTGAAGTCAGCAGAAGGGCGGCAGGCGTTTATATGCAGGCCGGTGACAGTTGTCGATGCCGGTGCGGGTAGTAGTTCACGGCAAGCTATGAAAACATTTTGGGTGGAAAAAACAGCGCGAAAGGGACGGAAGACAAAGATGAAGGAAACCACACAGACGAGCGCTGACTCACAACTAAATTTTTTATTCAGAAAAAACAGACATTTATAGTTAAAAAGTCACATGACCTGACGTCACTCGCGCACATGAAAACATCTACAATGCTAGCGTTCCTCGGGGCATCGTTGAGCTTGCAAATTTCTTCCGCTTGGTCTAAAAGTGTCGTAGAAGAACCAACATGGCTTGCACACTGCAGAGAGGTTGACAATACAACCAGGAAAGCTGCGAACTGGAAAAGGTGGAAACGGAGTGCGTTTTTCAGTGGCTTTGTTGCGTCACTCCCACGCCGACTGAAGTAAGCAGAAGAGCGGCAGGCGTTTATATGCAGGCCTATCTCAGTTGTCGATGTCGGCGCGGGTAGTAGTTCACGCCAAGCTATGGAAACATGTACAATGCTAGTGTTCCGCGGGGCATGGGTGAGCTTGCACATTTCTTCCGCTTGGTCTAAAAGTTGCGTAGAAGAACCAACATGGTTTGCACACTGCAGAGAGGTTGCCAATACAACCAGGAAAGCTGCGAACTGGAAAATGTGGAAACGGAGTGCGTTTTTCAGTGGCTTTGTTGCGTCACTCCCACGCCGACTGAAGTAAGCAGAAGAGCGGCAGGCGTTTATATGCAGGCCTATCTCAGTTGTCGATGTCGGCGCGGGTAGTAGTTCACGCCAAGCTATGGAAACATGTACAATGCTAGCGTTCCTCGGGGCATCGTTGAGCTTGCAAATTTCTTCCGCTTGGTCTAAAAGTTGCGTAGAAGAACCAACATGGCTTGCACACTGCAGAGAGGTTGACAATACAACCAGGAAAGCTGCGAACTGGAAAAGGTGGAAACAGAGTGCGTTTTTCAGTGGCTTTGTTGCGTCATTCCCACGCCGATTGAAGTCAGCAGAAGGGCGGCAGGCGTTTATATGCAGGCCGGTGACAGTTGTCGATGCCGGTGCGGGTAGTAGTTCACGGCAAGCTATGAAAACATCTACAATGCTAGCGTTCCTCGGGGCACCGTTGAGCTTGCAAATTTCTTCCGCTTGGTCTAAAAGTTGCGTAGAAGAACCAACATGGCTTGCACACTGCAGAGAGGTTGACAATACAACCAGGAAAGCTGCGAACTGGAAAAGGTGGAAACGGAGTGCGTTTTTCAGTGGCTTTGTTGCGTCACTCCCACGCCGACTGAAGTCAGCAGAAGGGCGGCAGGCGTTTATATGCAGGCCGGTGACAGTTGTCGATGCCGGTGCGGGTAGTAGTTCACGGCAAGCTATGAAAACATCTACAATGCTAGCGTTCCTCGGGGCATCGTTGAGCTTGCAAATTTCTTCCGCTTGGTCTAAAAGTTGCGTAGAAGAACCAACATGGCTTGTACACTGCAGAAAGGTTGACAATACAACCAGGAAAGCTGCGAACTGGAAAAGGTGGAAACGGAGTGCGTTTTTCAGTGGCTTTTTTGCGTCACTCCCACGCCGACTGAAGTCAGCAGAAGAGCGGCAGGCGTTTATATGCAGGCCTATCTCAGTTGTCGATGTCGGTGCGGGTAGTAGTTCACGGAAAGCTATGGAAACATCTACAATGCTAGCGTTCCTCGGGGCATCGTTGAGCTTGCAAATTTCTTCCGCTTGGTCTAAAAGTTGCGTAGAAGAACCAACATGGCTTGTACACTGCAGAGAGGTTGACAATACAACCAGGAAAGCTGCGAACTGGAAAAGGTGGAAACGGAGTGCGTTTTTCAGTGGCTTTGTTGCGTCACTCCCACGCCGACTGAAGTCAGCAGAAGAGCGGCAGGCGTTTATATGCAGGCCTATCTCAGTTGTCGATGTCGGTGCGGGTAGTAGTTCACGGCAAGCTATGGAAACAGGTACAATGCTAGCGTTCCGCGGGGCATCGGTGAGCTTGCAAATTTCTTCCGCTTGGTCTAAAAGTTGCGTAGAAGAACCAACATGGCTTGCACACTGCAGAGAGGTTGACAATACAACCAGGAAAGCTGCGAACTGGAAAAGGTGGAAATGGAGTGCGTTTTTCAGTGGCTTTGTTGCGTCACTCCCACGCCGATTGAAGTCAGCAGAAGAGCGGCAGGCGTTTATATGCAGGCCGGTGACAGTTGTCGATGCCGGTGCGGGTAGTAGTTCACGGCAAGCTATGAAAACATCTACAATGCTAGCGTTCCTCGGGGCACCGTTGAGCTTGCAAATTTCTTCCGCTTGGTCTAAAAGTTGCGTAGAAGAACCAACATGGCTTGCACACTGCAGAGAGGTTGACAATACAACCAGGAAAGCTGCGAACTGGAAAAGGTGGAAACGGAGTGCGCTTTTCAGTGGCTTTGTTGCGTCACTCCCACGCCGACTGAAGTCAGCAGCAGGAAGGCAGGCGTTTATATGCAGGCCGATGACAGTAGTCGATGTCGGTGAGGGTAGTAGTTCACGGCAAGCTATGAAATCATGTATAATGATAGCGTTCTACGGGGCATCTGTGAGCTTGTAAATTTCTTCCGATTGGTCTAAAAGTTGCGTAGAAGAACCAACATGGCTTGCACACTGCAGAGAGGTTGACAATACAACCAGGAAAGCTGCGAACTGGAAAAGGTGGAAATGGAGTGCGTTTTTCATTGGCTTTGTTGCGTCACACCCACGCTGATTGAAGTCAGCAGAAGAGCGGCAGGCGTTTATATGCAGGCCTATCTCAGTGTTCGATGTCGGTGCGGGTAGTAGTTCACGGCAAGCTTTGCAAACATCTACAATGCTAGCGTTCCTCGGGGCATCGTTGAGCTTGCAAATTTCTTCCGCTTGGTCTAAAAGTGTCGTAGAAGAACCAACATGGCTTGCACACTGCAGAGAGGTTGACAATACAACCAGGAAAGCTGCGAACTGGAAAAGGTGGAAACGGAGTGCGTTTTTCAGTGGCTTTGTTGCGTCACTCCCACGCCGACTGAAGTAAGCAGAAGAGCGGCAGGCGTTTATATGCAGGCCTATCTCAGTTGTCGATGTCGGCGCGGGTAGTAGTTCACGCCAAGCTATGGAAACATGTACAATGCTAGTGTTCCGCGGGGCATGGGTGAGCTTGCACATTTCTTCCGCTTGGTCTAAAAGTTGCGTAGAAGAACCAACATGGTTTGCACACTGCAGAGAGGTTGCCAATACAACCAGGAAAGCTGCGAACTGGAAAAGGTGGAAACGGAGTGCGTTTTTCAGTGGCTTTGTTGCGTCACTCCCACGCCGACTGAAGTAAGCAGAAGAGCGGCAGGCGTTTATATGCAGGCCTATCTCAGTTGTCGATGTCGGCGCGGGTAGTAGTTCACGCCAAGCTATGGAAACATGTACAATGCTAGCGTTCCTCGGGGCATCGTTGAGCTTGCAAATTTCTTCCGCTTGGTCTAAAAGTTGCGTAGAAGAACCAACATGGCTTGCACACTGCAGAGAGGTTGACAATACAACCAGGAAAGCTGCGAACTGGAAAAGGTGGAAACAGAGTGCGTTTTTCAGTGGCTTTGTTGCGTCATTCCCACGCCGATTGAAGTCAGCAGAAGGGCGGCAGGCGTTTATATGCAGGCCGGTGACAGTTGTCGATGCCGGTGCGGGTAGTAGTTCACGGCAAGCTATGAAAACATCTACAATGCTAGCGTTCCTCGGGGCACCGTTGAGCTTGCAAATTTCTTCCGCTTGGTCTAAAAGTTGCGTAGAAGAACCAACATGGCTTGCACACTGCAGAGAGGTTGACAATACAACCAGGAAAGCTGCGAAACGGAAAAGGTGGAAACGGAGTGCGTTTTTCAGTGGCTTTGTTGCGTCACTCCCACGCCGACTGAAGTCAGCAGAAGGGCGGCAGGCGTTTATATGCAGGCCGGTGACAGTTGTCGATGCCGGTGCGGGTAGTAGTTCACGGCAAGCTATGAAAACATCTACAATGCTAGCGTTCCTCGGGGCATCGTTGAGCTTGCAAATTTCTTCCCCTTGGTCTAAAAGTTGCGTAGAAGAACCAACATGGCTTGTACACTGCAGAAAGGTTGACAATACAACCAGGAAAGCTGCGAACTGGAAAAGGTGGAAACGGAGTGCGTTTTTCAGTGGCTTTGTTGCGTCACTCCCACGCCGATTGAAGCCAGCAGAAGAGCGGCAGGCGTTTATATGCAGGCCGGTGACAGTTGTCGATGCCGGTGCGGGTAGTAGTTCACGGCAAGCTATGAAAACATCTACAATGCTAGCGTTCCTCGGGGCATCGTTGAGCTTGCAAATTTCTTCCGCTTGGTCTAAAAGTTGCGTAGAAGAACCAACATGGCTTGTACACTGCAGAAAGGTTGACAATACAACCAGGAAAGCTGCGAACTGGAAAAGGTGGAAACGGAGTGCGTTTTTCAGTGGCTTTGTTGCGTCACTCCCACGCCGACTGAAGTCAGCAGAAGAGCGGCAGGCGTTTATATGCAGGCCTATCTCAGTTGTCGATGTCGGTGCGGGTAGTAGTTCACGGCAAGCTATGGAAACAGGTACAATGCTAGCGTTCCGCGGGGCATCGGTGAGCTTGCAAATTTCTTCCGCTTGGTCTAAAAGTTGCGTAGAAGAACCAACATGGCTTGCACACTGCAGAGAGGTTGACAATACAACCAGGAAAGCTGCGAACTGGAAAAGGTGGAAATGGAGTGCGTTTTTCAGTGGCTTTGTTGCGTCACTCCCACGCCGATTGAAGTCAGCAGAAGAGCGGCAGGCGTTTATATGCAGGCCGGTGACAGTTGTCGATGCCGGTGCGGGTAGTAGTTCACGGCAAGCTATGAAAACATCTACAATGCTAGCGTTCCTCGGGGCACCGTTGAGCTTGCAAATTTCTTCCGCTTGGTCTAAAAGTTGCGTAGAAGAACCAACATGGCTTGCACACTGCAGAGAGGTTGACAATACAACCAGGAAAGCTGCGAACTGGAAAAGGTGGAAACGGAGTGCGCTTTTCAGTGGCTTTGTTGCGTCACTCCCACGCCGACTGAAGTCAGCAGCAGGAAGGCAGGCGTTTATATGCAGGCCGGTGACAGTTGTCGATGCCGGTGCGGGTAGTAGTTCACGGCAAGCTATGAAAACATGTACAATGCTAGCGTTCTGCGGGGCATCGGTGAGCTTGCAAATTTCTTCCGCTTGGTCTAAAAGTTGCGTAGAAGAACCAACATGGCTTGCACACTGCAGAGAGGTTGACAATACAACCAGGAAAGCTGCGAACTGGAAAAGGTGGAAACGGAGTGCGTTTTTCAGTGGCTTTTTTGCGTCACTCCCACGCCGATTGAAGTCAGCAGAAGGGCGGCAGGCGTTTATATGCAGGCCGGTGACAGTTGTCGATGCCGGTGCGGGTAGTAGTTCACGGCAAGCTATGAAAACATTTTGGGTGGAAAAAACAGCGCGAAAGGGACGGAAGACAAAGATGAAGGAAACCACACAGACGAGCGCTGACTCACAACTAAATTTTTTATTCAGAAAAAACAGACATTTATAGTTAAAAAGTCACATGACCTGACGTCACTCGCGCACATGAAAACATCTACAATGCTAGCGTTCCTCGGGGCATCGTTGAGCTTGCAAATTTCTTCCGCTTGGTCTAAAAGTGTCGTAGAAGAACCAACATGGCTTGCACACTGCAGAGAGGTTGACAATACAACCAGGAAAGCTGCGAACTGGAAAAGGTGGAAACGGAGTGCGTTTTTCAGTGGCTTTGTTGCGTCACTCCCACGCCGACTGAAGTAAGCAGAAGAGCGGCAGGCGTTTATATGCAGGCCTATCTCAGTTGTCGATGTCGGCGCGGGTAGTAGTTCACGCCAAGCTATGGAAACATGTACAATGCTAGTGTTCCGCGGGGCATGGGTGAGCTTGCACATTTCTTCCGCTTGGTCTAAAAGTTGCGTAGAAGAACCAACATGGTTTGCACACTGCAGAGAGGTTGCCAATACAACCAGGAAAGCTGCGAACTGGAAAATGTGGAAACGGAGTGCGTTTTTCAGTGGCTTTGTTGCGTCACTCCCACGCCGACTGAAGTAAGCAGAAGAGCGGCAGGCGTTTATATGCAGGCCTATCTCAGTTGTCGATGTCGGCGCGGGTAGTAGTTCACGCCAAGCTATGGAAACATGTACAATGCTAGCGTTCCTCGGGGCATCGTTGAGCTTGCAAATTTCTTCCGCTTGGTCTAAAAGTTGCGTAGAAGAACCAACATGGCTTGCACACTGCAGAGAGGTTGACAATACAACCAGGAAAGCTGCGAACTGGAAAAGGTGGAAACAGAGTGCGTTTTTCAGTGGCTTTGTTGCGTCATTCCCACGCCGATTGAAGTCAGCAGAAGGGCGGCAGGCGTTTATATGCAGGCCGGTGACAGTTGTCGATGCCGGTGCGGGTAGTAGTTCACGGCAAGCTATGAAAACATCTACAATGCTAGCGTTCCTCGGGGCACCGTTGAGCTTGCAAATTTCTTCCGCTTGGTCTAAAAGTTGCGTAGAAGAACCAACATGGCTTGCACACTGCAGAGAGGTTGACAATACAACCAGGAAAGCTGCGAACTGGAAAAGGTGGAAACGGAGTGCGTTTTTCAGTGGCTTTGTTGCGTCACTCCCACGCCGACTGAAGTCAGCAGAAGGGCGGCAGGCGTTTATATGCAGGCCGGTGACAGTTGTCGATGCCGGTGCGGGTAGTAGTTCACGGCAAGCTATGAAAACATCTACAATGCTAGCGTTCCTCGGGGCATCGTTGAGCTTGCAAATTTCTTCCGCTTGGTCTAAAAGTTGCGTAGAAGAACCAACATGGCTTGTACACTGCAGAAAGGTTGACAATACAACCAGGAAAGCTGCGAACTGGAAAAGGTGGAAACGGAGTGCGTTTTTCAGTGGCTTTTTTGCGTCACTCCCACGCCGACTGAAGTCAGCAGAAGAGCGGCAGGCGTTTATATGCAGGCCTATCTCAGTTGTCGATGTCGGTGCGGGTAGTAGTTCACGGAAAGCTATGGAAACATCTACAATGCTAGCGTTCCTCGGGGCATCGTTGAGCTTGCAAATTTCTTCCGCTTGGTCTAAAAGTTGCGTAGAAGAACCAACATGGCTTGCACACTGCAGAGAGGTTGACAATACAACCAGGAAAGCTGCGAACTGGAAAAGGTGGAAACAGAGTGCGTTTTTCAGTGGCTTTGTTGCGTCATTCCCACGCCGATTGAAGTCAGCAGAAGGGCGGCAGGCGTTTATATGCAGGCCTATCTCAGTTGTCGATGTCGGTGCGGGTAGTAGTTCACGGAAAGCTATGAAAACATCTACAATGCTAGCGTTCCTCGGGGCATCGTTGAGCTTGCAAATTTCTTCCGCTTGGTCTAAAAGTTGCGTAGAAGAACCAACATGGCTTGCACACTGCAGAGAGGTTGACAATACAACCAGGAAAGCTGCGAACTGGAAAAGGTGGAAACAGAGTGCGTTTTTCAGTGGCTTTGTTGCGTCATTCCCACGCCGATTGAAGTCAGCAGAAGGGCGGCAGGCGTTTATATGCAGGCCGGTGACAGTTGTCGATGCCGGTGCGGGTAGTAGTTCACGGCAAGCTATGAAAACATTTTGGGTGGAAAAAACAGCGCGAAAGGGACGGAAGACAAAGATGAAGGAAACCACACAGACGAGCGCTGACTCACAACTAAATTTTTTATTCAGAAAAAACAGACATTTATAGTTAAAAAGTCACATGACCTGACGTCACTCGCGCACATGAAAACATCTACAATGCTAGCGTTCCTCGGGGCATCGTTGAGCTTGCAAATTTCTTCCGCTTGGTCTAAAAGTGTCGTAGAAGAACCAACATGGCTTGCACACTGCAGAGAGGTTGACAATACAACCAGGAAAGCTGCGAACTGGAAAAGGTGGAAACGGAGTGCGTTTTTCAGTGGCTTTGTTGCGTCACTCCCACGCCGACTGAAGTAAGCAGAAGAGCGGCAGGCGTTTATATGCAGGCCTATCTCAGTTGTCGATGTCGGCGCGGGTAGTAGTTCACGCCAAGCTATGGAAACATGTACAATGCTAGTGTTCTGCGGGGCATGGGTGAGCTTGCACATTTCTTCCGCTTGGTCTAAAAGTTGCGTAGAAGAACCAACATGGTTTGCACACTGCAGAGAGGTTGCCAATACAACCAGGAAAGCTGCGAACTGGAAAATGTGGAAACGGAGTGCGTTTTTCAGTGGCTTTGTTGCGTCACTCCCACGCCGACTGAAGTAAGCAGAAGAGCGGCAGGCGTTTATATGCAGGCCTATCTCAGTTGTCGATGTCGGCGCGGGTAGTAGTTCACGCCAAGCTATGGAAACATGTACAATGCTAGCGTTCCTCGGGGCATCGTTGAGCTTGCAAATTTCTTCCGCTTGGTCTAAAAGTTGCGTAGAAGAACCAACATGGCTTGCACACTGCAGAGAGGTTGACAATACAACCAGGAAAGCTGCGAACTGGAAAAGGTGGAAACAGAGTGCGTTTTTCAGTGGCTTTGTTGCGTCATTCCCACGCCGATTGAAGTCACCAGAAGGGCGGCAGGCGTTTATATGCAGGCCGGTGACAGTTGTCCATGCCGGTGCGGGTAGTAGTTCACGGCAAGCTATGAAAACATCTACAATGCTAGCGTTCCTCGGGGCATCGTTGAGCTTGCAAATTTCTTCCGCTTGGTCTAAAAGTTGCGTAGAAGAACCAACATGGCTTGTACACTGCAGAAAGGTTGACAATACAACCAGGAAAGCTGCGAACTGGAAAAGGTGGAAACGGAGTGCGTTTTTCAGTGGCTTTTTTGCGTCACTCCCACGCCGACTGAAGTCAGCAGAAGAGCGGCAGGCGTTTATATGCAGGCCTATCTCAGTTGTCGATGTCGGTGCGGGTAGTAGTTCACGGAAAGCTATGAAAACATCTACAATGCTAGCGTTCCTCGGGGCATCGTTGAGCTTGCAAATTTCTTCCGCTTGGTCTAAAAGTTGCGTAGAAGAACCAACATGGCTTGCACACTGCAGAGAGGTTGACAATACAACCAGGAAAGCTGCGAACTGGAAAAGGTGGAAACAGAGTGCGTTTTTCAGTGGCTTTGTTGCGTCATTCCCACGCCGATTGAAGTCAGCAGAAGGGCGGCAGGCGTTTATATGCAGGCCGGTGACAGTTGTCGATGCCGGTGCGGGTAGTAGTTCACGGCAAGCTATGAAAACATCTACAATGCTAGCGTTCCGCGGGGCATCGGTGAGCTTGCAAATTTCTTCCGCTTGGTGTAAAAGTTGCGTAGAAGAACCAACATGGCTTGCACACTGCAGAGAGGTTGACAATACAACCAGGAAAGCTGCGAACTGGAAAAGGTGGAAATGGAGTGCGTTTTTCAGTGGCTTTGTTGCGTCACTCCCACGCCGATTGAAGTCAGCAGAAGAGCGGCAGGCGTTTATATGCAGGCCGGTGACAGTTGTCGATGCCGGAGCGGGTAGTAGTTCACGGCAAGCTATGAAAACATCTACAATGCTAGCGTTCCTCGGGGCACCGTTGAGCTTGCAAATTTCTTCCGCTTGGTCTAAAAGTTGCGTAGAAGAACCAACATGGCTTGCACACTGCAGAGAGGTTGACAATACAACCAGGAAAGCTGCGAACTGGAAAAGGTGGAAACGGAGTGCGCTTTTCAGTGGCTTTGTTGCGTCACTCCCACGCCGACTGAAGTCAGCAGCAGGAAGGCAGGCGTTTATATGCAGGCCGATGACAGTAGTCGATGTCGGTGAGGGTAGTAGTTCACGGCAAGCTATGAAATCATGTATAATGATAGCGTTCTACGGGGCATCTGTGAGCTTGTAAATTTCTTCCGATTGGTCTAAAAGTTGCGTAGAAGAACCAACATGGCTTGCACACTGCAGAGAGGTTGACAATACAACCAGGAAAGCTGCGAACTGGAAAAGGTGGAAATGGAGTGCGTTTTTCATTGGCTTTGTTGCGTCACACCCACGCTGATTGAAGTCAGCAGAAGAGCGGCAGGCGTTTATATGCAGGCCTATCTCAGTGTTCGATGTCGGTGCGGGTAGTAGTTCACGGCAAGCTTTGCAAACATCTACAATGCTAGCGTTCCTCGGGGCATCGTTGAGCTTGCAAATTTCTTCCGCTTGGTCTAAAAGTGTCGTAGAAGAACCAACATGGCTTGCACACTGCAGAGAGGTTGACAATACAACCAGGAAAGCTGCGAACTGGAAAAGGTGGAAACGGAGTGCGTTTTTCAGTGGCTTTGTTGCGTCACTCCCACGCCGACTGAAGTAAGCAAAAGAGCGGCAGGCGTTTATATGCAGGCCTATCTCAGTTGTCGATGTCGGCGCGGGTAGTAGTTCACGCCAAGCTATGGAAACATGTACAATGCTAGTGTTCCGCGGGGCATGGGTGAGCTTGCACATTTCTTCCGCTTGGTCTAAAAGTTGCGTAGAAGAACCAACATGGTTTGCACACTGCAGAGAGGTTGCCAATACAACCAGGAAAGCTGCGAACTGGAAAAGGTGGAAACGGAGTGCGTTTTTCAGTGGCTTTGTTGCGTCACTCCCACGCCGACTGAAGTAAGCAGAAGAGCGGCAGGCGTTTATATGCAGGCCTATCTCAGTTGTCGATGTCGGCGCGGGTAGTAGTTCACGCCAAGCTATGGAAACATGTACAATGCTAGCGTTCCTCGGGGCATCGTTGAGCTTGCAAATTTCTTCCGCTTGGTCTAAAAGTTGCGTAGAAGAACCAACATGGCTTGCACACTGCAGAGAGGTTGACAATACAACCAGGAAAGCTGCGAACTGGAAAAGGTGGAAACGGAGTGCGTTTTTCAGTGGCTTTGTTGCGTCACTCCCACGCCGACTGAAGTAAGCAGAAGAGCGGCAGGCGTTTATATGCAGGCCTATCTCAGTTGTCGATGTCGGCGCGGGTAGTAGTTCACGCCAAGCTATGGAAACATGTACAATGCTAGCGTTCCTCGGGGCATCGTTGAGCTTGCACATTTCTTCCGCTTGGTCTAAAAGTTGCGTAGAAGAACCAACATGGTTTGCACACTGCAGAGAGGTTGCCAATACAACCAGGAAAGCTGCGAACTGGAAAAGGTGGAAACGGAGTGCGTTTTTCAGTGGCTTTGTTGCGTCACTCCCACGCCGACTGAAGTAAGCAGAAGAGCGGCAGGCGTTTATATGCAGGCCTATCTCAGTTGTCGATGTCGGCGCGGGTAGTAGTTCACGCCAAGCTATGGAAACATGTACAATGCTAGCGTTCCTCGGGGCATCGTTGAGCTTGCAAATTTCTTCCGCTTGGTCTAAAAGTTGCGTAGAAGAACCAACATGGCTTGCACACTGCAGAGAGGTTGACAATACAACCAGGAAAGCTGCGAACTGGAAAAGGTGGAAACGGAGTGCGTTTTTCAGTGGCTTTGTTGCGTCACTCCCACGCCGACTGAAGTAAGCAGAAGAGCGGCAGGCGTTTATATGCAGGCCTATCTCAGTTGTCGATGTCGGCGCGGGTAGTAGTTCACGCCAAGCTATGGAAACATGTACAATGCTAGCGTTCCTCGGGGCATCGTTGAGCTTGCAAATTTCTTCCGCTTGGTCTAAAAGTTGCGTAGAAGAACCAACATGGCTTGCACACTGCAGAGAGGTTGACAATACAACCAGGAAAGCTGCGAACTGGAAAAGGTGGAAACAGAGTGCGTTTTTCAGTGGCTTTGTTGCGTCATTCCCACGCCGATTGAAGTCAGCAGAAGGGCGGCAGGCGTTTATATGCAGGCCGGTGACAGTTGTCGATGCCGGTGCGGGTAGTAGTTCACGGCAAGCTATGAAAACATCTACAATGCTAGCGTTCCTCGGGGCACCGTTGAGCTTGCAAATTTCTTCCGCTTGGTCTAAAAGTTGCGTAGAAGAACCAACATGGCTTGCACACTGCAGAGAGGTTGACAATACAACCAGGAAAGCTGCGAACTGGAAAAGGTGGAAACGGAGTGCGTTTTTCAGTGGCTTTGTTGCGTCACTCCCACGCCGACTGAAGTCAGCAGAAGGGCGGCAGGCGTTTATATGCAGGCCGGTGAGAGTTGTCGATGCCGGTGCGGGTAGTAGTTCACGGCAAGTTATGAAAACATCTACAATGCTAGCGTTCCTCGGGGCATCGTTGAGCTTGCAAATTTCTTCCGCTTGGTCTAAAAGTTGCGTAGAAGAACCAACATGGCTTGTACACTGCAGAAAGGTTGACAATACAACCAGGAAAGCTGCGAACTGGAAAAGGTGGAAACGGAGTGCGTTTTTCAGTGGCTTTTTTGCGTCACTCCCACGCCGACTGAAGTCAGCAGAAGAGCGGCAGGCGTTTATATGCAGGCCTATCTCAGTTGTCGATGTCGGTGCGGGTAGTAGTTCACGGAAAGCTATGGAAACATGTACAATGCTAGCGTTCCGCGGGGCATCGGTGAGCTTGCAAATTTCTTCCGCTTGGTGTAAAAGTTGCGTAGAAGAACCAACCTGGCTTGCACACTGCAGAGAGGTTGACAATACAACCAGGAAAGCTGCGAACTGGAAAAGGTGGAAATGGAGTGCGTTTTTCAGTGGCTTTGTTGCGTCACTCCCACGCCGATTGAAGTCAGCAGAAGAGCGGCAGGCGTTTATATGCAGGCCGGTGACAGTTGTCGATGCCGGTGCGGGTAGTAGTTCACGGCAAGCTATGAAAACATCTACAATGCTAGCGTTCCTCGGGGCACCGTTGAGCTTGCAAATTTCTTCCGCTTGGTCTAAAAGTTGCGTAGAAGAACCAACATGGCTTGCACACTGCAGAGAGGTTGACAATACAACCAGGAAAGCTGCGAACTGGAAAAGGTGGAAACGGAGTGCGCTTTTCAGTGGCTTTGTTGCGTCACTCCCACGCCGACTGAAGTCAGCAGCAGGAAGGCAGGCGTTTATATGCAGGCCGATGACAGTAGTCGATGTCGGTGAGGGTAGTAGTTCACGGCAAGCTATGAAATCATGTATAATGATAGCGTTCTACGGGGCATCTGTGAGCTTGTAAATTTCTTCCGATTGGTCTAAAAGTTGCGTAGAAGAACCAACATGGCTTGCACACTGCAGAGAGGTTGACAATACAACCAGGAAAGCTGCGAACTGGAAAAGGTGGAAATGGAGTGCGTTTTTCATTGGCTTTGTTGCGTCACACCCACGCTGATTGAAGTCAGCAGAAGAGCGGCAGGCGTTTATATGCAGGCCTATCTCAGTGTTCGATGTCGGTGCGGGTAGTAGTTCACGGCAAGCTTTGCAAACATCTACAATGCTAGCGTTCCTCGGGGCATCGTTGAGCTTGCAAATTTCTTCCGCTTGGTCTAAAAGTGTCGTAGAAGAACCAACATGGCTTGCACACTGCAGAGAGGTTGACAATACAACCAGGAAAGCTGCGAACTGGAAAAGGTGGAAACGGAGTGCGTTTTTCAGTGGCTTTGTTGCGTCACTCCCACGCCGACTGAAGTAAGCAGAAGAGCGGCAGGCGTTTATATGCAGGCCTATCTCAGTTGTCGATGTCGGCGCGGGTAGTAGTTCACGCCAAGCTATGGAAACATGTACAATGCTAGTGTTCCGCGGGGCATGGGTGAGCTTGCACATTTCTTCCGCTTGGTCTAAAAGTTGCGTAGAAGAACCAACATGGTTTGCACACTGCAGAGAGGTTGCCAATACAACCAGGAAAGCTGCGAACTGGAAAAGGTGGAAACGGAGTGCGTTTTTCAGTGGCTTTGTTGCGTCACTCCCACGCCGACTGAAGTAAGCAGAAGAGCGGCAGGCGTTTATATGCAGGCCTATCTCAGTTGTCGATGTCGGCGCGGGTAGTAGTTCACGCCAAGCTATGGAAACATGTACAATGCTAGCGTTCCTCGGGGCATCGTTGAGCTTGCAAATTTCTTCCGCTTGGTCTAAAAGTTGCGTAGAAGAACCAACATGGCTTGCACACTGCAGAGAGGTTGACAATACAACCAGGAAAGCTGCGAACTGGAAAAGGTGGAAACAGAGTGCGTTTTTCAGTGGCTTTGTTGCGTCATTCCCACGCCGATTGAAGTCAGCAGAAGGGCGGCAGGCGTTTATATGCAGGCCGGTGACAGTTGTCGATGCCGGTGCGGGTAGTAGTTCACGGCAAGCTATGAAAACATCTACAATGCTAGCGTTCCTCGGGGCACCGTTGAGCTTGCAAATTTCTTCCGCTTGGTCTAAAAGTTGCGTAGAAGAACCAACATGGCTTGCACACTGCAGAGAGGTTGACAATACAACCAGGAAAGCTGCGAACTGGAAAAGGTGGAAACGGAGTGCGTTTTTCAGTGGCTTTGTTGCGTCACTCCCACGCCGACTGAAGTCAGCAGAAGGGCGGCAGGCGTTTATATGCAGGCCGGTGACAGTTGTCGATGCCGGTGCGGGTAGTAGTTCACGGCAAGCTATGAAAACATCTACAATGCTAGCGTTCCTCGGGGCATCGTTGAGCTTGCAAATTTCTTCCCCTTGGTCTAAAAGTTGCGTAGAAGAACCAACATGGCTTGTACACTGCAGAAAGGTTGACAATACAACCAGGAAAGCTGCGAACTGGAAAAGGTGGAAACGGAGTGCGTTTTTCAGTGGCTTTTTTGCGTCACTCCCACGCCGACTGAAGTCAGCAGAAGAGCGGCAGGCGTTTATATGCAGGCCTATCTCAGTTGTCGATGTCGGTGCGGGTAGTAGTTCACGGAAAGCTATGGAAACATGTACAATGCTAGCGTTCCGCGGGGCATCGGTGAGCTTGCAAATTTCTTCCGCTTGGTGTAAAAGTTGCGTAGAAGAACCAACATGGCTTGCACACTGCAGAGAGGTTGACAATACAACCAGGAAAGCTGCGAACTGGAAAAGGTGGAAACGGAGTGCGTTTTTCAGTGGCTTTTTTGCGTCACTCCCACGCCGACTGAAGTCAGCAGAAGAGCGGCAGGCGTTTATATGCAGGCCTATCTCAGTTGTCGATGTCGGCGCGGGTAGTAGTTCACGCCAAGCTATGGAAACATGTACAATGCTAGTGTTCCGCGGGGCATGGGTGAGCTTGCACATTTCTTCCGCTTGGTCTAAAAGTTGCGTAGAAGAACCAACATGGTTTGCACACTGCAGAGAGGTTGCCAATACAACCAGGAAAGCTGCGAACTGGAAAAGGTGGAAACGGAGTGCGTTTTTCAGTGGCTTTGTTGTGTCACTCCCACGCCGACTGAAGTAAGCAGAAGAGCGGCAGGCGTTTATATGCAGGGCTATCTCAGTTGTCGATGTGGGTGCGGGTAGTAGTTCACGCCAAGCTATGGAAACATGTACAATGCTAGCGTTCCTCGGGGCATCGTTGAGCTTGCAAATTTCTTCCGCTTGGTCTAAAAGTTGCGTAGAAGAACCAACATGGCTTGCACACTGCAGAGAGGTTGACAATACAACCAGGAAAGCTGCGAACTGGAAAAGGTGGAAACAGAGTGCGTTTTTCAGTGGCTTGTTGCGTCATTCCCACGCCGATTGAAGTCAGCAGAAGGGCGGCAGGCGTTTATATGCAGGCCGGTGACAGTTGTCGATGCCGGTGCGGGTAGTAGTTCACGGCAAGCTATGAAAACATCTACAATGCTAGCGTTCCTCGGGGCACCGTTGAGCTTGCAAATTTCTTCCGCTTGGTCTAAAAGTTGCGTAGAAGAACCAACATGGCTTGCACACTGCAGAGAGGTTGACAATACAACCAGGAAAGCTGCGAACTGGAAAAGGTGGAAACGGAGTGCGTTTTTCAGTGGCTTTGTTGCGTCACTCCCACGCCGACTGAAGTCAGCAGAAGGGCGGCAGGCGTTTATATGCAGGCCGGTGACAGTTGTCGATGCCGGTGCGGGTAGTAGTTCACGGCAAGCTATGAAAACATCTACAATGCTAGCGTTCCTCGGGGCATCGTTGAGCTTGCAAATTTCTTCCGCTTGGTCTAAAAGTTGCGTAGAAGAACCAACATGGCTTGTACACTGCAGAAAGGTTGACAATACAACCAGGAAAGCTGCGAACTGGAAAAGGTGGAAACGGAGTGCGTTTTTCAGTGGCTTTTTTGCGTCACTCCCACGCCGACTGAAGTCAGCAGAAGAGCGGCAGGCGTTTATATGCAGGCCTATCTCAGTTGTCGATGTCGGTGCGGGTAGTAGTTCACGGAAAGCTATGGAAACATGTACAATGCTAGCGTTCCGCGGGGCATCGGTGAGCTTGCAAATTTCTTCCGCTTGGTGTAAAAGTTGCGTAGAAGAACCAACATGGCTTGTACACTGCAGAGAGGTTGACAATACAACCAGGAAAGCTGCGAACTGGAAAAGGTGGAAACGGAGTGCGTTTTTCAGTGGCTTTTTTGCGTCACTCCCACGCCGACTGAAGTCAGCAGAAGAGCGGCAGGCGTTTATATGCAGGCCTATCTCAGTTGTCGATGTCGGCGCGGGTAGTAGTTCACGCCAAGCTATGGAAACATGTACAATGCTAGTGTTCCGCGGGGCATGGGTGAGCTTGCACATTTCTTCCGCTTGGTCTAAAAGTTGCGTAGAAGAACCAACATGGTTTGCACACTGAAGAGAGGTTGCCAATACAACCAGGAAAGCTGCGAACTGGAAAAGGTGGAAACGGAGTGCGTTTTTCAGTGGCTTTGTTGTGTCACTCCCACGCCGACTGAAGTAAGCAGAAGAGCGGCAGGCGTTTATATGCAGGCCTATCTCAGTTGTCGATGTGGGCGCGGGTAGTAGTTCACGCCAAGCTATGGAAACATGTACAATGCTAGCGTTCCTCGGGGCATCGTTGAGCTTGCAAATTTCTTCCGCTTGGTCTAAAAGTTGCGTAGAAGAACCAACATGGCTTGCACACTGCAGAGAGGTTGACAATACAACCAGGAAAGCTGCGAACTGGAAAAGGTGGAAACAGAGTGCGTTTTTCAGTGGCTTGTTGCGTCATTCCCACGCCGATTGAAGTCAGCAGAAGGGCGGCAGGCGTTTATATGCAGGCCGGTGACAGTTGTCGATGCCGGTGCGGGTAGTAGTTCACGGCAAGCTATGAAAACATCTGCAATGCTAGCGTTCCTCGGGGCACCGTTGAGCTTGCAAATTTCTTCCGCTTGGTCTAAAAGTTGCGTAGAAGAACCAACATGGCTTGCACACTGCAGAGAGGTTGACAATACAACCAGGAAAGCTGCGAACTGGAAAAGGTGGAAACGGAGTGCGTTTTTCAGTGGCTTTGTTGCGTCACTCCCACGCCGACTGAAGTCAGGAGAAGGGCGGCAGGCGTTTATATGCAGGCCGGTGACAGTTGTCGATGCCGGTGCGGGTAGTAGTTCACGGCAAGCTATGAAAACATCTACAATGCTAGCGTTCCTCGGGGCATCGTTGAGCTTGCAAATTTCTTCCGCTTGGTCTAAAAGTTGCGTAGAAGAACCAACATGGCTTGTACACTGCAGAAAGGTTGACAATACAACCAGGAAAGCTGCGAACTGGAAAAGGTGGAAACGGAGTGCGTTTTTCAGTGGCTTTGTTGCGTCACTCCCACGCCGATTGAAGCCAGCAGAAGAGCGGCAGGCGTTTATATGCAGGCCGGTGACAGTTGTCGATGCCGGTGCGGGTAGTAGTTCACGGCAAGCTATGAAAACATCTGCAATGCTAGCGTTCCTCGGGGCACCGTTGAGCTTGCAAATTTCTTCCGCTTGGTCTAAAAGTTGCGTAGAAGAACCAACATGGCTTGCACACTGCAGAGAGGTTGACAATACAACCAGGAAAGCTGCTAACTGGAAAAGGTGGAAACGGAGTGCGTTTTTCAGTGGCTTTGTTGCGTCACTCCCACGCCGACTGAAGTCAGGAGAAGGGCGGCAGGCGTTTATATGCAGGCCGGTGACAGTTGTCGATGCCGGTGCGGGTAGTAGTTCACGGCAAGCTATGAAAACATCTACAATGCTAGCGTTCCTCGGGGAATCGTTGAGCTTGCAAATTTCTTCCGCTTGGTCTAAAAGTTGCGTAGAAGAACCAACATGGCTTGTACACTGCAGAAAGGTTGACAATACAACCAGGAAAGCTGCGAACTGGAAAAGGTGGAAACGGAGTGCGTTTTTCAGTGGCTTTGTTGCGTCACTCCCACGCCGATTGAAGCCAGCAGAAGAGCGGCAGGCGTTTATATGCAGGCCGGTGACAGTTGTCGATGCCGGTGCGGGTAGTAGTTCACGGCAAACTATGAAAACATCTACAATGCTAGCGTTCCTCGGGGCATCGTTGAGCTTGCAAATTTCTTCCGCTTGGTCTAAAAGTTGCGTAGAAGAACCAACATGGCTTGTACACTGCAGAAAGGTTGACAATACAACCAGGAAAGCTGCGAACTGGAAAAGGTGGAAACGGAGTGCGTTTTTCAGTGGCTTTGTTGCGTCACTCCCACGCCGACTGAAGTCAGCAGAAGAGCGGCAGGCGTTTATATGCAGGCCTATCTCAGTTGTCGATGTCGGTGCGGGTAGTAGTTCACGGCAAGCTATGGAAACAGGTACAATGCTAGCGTTCCGCGGGGCATCGGTGAGCTTGCAAATTTCTTCCGCTTGGTCTAAAAGTTGCGTAGAAGAACCAACATGGCTTGCACACTGCAGAGAGGTTGACAATACAACCAGGAAAGCTGCGAACTGGAAAAGGTGGAAATGGAGTGCGTTTTTCAGTGGCTTTGTTGCGTCACTCCCACGCCGATTGAAGTCAGCAGAAGAGCGGCAGGCGTTTATATGCAGGCCGGTGACAGTTGTCGATGCCGGTGCGGGTAGTAGTTCACGGCAAGCTATGAAAACATCTACAATGCTAGCGTTCCTCGGGGCACCGTTGAGCTTGCAAATTTCTTCCGCTTGGTCTAAAAGTTGCGTAGAAGAACCAACATGGCTTGCACACTGCAGAGAGGTTGACAATACAACCAGGAAAGCTGCGAACTGGAAAAGGTGGAAACGGAGTGCGCTTTTCAGTGGCTTTGTTGCGTCACTCCCACGCCGACTGAAGTCAGCAGCAGGAAGGCAGGCGTTTATATGCAGGCCGGTGACAGTTGTCGATGCCGGTGCGGGTAGTAGTTCACGGCAAGCTATGAAAACATGTACAATGCTAGCGTTCTGCGGGGCATCGGTGAGCTTGCAAATTTCTTCCGCTTGGTCTAAAAGTTGCGTAGAAGAACCAACATGGCTTGCACACTGCAGAGAGGTTGACAATACAACCAGGAAAGCTGCGAACTGGAAAAGGTGGAAACGGAGTGCGTTTTTCAGTGGCTTTTTTGCGTCACTCCCACGCCGATTGAAGTCAGCAGAAGGGCGGCAGGCGTTTATATGCAGGCCGGTGACAGTTGTCGATGCCGGTGCGGGTAGTAGTTCAAGGCAAGCTATGAAAACATTTTGGGTGGAAAAAACAGCGCGAAAGGGACGGAAGACAAAGATGAAGGAAACCACACAGACGAGCGCTGACTCACAACTAAATTTTTTATTCAGAAAAAACAGACATTTATAGTTAAAAAGTCACATGACCTGACGTCACTCGCGCACATGAAAACATCTACAATGCTAGCGTTCCTCGGGGCATCGTTGAGCTTGCAAATTTCTTCCGCTTGGTCTAAAAGTGTCGTAGAAGAACCAACATGGCTTGCACACTGCAGAGAGGTTGACAATACAACCAGGAAAGCTGCGAACTGGAAAAGGTGGAAACGGAGTGCGTTTTTCAGTGGCTTTGTTGCGTCACTCCCACGCCGACTGAAGTAAGCAGAAGAGCGGCAGGCGTTTATATGCAGGCCTATCTCAGTTGTCGATGTCGGCGCGGGTAGTAGTTCACGCCAAGCTATGGAAACATGTACAATGCTAGTGTTCCGCGGGGCATGGGTGAGCTTGCACATTTCTTCCGCTTGGTCTAAAAGTTGCGTAGAAGAACCAACATGGCTTGCACACTGCAGAGAGGTTGACAATACAACCAGGAAAGCTGCGAACTGGAAAAGGTGGAAACAGAGTGCGTTTTTCAGTGGCTTTGTTGCGTCATTCCCACGCCGATTGAAGTCAGCAGAAGGGCGGCAGGCGTTTATATGCAGGCCGGTGACAGTTGTCGATGCCGGTGCGGGTAGTAGTTCACGGCAAGCTATGAAAACATCTACAATGCTAGCGTTCCTCGGGGCACCGTTGAGCTTGCAAATTTCTTCCGCTTGGTCTAAAAGTTGCGTAGAAGAACCAACATGGCTTGCACACTGCAGAGAGGTTGACAATACAACCAGGAAAGCTGCGAACTGGAAAAGGTGGAAACGGAGTGCGTTTTTCAGTGGCTTTGTTGCGTCACTCCCACGCCGACTGAAGTCAGCAGAAGGGCGGCAGGCGTTTATATGCAGGCCGGTGACAGTTGTCGATGCCGGTGCGGGTAGTAGTTCACGGCAAGCTATGAAAACATCTACAATGCTAGCGTTCCTCGGGGCATCGTTGAGCTTGCAAATTTCTTCCGCTTGGTCTAAAAGTTGCGTAGAAGAACCAACATGGCTTGTACACTGCAGAAAGGTTGACAATACAACCAGGAAAGCTGCGAACTGGAAAAGGTGGAAACGGAGTGCGTTTTTCAGTGGCTTTTTTGCGTCACTCCCACGCCGACTGAAGTCAGCAGAAGAGCGGCAGGCGTTTATATGCAGGCCTATCTCAGTTGTCGATGTCGGTGCGGGTAGTAGTTCACGGAAAGCTATGGAAACATGTACAATGCTAGCGTTCCGCGGGGCATCGGTGAGCTTGCAAATTTCTTCCGCTTGGTGTAAAAGTTGCGTAGAAGAACCAACATGGCTTGCACACTGCAGAGAGGTTGACAATACAACCAGGAAAGCTGCGAACTGGAAAAGGTGGAAACGGAGTGCGTTTTTCAGTGGCTTTTTTGCGTCACTCCCACGCCGACTGAAGCCAGCAGAAGAGCGGCAGGCGTTTATATGCAGGCCTATCTCAGTTGTCGATGTCGGCGCGGGTAGTAGTTCACGCCAAGCTATGGAAACATGTACAATGCTAGTGTTCCGCGGGGCATGGGTGAGCTTGCACATTTCTTCCGCTTGGTCTAAAAGTTGCGTAGAAGAACCAACATGGTTTGCACACTGCAGAGCGGTTGCCAATACAACCAGGAAAGCTGCGAACTGGAAAAGGTGGAAACGGAGTGCGTTTTTCAGTGGCTTTGTTGCGTCACTCCCACGCCGACTGAAGTAAGCAGAAGAGCGGCAGGCGTTTATATGCAGGCCTATCTCAGTTGTCGATGTGGGCGCGGGTAGTAGTTCACGCCAAGCTATGGAAACATGTACAATGCTAGCGTTCCTCGGGGCATCGTTGAGCTTGCAAATTTCTTCCGCTTGGTCTAAAAGTTGCGTAGAAGAACCAACATGGCTTGCACACTGCAGAGAGGTTGACAATACAACCAGGAAAGCTGCGAACTGGAAAAGGTGGAAACAGAGTGCGTTTTTCAGTGGCTTGTTGCGTCATTCCCACGCCGATTGAAGTCAGCAGAAGGGCGGCAGGCGTTTATATGCAGGCCGGTGACAGTTGTCGATGCCGGTGCGGGTAGTAGTTCACGGCAAGCTATGAAAACATCTACAATGCTAGCGTTCCTCGGGGCACCGTTGAGCTTGCAAATTTCTTCCGCTTGGTCTAAAAGTTGCGTAGAAGAACCAACATGGCTTGCACACTGCAGAGAGGTTGACAATACAACCAGGAAAGCTGCGAACTGGAAAAGGTGGAAACGGAGTGCGTTTTTCAGTGGCTTTGTTGCGTCACTCCCACGCCGACTGAAGTCAGCAGAAGGGCGGCAGGCGTTTATATGCAGGCCGGTGACAGTTGTCGATGCCGGTGCGGGTAGTAGTTCACGGCAAGCTATGAAAACATCTACAATGCTAGCGTTCCTCGGGGCATCGTTGAGCTTGCAAATTTCTTCCGCTTGGTCTAAAAGTTGCGTAGAAGAACCAACATGGCTTGTACACTGGAGAAAGGTTGACAATACAACCAGGAAAGCTGCGAACTGGAAAAGGTGGAAACGGAGTGCGTTTTTCAGTGGCTTTGTTGCGTCACTCCCACGCCGATTGAAGCCAGCAGAAGAGCGGCAGGCGTTTATATGCAGGCCGGTGACAGTTGTCGATGCCGGTGCGGGTAGTAGTTCACGGCAAGCTATGAAAACATCTACAATGCTAGCGTTCCTCGGGGCATCGTTGAGCTTGCAAATTTCTTCCGCTTGGTCTAAAAGTTGCGTAGAAGAACCAACATGGCTTGTACACTGCAGAAAGGTTGACAATACAACCAGGAAAGCTGCGAACTGGAAAAGGTGGAAACGGAGTGCGTTTTTCAGTGGCTTTGTTGCGTCACTCCCACGCCGACTGAAGTCAGCAGAAGAGCGGCAGGCGTTTATATGCAGGCCTATCTCAGTTGTCGATGTCGGTGCGGGTAGTAGTTCACGGCAAGCTATGGAAACAGGTACAATGCTAGCGTTCCGCGGGGCATCGGTGAGCTTGCAAATTTCTTCCGCTTGGTCTAAAAGTTGCGTAGAAGAACCAACATGGCTTGCACACTGCAGAGAGGTTGACAATACAACCAGGAAAGCTGCGAACTGGAAAAGGTGGAAATGGAGTGCGTTTTTCAGTGGCTTTGTTGCGTCACTCCCACGCCGATTGAAGTCAGCAGAAGAGCGGCAGGCGTTTATATGCAGGCCGGTGACAGTTGTCGATGCCGGTGCGGGTAGTAGTTCACGGCAAGCTATGAAAACATCTACAATACTAGCGTTCCTCGGGGCACCGTTGAGCTTGCAAATTTCTTCCGCTTGGTCTAAAAGTTGCGTAGAAGAACCAACATGGCTTGCACACTGCAGAGAGGTTGACAATACAACCAGGAAAGCTGCGAACTGGAAAAGGTGGAAACGGAGTGCGCTTTTCAGTGGCTTTGTTGCGTCACTCCCACGCCGACTGAAGTCAGCAGCAGGAAGGCAGGCGTTTATATGCAGGCCGGTGACAGTTGTCGATGCCGGTGCGGGTAGTAGTTCACGGCAAGCTATGAAAACATGTACAATGCTAGCGTTCTGCGGGGCATCGGTGAGCTTGCAAATTTCTTCCGCTTGGTCTAAAAGTTGCGTAGAAGAACCAACATGGCTTGCACACTGCAGAGAGGTTGACAATACAACCAGGAAAGCTGCGAACTGGAAAAGGTGGAAACGGAGTGCGTTTTTCAGTGGCTTTTTTGCGTCACTCCCACGCCGATTGAAGTCAGCAGAAGGGCGGCAGGCGTTTATATGCAGGCCGGTGACAGTTGTCGATGCCGGTGCGGGTAGTAGTTCACGGCAAGCTATGAAAACATTTTGGGTGGAAAAAACAGCGCGAAAGGGACGGAAGACAAAGATGAAGGAAACCACACACACGAGCGCTGACTCACAACTAAATTTTTTATTCAGAAAAAACAGACATTTATAGTTAAAAAGTCACATGACCTGACGTCACTCGCGCACATGAAAACATCTACAATGCTAGCGTTCCCCGGGGGATATCGTTGAGCTTGCAAATTTCTTCCGCTTGGTCTAAAAGTTGCGTAGAAGAACCAACATGGCTTGCACACTGCAGAGAGGTTGACAATACAACCAGGAAAGCTGCGAACTGGAAAAGGTGGAAACGGAGTGCGTTTTTCAGTGGCTTTGTTGGGTCACTCCCACGCCGATTGAAGTCAGCAGAAGGGCGGCAGGCGTTTATATGCAGGCCGGTGACAGTTGTCGATGCCGGTGCGGGTAGTAGTTCACGGCAAGCTATGAAAACATGTATAATGCTAGCGTTCTACGGGGCATCTGTGAGCTTGTAAATTTCTTCCGATTGGTCTAAAAGTTGCGTAGAAGAACCAACATGGCTTGCACACTGCAGAGAGGTTGACAATACAACTAGGAAAGCTGCGAACTGGAAAAGGTGGAAATGGAGTGCGTTTTTCAGTGGCTTTTTTGCGTCACTCCCACGCCGATTGAAGTCAGCAGAAGAGCGGCAGGCGTTTATATGCAGGCCTATCTCAGTTGTCGATGTCGGTGCGGGTAGTAGTTCACGGCAAGCTATGAAATCATGTATAATGCTAGCGTTCTACGGGGCATCTGTGAGCTTGTAAATTTCTTCCGATTGGTCTAAAAGTTGCGTAGAAGAACCAACATGGCTTGCACGCTGCAGAGAGGTTTACAATACAACCAGGAAAGCTGCGAACTGGAAAAGGTGGAAACGGAGTGCGTTTTTCAGTGGCTTTGTTGCGTCACTCCCACGCCGATTGAAGTCAGCAGAAGAGCGGCAGGCGTTTATATGCAGGCCGGTGACAGTTGTCGATGCCGGTGCGGGTAGTAGTTCACGGCAAGCTATGAAAACATTTTGGGTGGAAAAAACAGCGCGAAAGGGACGGAAGACAAAGATGAAGGAAACCACACAGACGAGCGCTGACTCACAACTAAATTTTTTATTCAGAAAAAACAGACATTTATAGTTAAAAAGTCACATGACCTGACGTCACTCGCGCACATGAAAACATCTACAATGCTAGCGTTCCTCGGGGCATCGTTGAGCTTGCAAATTTCTTCCGCTTGGTCTAAAAGTTGCGTAGAAGAACCAACATGGCTTGCACACTGCAGAGAGGTTGACAATACAACCAGGAAAGCTGCGAACTGGAAAAGGTGGAAACGGAGTGCGTTTTTCAGTGGCTTTGTTGGGTCACTCCCACGCCGATTGAAGTCAGCAGAAGGGCGGCAGGCGTTTATATGCAGGCCGGTGACAGTTGTCGATGCCGGTGCGGGTAGTAGTTCACGGCAAGCTATGAAAACATGTATAATGCTAGCGTTCTACGGGGCACCTGTGAGCTTGCAAATTTCTTCCGCTTGGTCTAAAAGTTGCGTAGAAGAACCAACATGGCTTGCACACTGCAGAGAGGTTGACAATACAACCAGGAAAGCTGCGAACTGGAAAAGGTGGAAACGGAGTGCGTTTTTCAGTGGCTTTGTTGCGTCACTCCCACGCCGATTGAAGTCAGCAGAAGAGCGGCAGGCGTTTATATGCAGGCCTATCTCAGTTGTCGATGTCGGTGCGGGTAGTAGTTCACGGCAAGCTATGAAATCATGTATAATGCTAGCGTTCTACGGGGCATCTGTGAGCTTGTAAATTTCTTCCGATTGGTCTAAAAGTTGCGTAGAAGAACCAACATGGCTTGCACACTGCAGAGAGGTTGACAATACAACCAGGAAAGCTGCGAACTGGAAAAGGTGGAAACGGAGTGCGTTTTTCAGTGGCTTTGTTGCGTCACTCCCACGCCGATTGAAGTCAGCAGAAGAGCGGCAGGCGTTTATATGCAGGCCTATCTCAGTTGTCGATGCCGGTGAGGGTAGTAGTTCACGGCAAGCTATGAAATCATGTATAATGCTAGCGTTCTACGGGGCATCTGTGAGCTTGTAAATTTCTTCCGATTGGTCTAAAAGTTGCGTAGAAGAACCAACATGGCTTGCACACTGCAGAGAGGTTGACAATACAACCAGGAAAGCTGCGAACTGGAAAAGGTGGAAATGGAGTGCGTTTTTCATTGGCTTTGTTGCGTCACACCCACGCCGATTGAAGTCAGCAGAAGAGCGGCAGGCGTTTATATGCAGGCCGATGACAGTTGTCGATGTCGGTGAGGGTAGTAGTTCACGGCAAGCTATGAAAACATCTACAATGCTAGCGTTCCTCGGGGCATCGTTGAGCTTGCAAATTTCTTCCGCTTGGTCTAAAAGTTGCGTAGAAGAACCAACATGGCTTGCACACTGTAGAGAGGTTGACAATACAACCAGGAAAGCTGCGAACTGGAAAAGGTTTAAAACGGAGTGCGTTTTTCAGTGGCTTTGTTGCGTCACTCCCACGCCGACTGAAGTCAGCAGAAGAGCGGCAGGCGTTTATATGCAGGCCTATCTCAGTTGTCGATGTCGGTGCGGGTAGTAGTTCACGGCAAGTTATGGAAACATGTACAATGCTAGCGTTCCGCGGGGCATCGGTGAGCTTGCAAATTTCTTCCGCTTGGTCTAAAAGTTGTGTAGAAGAACCAACATGGCTTGCACACTGCAGAGAGGTTGACCATACAACCAGGAAAGCTGCGAACTGGAAAAGGTGGAAACGGAGTGCGTTTTTCAGTGGCTTTGTTGCGTCACTCCCACACCGACTTAAGTCAGCAGAAGAGCGGCAGGCGTTTATATGCAGGCCGGTGACAGTTGTCGATGCCGGTGCGGGTAGTAGTTCACGGCAAGCTATGAAAACATCTACAATGCTAGCGTTCCTCGGGGCATCGTTGAGCTTGCAAATTTCTTCCGCTTGGTCTAAAAGTTGCGTAGAAGAACCAACATGGCATGCACACTGCAGAGAGGTTGACAATACAACCAGGAAAGCTGCGAACTGGAAAAGGTGGAAACGGAGTGCGTTTTTCAGTGGCTTTGTTGCGTCACTCCCACGCCGACTGAAGTCAGCAGAAGAGCGTCAGGCGTTTACATGCAGGCCTATCTCAGTTGTCGATGTCGGTGCGGGTAGTAGTTCACGGCAAGCTATGGAAACGTACAATGCTAGCGTTCCGCGGGGAATCGGTGAGCTTGCAAATTTCTTCCGCTTGGTCTAAAAGTTGTGTAGAAGAACCAACATGGCTTGCACACTGCAGAGAGGTTGACAATACAACCAGGAAAGCTGCGAACTGGAAAAGGTGGAAACGGAGTGCGTTTTTCAGTGGCTTTGTTGCGTCACTCCCACGCCGACTGAAGTCAGCATAAGAGCGGCAGGCGTTTATATGCAGGCCTATCTCAGTTGTCGATGTCGGTGCGGGTAGTAGTTCACGGCAAGCTATGGAAACGTACAATGCTAGCGTTCCGCGGGGCATCGGTGAGGCTTGCAAATTTCTTCCGCTTGGTCTAAAAGTTGCGTAGAAGAACCAACATGGCTTGCACACTGCAGAGAGGTTGACAATACAACCAGGAAAGCTGCGAACTGGAAAAGGTGGAAACGGAGTGCGTTTTTCAGGGGCTTTGTTGCGTCACTCCCACGCCGACTGAAGTCAGCAGAAGAGCGGCAGGCGTTTATATGCAGGCCTATCTCAGTTGTCGATGTCGGTGCGGGTAGTAGTTCACGGCAAGCTATGGAAACGTACAATGCTAGCGTTCCGCGGGGCATCGGTGAGGCTTGCAAATTTGTTCCGCTTGGTCTAAAAGTTGCGTAGAAGAACCAACATGGCTTGCACACTGCAGAGAGGTTGACAATACAACCAGGAAAGCTGCGAACTGGAAAAGGTGGAAACGGAGTGCGCTTTTCAGTGGCTTTGTTGCGTCACTCCCACGCCGACTGAAGTCAGCAGCAGGAAGGCAGGCGTTTATATGCAGGCCGATGACAGTAGTCGATGTCGGTGAGGGTAGTAGTTCACGGCAAGCTATGAAATCATGTATAATGCTAGCGTTCTACGGGGCATCTGTGAGCTTGTAAATTTCTTTCGATTGGTCTAAAAGTTGCGTAGAAGAACCAACATGGCTTGCACACTGCAGAGAGGTTGACAATACAACCAGGAAAGCTGCGAACTGGAAAAGGTGGAAATGGAGTGCGTTTTTCATTGGCTTTGTTGCGTCACACCCACGCTGATTGAAGTCAGCAGAAGAGCGGCAGGCGTTTATATGCAGGCCTATCTCAGTGTTCGATGTCGGTGCGGGTAGTAGTTCACGGCAAGCTTTGCAAACATCTACAATGCTAGCGTTCCTCGGGGCATCGTTGAGCTTGCACATTTCTTCCGCTTGGTCTAAAAGTTGCGTAGAAGAACCAACATGGTTTGCACACTGCAGAGAGGTTGCCAATACAACCAGGAAAGCTGCGAACTGGAAAAGGTGGAAACGGAGTGCGTTTTTCAGTGGCTTTGTTGCGTCACTCCCACGCCGACTGAAGTCAGGAGAAGAGCGGCAGGCGTTTATATGCAGGCCTATCTCAGTTGTCGATGTCGGTGCGGGTAGTAGTTCACGGCAAGCTATGGAAACATGTACAATGCTAGCGTTCCTCGGGGCATCGTTGAGCTTGCAAATTTCTTCCGCTTGGTCTAAAAGTTGCGTAGAAGAACCAACATGGCTTGCACACTGCAGAGAGGTTGACAATACAACCAGGAAAGCTGCGAACTGGAAAAGGTGGAAACGGAGTGCGTTTTTCAGTGGCTTTGTTGCGTCACTCCCACGCCGACTGAAGTCAGCAGAAGAGCGTCAGGCGTTTACATGCAGGCCTATCTCAGTTGTCGATGTCGGTGCGGGTAGTAGTTCACGGCAAGCTATGGAAACGTACAATGCTAGCGTTCCGCGGGGAATCGGTGAGCTTGCAAATTTCTTCCGCTTGGTCTAAAAGTTGTGTAGAAGAACCAACATGGCTTGCACACTGCAGAGAGGTTGACAATACAACCAGGAAAGCTGCGAACTGGAAAAGGTGGAAACGGAGTGCGTTTTTCAGTGGCTTTGTTGCGTCACTCCCACGCCGACTGAAGTCAGCATAAGAGCGGCAGGCGTTTATATGCAGGCCTATCTCAGTTGTCGATGTCGGTGCGGGTAGTAGTTCACGGCAAGCTATGGAAACGTACAATGCTAGCGTTCCGCGGGGCATCGGTGAGGCTTGCAAATTTCTTCCGCTTGGTCTAAAAGTTGCGTAGAAGAACCAACATGGCTTGCACACTGCAGAGAGGTTGACAATACAACCAGGAAAGCTGCGAACTGGAAAAGGTGGAAACGGAGTGCGTTTTTCAGGGGCTTTGTTGCGTCACTCCCACGCCGACTGAAGTCAGCAGAAGAGCGGCAGGCGTTTATATGCAGGCCTATCTCAGTTGTCGATGTCGGTGCGGGTAGTAGTTCACGGCAAGCTATGGAAACGTACAATGCTAGCGTTCCGCGGGGCATCGGTGAGGCTTGCAAATTTCTTCCGCTTGGTCTAAAAGTTGCGTAGAAGAACCAACATGGCTTGCACACTGCAGAGAGGTTGACAATACAACCAGGAAAGCTGCGAACTGGAAAAGGTGGAAACGGAGTGCGCTTTTCAGTGGCTTTGTTGCGTCACTCCCACGCCGACTGAAGTCAGCAGCAGGAAGGCAGGCGTTTATATGCAGGCCGATGACAGTAGTCGATGTCGGTGAGGGTAGTAGTTCACGGCAAGCTATGAAATCATGTATAATGCTAGCGTTCTACGGGGCATCTGTGAGCTTGTAAATTTCTTTCGATTGGTCTAAAAGTTGCGTAGAAGAACCAACATGGCTTGCACACTGCAGAGAGGTTGACAATACAACCAGGAAAGCTGCGAACTGGAAAAGGTGGAAATGGAGTGCGTTTTTCATTGGCTTTGTTGCGTCACACCCACGCTGATTGAAGTCAGCAGAAGAGCGGCAGGCGTTTATATGCAGGCCTATCTCAGTGTTCGATGTCGGTGCGGGTAGTAGTTCACGGCAAGCTTTGCAAACATCTACAATGCTAGCGTTCCTCGGGGCATCGTTGAGCTTGCACATTTCTTCCGCTCGGTCTAAAAGTTGCGTAGAAGAACCAACATGGTTTGCACACTGCAGAGAGGTTGCCAATACAACCAGGAAAGCTGCGAACTGGAAAAGGTGGAAACGGAGTGCGTTTTTCAGTGGCTTTGTTGCGTCACTCCCACGCCGACTGAAGTCAGGAGAAGAGCGGCAGGCGTTTATATGCAGGCCTATCTCAGTTGTCGATGTCGGTGCGGGTAGTAGTTCACGGCAAGCTATGGAAACATGTACAATGCTAGCGTTCCTCGGGGCATCGTTGAGCTTGCAAATTTCTTCCGCTTGGTCTAAAAGTTGCGTAGAAGAACCAACATGGCTTGCACACTGCAGAGAGGTTGACAATACAACCAGGAAAGCTGCGAACTGGAAAAGGTGGAAACAGAGTGCGTTTTTCAGTGCCTTTGTTGCGTCATTCCCACGCCGATTGAAGTCAGCAGAAGGGCGGCAGGCGTTTATATGCAGGCCGGTGACAGTTGTCGATGCCGGTGCGGGTAGTAGTTCACGGCAAGCTATGAAAACATCTACAATGCTAGCGTTCCTCGGGGCACCGTTGAGCTTGCAAATTTCTTCCGCTTGGTCTAAAAGTTGCGTAGAAGAACCAACATGGCTTGCACACTGCAGAGAGGTTGACAATACAACCAGGAAAGCTGCGAACAGGAAAAGTTGGAAACGGAGTGCGTTTTTCAGTGGCTTTGTTGCGTCACTCCCACGCCGACTGAAGTCAGCAGAAGGGCGGCAGGCGTTTATATGCAGGCCGGTGACAGTTGTCGATGCCGGTGCGGGTAGTAGTTGACGGCAAGCTATGAAAACATCTACAATGCTAGCGTTCCTCGGGGCATCGTTCAGCTTGCAAATTTCTTCCGCTTGGTCTAAAAGTTGCGTAGAAGAACCAACATGGCTTGTACACTGCAGAAAGGTTGACAATACAACCAGGAAAGCTGCGAACTGGAAAAGGTGGAAACGGAGTGCGTTTTTCAGTGGCTTTGTTGCGTCACTCCCACGCCGACTGAAGTCAGCAGAAGAGCGGCAGGCGTTTATATGCAGGCCTATCTCAGTTGTCGATGTCGGTGCGGGTAGTAGTTCACGGAAAGCTATGGAAACATGTACAATGCTAGCGTTCCGCGGGGCATCGGTGAGCTTGCAAATTTCTTCCGCTTGGTCTAAAAGTTGCGTAGAAGAACCAACATGGCTTGCACACTGCAGAGAGGTTGACAATACAACCAGGAAAGCTGCGAACTGGAAAAGGTGGAAACGGAGTGCGTTTTTCAGTGGCTTTGTTGCGTCACTCCCACGCCGATTGAAGTCAGCAGAAGAGCGGCAGGCGTTTATATGCAGGCCGGTGACAGTTGTCGATGCCGGTGCGGGTAGTAGTTCACGGTAAGCTAACATCTACAATACTAGCGTTCCTCGGGGCATCGTTGAGCTTGCAAATTTCTTCCGCTTGGTCTAAAAGTTGCGTAGAAGAACCAACATGGCTTGTACACTGCAGAAAGGTTGACAATACAACCAGGAAAGCTGCGAACTGGAAAAGGTGGAAACGGAGTGCGTTTTTCAGTGGCTTTGTTGCGTCACTCCCACGCCGACTGAAGTCAGCAGAAGAGCGGCAGGCGTTTATATGCAGGCCTATCTCAGTTGTCGATGTCGGTGCGGGTAGTAGTTCACGGAAAGCTATGGAAACATGTACAATGCTAGCGTTCCGCGGGGCATCGGTGAGCTTGCAAATTTCTTCCGCTTGGTCTAAAAGTTGCGTAGAAGAACCAACATGGCTTGCACACTGCAGAGAGGTTGACAATACAACCAGGAAAGCTGCGAACTGGAAAAGGTGGAAACGGAGTGCGTTTTTCAGTGGCTTTGTTGCGTCACTCCCACGCCGATTGAAGTCAGCAGAAGAGCGGCAGGCGTTTATATGCAGGCCGGTGACAGTTGTCGATGCCGGTGCGGGTAGTAGTTCACGGCAAGCTAACATCTACAATACTAGCGTTCCTCGGGGCATCGTTGAGCTTGTAAATTTCTTCCGCTTGGTCTAAAAGTTGCGTAGAAGAACCAACATGGCTTGCACACTGCAGAGAGGTTGACAATACAACCAGGAAAGCTGCGAACTGGAAAAGGTTTAAAACGGAGTGCGTTTTTCAGTGGCTTTGTTGCGTCACTCCCACGCCGACTGAAGTCAGCAGAAGAGCGGCAGGCGTTTATATGCAGGCCTATCTCAGTTGTCGATGTCGGTGCGGGTAGTAGTTCACGGCAAGTTATGGAAACATGTACAATGCTAGCGTTCCGCGGGGCATCGGTGAGCTTGCAAATTTCTTCCGCTTGGTCTAAAAGTTGCGTAGAAGAACCAACATGGCTTGCACACTGCAGAGAGGTTGACCATACAACCAGGAAAGCTGCGAACTGGAAAAGGTGGAAACGGAGTGCGTTTTTCAGTGGCTTTGTTGCGTCACTCCCACACCGACTTAAGTCAGCAGAAGAGCGGCAGGCGTTTATATGCAGGCCGGTGACAGTTGTCGATGCCGGTGCGGGTAGTAGTTCACGGCAAGCTTTGCAAACATCTACAATGCTAGCGTTCCTCGGGGCATCGTTGAGCTTGCACATTTCTTCCGCTTGGTCTAAAAGTTGCGTAGAAGAACCAACATGGTTTGCACACTGCAGAGAGGTTGCCAATACAACCAGGAAAGCTGCGAACTGGAAAAGGTGGAAACGGAGTGCGTTTTTCAGTGGCTTTGTTGCGTCACTCCCACGCCGACTGAAGTCAGGAGAAGAGCGGCAGGCGTTTATATGCAGGCCTATCTCAGTTGTCGATGTCGGTGCGGGTAGTAGTTCACGGCAAGCTATGGAAACATGTACAATGCTAGCGTTCCTCGGGGCATCGTTGAGCTTGCAAATTTCTTCCGCTTGGTCTAAAAGTTGCGTAGAAGAACCAACATGGCTTGCACACTGCAGAGAGGTTGACAATACAACCAGGAAAGCTGCGAACTGGAAAAGGTGGAAACAGAGTGCGTTTTTCAGTGCCTTTGTTGCGTCATTCCCACGCCGATTGAAGTCAGCAGAAGGGCGGCAGGCGTTTATATGCAGGCCGGTGACAGTTGTCGATGCCGGTGCGGGTAGTAGTTCACGGCAAGCTATGAAAACATCTACAATGCTAGCGTTCCTCGGGGCACCGTTGAGCTTGCAAATTTCTTCCGCTTGGTCTAAAAGTTGCGTAGAAGAACCAACATGGCTTGCACACTGCAGAGAGGTTGACAATACAACCAGGAAAGCTGCGAACAGGAAAAGGTGGAAACGGAGTGCGTTTTTCAGTGGCTTTGTTGCGTCACTCCCACGCCGACTGAAGTCAGCAGAAGGGCGGCAGGCGTTTATATGCAGGCCGGTGACAGTTGTCGATGCCGGTGCGGGTAGTAGTTGACGGCAAGCTATGAAAACATCTACAATGCTAGCGTTCCTCGGGGCATCGTTCAGCTTGCAAATTTCTTCCGCTTGGTCTAAAAGTTGCGTAGAAGAACCAACATGGCTTGTACACTGCAGAAAGGTTGACAATACAACCAGGAAAGCTGCGAACTGGAAAAGGTGGAAACGGAGTGCGTTTTTCAGTGGCTTTGTTGCGTCACTCCCACGCCGACTGAAGTCAGCAGAAGAGCGGCAGGCGTTTATATGCAGGCCTATCTCAGTTGTCGATGTCGGTGCGGGTAGTAGTTCACGGAAAGCTATGGAAACATGTACAATGCTAGCGTTCCGCGGGGCATCGGTGAGCTTGCAAATTTCTTCCGCTTGGTCTAAAAGTTGCGTAGAAGAACCAACATGGCTTGCACACTGCAGAGAGGTTGACAATACAACCAGGAAAGCTGCGAACTGGAAAAGGTGGAAACGGAGTGCGTTTTTCAGTGGCTTTGTTGCGTCACTCCCACGCCGATTGAAGTCAGCAGAAGAGCGGCAGGCGTTTATATGCAGGCCGGTGACAGTTGTCGATGCCGGTGCGGGTAGTAGTTCACGGCAAGCTAACATCTACAATACTAGCGTTCCTCGGGGCATCGTTGAGCTTGCAAATTTCTTCCGCTTGGTCTAAAAGTTGCGTAGAAGAACCAACATGGCTTGTACACTGCAGAAAGGTTGACAATACAACCAGGAAAGCTGCGAACTGGAAAAGGTGGAAACGGAGTGCGTTTTTCAGTGGCTTTGTTGCGTCACTCCCACGCCGACTGAAGTCAGCAGAAGAGCGGCAGGCGTTTATATGCAGGCCTATCTCAGTTGTCGATGTCGGTGCGGGTAGTAGTTCACGGAAAGCTATGGAAACATGTACAATGCTAGCGTTCCGCGGGGCATCGGTGAGCTTGCAAATTTCTTCCGCTTGGTCTAAAAGTTGCGTAGAAGAACCAACATGGCTTGCACACTGCAGAGAGGTTGACAATACAACCAGGAAAGCTGCGAACTGGAAAAGGTGGAAACGGAGTGCGTTTTTCAGTGGCTTTGTTGCGTCACTCCCACGCCGATTGAAGTCAGCAGAAGAGCGGCAGGCGTTTATATGCAGGCCGGTGACAGTTGTCGATGCCGGTGCGGGTAGTAGTTCACGGCAAGCTAACATCTACAATACTAGCGTTCCTCGGGGCATCGTTGAGCTTGTAAATTTCTTCCGCTTGGTCTAAAAGTTGCGTAGAAGAACCAACATGGCTTGCACACTGCAGAGAGGTTGACAATACAACCAGGAAAGCTGCGAACTGGAAAAGGTTTAAAACGGAGTGCGTTTTTCAGTGGCTTTGTTGCGTCACTCCCACGCCGACTGAAGTCAGCAGAAGAGCGGCAGGCGTTTATATGCAGGCCTATCTCAGTTGTCGATGTCGGTGCGGGTAGTAGTTCACGGCAAGTTATGGAAACATGTACAATGCTAGCGTTCCGCGGGGCATCGGTGAGCTTGCAAATTTCTTCCGCTTGGTCTAAAAGTTGCGTAGAAGAACCAACATGGCTTGCACACTGCAGAGAGGTTGACCATACAACCAGGAAAGCTGCGAACTGGAAAAGGTGGAAACGGAGTGCGTTTTTCAGTGGCTTTGTTGCGTCACTCCCACACCGACTTAAGTCAGCAGAAGAGCGGCAGGCGTTTATATGCAGGCCGGTGACAGTTGTCGATGCCGGTGCGGGTAGTAGTTCACGGCAAGCTATGAAAACATCTACAATGCTAGCGTTCCTCGGGGCATCGTTGAGCTTGCAAATTTCTTCCGCTTGGTCTAAAAGTTGCGTAGAAGAACCAACATGGCATGCACACTGCAGAGAGGTTGACAATACAACCAGGAAAGCTGCGAACTGGAAAAGGTGGAAACGGAGTGCGTTTTTCAGTGGCTTTGTTGCGTCACTCCCACGCCGACTGAAGTCAGCAGAAGAGCGTCAGGCGTTTACATGCAGGCCTATCTCAGTTGTCGATGTCGGTGCGGGTAGTAGTTCACGGCAAGCTATGGAAACGTACAATGCTAGCGTTCCGCGGGGAATCGGTGAGCTTGCAAATTTCTTCCGCTTGGTCTAAAAGTTGTGTAGAAGAACCAACATGGCTTGCACACTGCAGAGAGGTTGACAATACAACCAGGAAAGCTGCGAACTGGAAAAGGTGGAAACGGAGTGCGTTTTTCAGTGGCTTTGTTGCGTCACTCCCACGCCGACTGAAGTCAGCATAAGAGCGGCAGGCGTTTATATGCAGGCCTATCTCAGTTGTCGATGTCGGTGCGGGTAGTAGTTCACGGCAAGCTATGGAAACGTACAATGCTAGCGTTCCGCGGGGCATCGGTGAGGCTTGCAAATTTCTTCCGCTTGGTCTAAAAGTTGCGTAGAAGAACCAACATGGCTTGCACACTGCAGAGAGGTTGACAATACAACCAGGAAAGCTGCGAACTGGAAAAGGTGGAAACGGAGTGCGTTTTTCAGGGGCTTTGTTGCGTCACTCCCACGCCGACTGAAGTCAGCAGAAGAGCGGCAGGCGTTTATATGCAGGCCTATCTCAGTTGTCGATGTCGGTGCGGGTAGTAGTTCACGGCAAGCTATGGAAACGTACAATGCTAGCGTTCCGCGGGGCATCGGTGAGGCTTGCAAATTTCTTCCGCTTGGTCTAAAAGTTGCGTAGAAGAACCAACATGGCTTGCACACTGCAGAGAGGTTGACAATACAACCAGGAAAGCTGCGAACTGGAAAAGGTGGAAACGGAGTGCGCTTTTCAGTGGCTTTGTTGCGTCACTCCCACGCCGACTGAAGTCAGCAGCAGGAAGGCAGGCGTTTATATGCAGGCCGATGACAGTAGTCGATGTCGGTGAGGGTAGTAGTTCACGGCAAGCTATGAAATCATGTATAATGCTAGCGTTCTACGGGGCATCTGTGAGCTTGTAAATTTCTTTCGATTGGTCTAAAAGTTGCGTAGAAGAACCAACATGGCTTGCACACTGCAGAGAGGTTGAGAATACAACCAGGAAAGCTGCGAACTGGAAAAGGTGGAAATGGAGTGCGTTTTTCATTGGCTTTGTTGCGTCACACCCACGCTGATTGAAGTCAGCAGAAGAGCGGCAGGCGTTTATATGCAGGCCTATCTCAGTGTTCGATGTCGGTGCGGGTAGTAGTTCACGGCAAGCTTTGCAAACATCTACAATGCTAGCGTTCCTCGGGGCATCGTTGAGCTTGCACATTTCTTCCGCTTGGTCTAAAAGTTGCGTAGAAGAACCAACATGGTTTGCACACTGCAGAGAGGTTGCCAATACAACCAGGAAAGCTGCGAACTGGAAAAGGTGGAAACGGAGTGCGTTTTTCAGTGGCTTTGTTGCGTCACTCCCACGCCGACTGAAGTCAGGAGAAGAGCGGCAGGCGTTTATATGCAGGCCTATCTCAGTTGTCGATGTCGGTGCGGGTAGTAGTTCACGGCAAGCTATGGAAACATGTACAATGCTAGCGTTCCTCGGGGCATCGTTGAGCTTGCAAATTTCTTCCGCTTGGTCTAAAAGTTGCGTAGAAGAACCAACATGGCTTGCACACTGCAGAGAGGTTGACAATACAACCAGGAAAGCTGCGAACTGGAAAAGGTGGAAACAGAGTGCGTTTTTCAGTGCCTTTGTTGCGTCATTCCCACGCCGATTGAAGTCAGCAGAAGGGCGGCAGGCGTTTATATGCAGGCCGGTGACAGTTGTCGATGCCGGTGCGGGTAGTAGTTCACGGCAAGCTATGAAAACATCTACAATGCTAGCGTTCCTCGGGGCACCGTTGAGCTTGCAAATTTCTTCCGCTTGGTCTAAAAGTTGCGTAGAAGAACCAACATGGCTTGCACACTGCAGAGAGGTTGACAATACAACCAGGAAAGCTGCGAACAGGAAAAGGTGGAAACGGAGTGCGTTTTTCAGTGGCTTTGTTCCGTCACTCCCACGCCGACTGAAGTCAGCAGAAGGGCGGCAGGCGTTTATATGCAGGCCGGTGACAGTTGTCGATGCCGGTGCGGGTAGTAGTTGACGGCAAGCTATGAAAACATCTACAATGCTAGCGTTCCTCGGGGCATCGTTGAGCTTGCAAATTTCTTCCGCTTGGTCTAAAAGTTGCGTAGAAGAACCAACATGGCTTGTACACTGCAGAAAGGTTGACAATACAACCAGGAAAGCTGCGAACTGGAAAAGGTGGAAACGGAGTGCGTTTTTCAGTGGCTTTGTTGCGTCACTCCCACGCCGACTGAAGTCAGCAGAAGAGCGGCAGGCGTTTATATGCAGGCCTATCTCAGTTGTCGATGTCGGTGCGGGTAGTAGTTCACGGAAAGCTATGGAAACATGTACAATGCTAGCGTTCCGCGGGGCATCGGTGAGCTTGCAAATTTCTTCCGCTTGGTCTAAAAGTTGCGTAGAAGAACCAACATGGCTTGCACACTGCAGAGAGGTTGACAATACAACCAGGAAAGCTGCGAACTGGAAAAGGTGGAAACGGAGTGCGTTTTTCAGTGGCTTTGTTGCGTCACTCCCACGCCGATTGAAGTCAGCAGAAGAGCGGCAGGCGTTTATATGCAGGCCGGTGACAGTTGTCCATGCCGGTGCGGGTAGTAGTTCACGGCAAGCTAACATCTACAATACTAGCGTTCCTCGGGGCATCGTTGAGCTTGCAAATTTCTTCCGCTTGGTCTAAAAGTTGCGTAGAAGAACCAACATGGCTTGTACACTGCAGAAAGGTTGACAATACAACCAGGAAAGCTGCGAACTGGAAAAGGTGGAAACGGAGTGCGTTTTTCAGTGGCTTTGTTGCGTCACTCCCACGCCGACTGAAGTCAGCAGAAGAGCGGCAGGCGTTTATATGCAGGCCTATCTCAGTTGTCGATGTCGGTGCGGGTAGTAGTTCACGGAAAGCTATGGAAACATGTACAATGCTAGCGTTCCGCGGGGCATCGGTGAGCTTGCAAATTTCTTCCGCTTGGTCTAAAAGTTGCGTAGAAGAACCAACATGGCTTGCACACTGCAGAGAGGTTGACAATACAACCAGGAAAGCTGCGAACTGGAAAAGGTGGAAACGGAGTGCGTTTTTCAGTGGCTTTGTTGCGTCACTCCCACGCCGATTGAAGTCAGCAGAAGAGCGGCAGGCGTTTATATGCAGGCCGGTGACAGTTGTCCATGCCGGTGCGGGTAGTAGTTCACGGCAAGCTAACATCTACAATACTAGCGTTCCTCGGGGCATCGTTGAGCTTGTAAATTTCTTCCGCTTGGTCTAAAAGTTGCGTAGAAGAACCAACATGGCTTGCACACTGCAGAGAGGTTGACAATACAACCAGGAAAGCGGCGAACTGGAAAAGGTGGAAACGGAGTGTGTTTTTCAGTGGCTTTGTTGCGTCACTCGCACGCCGACTGAAGTAAGCAGAAGAGCGGCAGGCGTTTATATGCAGGCCGGTGACAGTTGTCGATGCCGGTGCGGGTAGTAGTTCACGGCAAGCTATGAAAACATGTACTATGCTAGCGTTCCGCGGGGCATCGGTGAGCTTGCAAATTTCTTCCGCTTGGTCTAAAAGTTGCGTAGAAGAACCAACATGGCTTGCACACTGCAGAGAGGTTGACAATACAACCAGGAAAGCTGCGAACTGGAAAAGGTGGAAACGGAGTGCGTTTTTCAGTGGCTTTGTTGCGTCACTCCCACGCCGACTGAAGTCAGCAGAAGAGCGGCAGGCGTTTATATGCAGGCCTATCTCAGTTGTCGATGTCGGTGCGGGTAGTAGTTCACGGCAAGTTATGGAAACATGTACAATGCTAGCGTTCCGCGGGGCATCGGTGAGCTTGCAAATTTCTTCCGCTTGGTCTAAAAGTTGCGTAGAAGAACCAACATGGCTTGCACACTGCAGAGAGGTTGACCATACAACCAGGAAAGCTGCGAACTGGAAAAGGTGGAAACGGAGTGCGTTTTTCAGTGGCTTTGTTGCGTCACTCCCACACCGACTTAAGTCAGCAGAAGAGCGGCAGGCGTTTATATGCAGGCCGGTGACAGTTGTCGATGCCGGTGCGGGTAGTAGTTCACGGCAAGCTATGAAAACATCTACAATGCTAGCGTTCCTCGGGGCATCGTTGAGCTTGCAAATTTCTTCCGCTTGGTCTAAAAGTTGCGTAGAAGAACCAACATGGCATGCACACTGCAGAGAGGTTGACAATACAACCAGGAAAGCTGCGAACTGGAAAAGGTGGAAACGGAGTGCGTTTTTCAGTGGCTTTGTTGCGTCACTCCCACGCCGACTGAAGTCAGCAGAAGAGCGTCAGGCGTTTACATGCAGGCCTATCTCAGTTGTCGATGTCGGTGCGGGTAGTAGTTCACGGCAAGCTATGGAAACGTACAATGCTAGCGTTCCGCGGGGAATCGGTGAGCTTGCAAATTTCTTCCGCTTGGTCTAAAAGTTGTGTAGAAGAACCAACATGGCTTGCACACTGCAGAGAGGTTGACAATACAACCAGGAAAGCTGCGAACTGGAAAAGGTGGAAACGGAGTGCGTTTTTCAGTGGCTTTGTTGCGTCACTCCCACGCCGACTGAAGTCAGCATAAGAGCGGCAGGCGTTTATATGCAGGCCTATCTCAGTTGTCGATGTCGGTGCGGGTAGTAGTTCACGGCAAGCTATGGAAACGTACAATGCTAGCGTTCCGCGGGGCATCGGTGAGGCTTGCAAATTTCTTCCGCTTGGTCTAAAAGTTGCGTAGAAGAACCAACATGGCTTGCACACTGCAGAGAGGTTGACAATACAACCAGGAAAGCTGCGAACTGGAAAAGGTGGAAACGGAGTGCGTTTTTCAGGGGCTTTGTTGCGTCACTCCCACGCCGACTGAAGTCAGCAGAAGAGCGGCAGGCGTTTATATGCAGGCCTATCTCAGTTGTCGATGTCGGTGCGGGTAGTAGTTCACGGCAAGCTATGGAAACGTACAATGCTAGCGTTCCGCGGGGCATCGGTGAGGCTTGCAAATTTCTTCCGCTTGGTCTAAAAGTTGCGTAGAAGAACCAACATGGCTTGCACACTGCAGAGAGGTTGACAATACAACCAGGAAAGCTGCGAACTGGAAAAGGTGGAAACGGAGTGCGCTTTTCAGTGGCTTTGTTGCGTCACTCCCACGCCGACTGAAGTCAGCAGCAGGAAGGCAGGCGTTTATATGCAGGCCGATGACAGTAGTCGATGTCGGTGAGGGTAGTAGTTCACGGCAAGCTATGAAATCATGTATAATGCTAGCGTTCTACGGGACATCTGTGAGCTTGTAAATTTCTTTCGATTGGTCTAAAAGTTGCGTAGAAGAACCAACATGGCTTGCACACTGCAGAGAGGTTGAGAATACAACCAGGAAAGCTGCGAACTGGAAAAGGTGGAAATGGAGTGCGTTTTTCATTGGCTTTGTTGCGTCACACCCACGCTGATTGAAGTCAGCAGAAGAGCGGCAGGCGTTTATATGCAGGCCTATCTCAGTGTTCGATGTCGGTGCGGGTAGTAGTTCACGGCAAGCTTTGCAAACATCTACAATGCTAGCGTTCCTCGGGGCATCGTTGAGCTTGCACATTTCTTCCGCTTGGTCTAAAAGTTGCGTAGAAGAACCAACATGGTTTGCACACTGCAGAGAGGTTGCCAATACAACCAGGAAAGCTGCGAACTGGAAAAGGTGGAAACGGAGTGCGTTTTTCAGTGGCTTTGTTGCGTCACTCCCACGCCGACTGAAGTCAGGAGAAGAGCGGCAGGCGTTTATATGCAGGCCTATCTCAGTTGTCGATGTCGGTGCGGGTAGTAGTTCACGGCAAGCTATGGAAACATGTACAATGCTAGCGTTCCTCGGGGCATCGTTGAGCTTGCAAATTTCTTCCGCTTGGTCTAAAAGTTGCGTAGAAGAACCAACATGGCTTGCACACTGCAGAGAGGTTGACAATACAACCAGGAAAGCTGCGAACTGGAAAAGGTGGAAACAGAGTGCGTTTTTCAGTGCCTTTGTTGCGTCATTCCCACGCCGATTGAAGTCAGCAGAAGGGCGGCAGGCGTTTATATGCAGGCCGGTGACAGTTGTCGATGCCGGTGCGGGTAGTAGTTCACGGCAAGCTATGAAAACATCTACAATGCTAGCGTTCCTCGGGGCACCGTTGAGCTTGCAAATTTCTTCCGCTTGGTCTAAAAGTTGCGTAGAAGAACCAACATGGCTTGCACACTGCAGAGAGGTTGACAATACAACCAGGAAAGCTGCGAACAGGAAAAGGTGGAAACGGAGTGCGTTTTTCAGTGGCTTTGTTGCGTCACTCCCACGCCGACTGAAGTCAGCAGAAGGGCGGCAGGCGTTTATATGCAGGCCGGTGACAGTTGTCGATGCCGGTGCGGGTAGTAGTTGACGGCAAGCTATGAAAACATCTACAATGCTAGCGTTCCTCGGGGCATCGTTGAGCTTGCAAATTTCTTCCGCTTGGTCTAAAAGTTGCGTAGAAGAACCAACATGGCTTGTACACTGCAGAAAGGTTGACAATACAACCAGGAAAGCTGCGAACTGGAAAAGGTGGAAACGGAGTGCGTTTTTCAGTGGCTTTGTTGCGTCACTCCCACGCCGACTGAAGTCAGCAGAAGAGCGGCAGGCGTTTATATGCAGGCCTATCTCAGTTGTCGATGTCGGTGCGGGTAGTAGTTCACGGAAAGCTATGGAAACATGTACAATGCTAGCGTTCCGCGGGGCATCGGTGAGCTTGCAAATTTCTTCCGCTTGGTCTAAAAGTTGCGTAGAAGAACCAACATGGCTTGCACACTGCAGAGAGGTTGACAATACAACCAGGAAAGCTGCGAACTGGAAAAGGTGGAAACGGAGTGCGTTTTTCAGTGGCTTTGTTGCGTCACTCCCACGCCGATTGAAGTCAGCAGAAGAGCGGCAGGCGTTTATATGCAGGCCGGTGACAGTTGTCCATGCCGGTGCGGGTAGTAGTTCACGGCAAGCTAACATCTACAATACTAGCGTTCCTCGGGGCATCGTTGAGCTTGTAAATTTCTTCCGCTTGGTCTAAAAGTTGCGTAGAAGAACCAACATGGCTTGCACACTGCAGAGAGGTTGACAATACAACCAGGAAAGCGGCGAACTGGAAAAGGTGGAAACGGAGTGTGTTTTTCAGTGGCTTTGTTGCGTCACTCGCACGCCGACCGAAGTAAGCAGAAGAGCGGCAGGCGTTTATATGCAGGCCGGTGACAGTTGTCGATGCCGGTGCGGGTAGTAGTTCACGGCAAGCTATGAAAACATGTACTATGCTAGCGTTCCGCGGGGCATCGGTGAGCTTGCAAATTTCTTCCGCTTGGTCTAAAAGTTGCGTAGAAGAACCAACATGGCTTGCACACTGCAGAGAGGTTGACAATACAACCAGGAAAGCTGCGAACTGGAAAAGGTGGAAACGGAGTGCGTTTTTCAGTGGCTTTGTTGCGTCACTCCCACGCCGATTGAAGTCAGCAGAAGGGCGGCAGGCGTTTATATGCAGGCCGGTGACAGTTGTCGATGCCGGTGCGGGTAGTAGTTCACGGCAAGCTATGAAAACATTTTGGGTGGAAAAAACAGCGCGAAAGGGACGGAAGACAAAGATGAAGGAAACCACACAGACGAGCGCTAACTCACAACTAAATTTTTTATTCAGAAAAAACAGACATTTATAGTTAAAAAGTCACATGACCTGACGTCACTCGCGCACATGAAAACATCTACAATGCTAGCGTTTCTCGGGGCATCGTTGAGCTTGCAAATTTCTTCCGCTTGGTCTAAAAGTTGTGTAGAAGAACCAACATGGCTTGCACACTGCAGAGAGGTTGACAATACAACCAGGAAAGCTGCGAACTGGAAAAGGTGGAAACGGAGTGCGTTTTTCAGTGGCTTTGTTGCGTCACTCCCACGCCGATTGAAGTCAGCAGAAGGATGGCAGGCGTTTATATGCAGGCCGGTGACAGTTGTCGATGCCGGTGCGGGTAGTAGTTCACGGCAAGCTATGAAATCATGTATAATGCTAGCGTTCTACGGGGCATCTGTGAGCTTGTAAATTTCTTCCGATTGGTCTAAAAGTTGCGTAGAAGAACCAACATGGCTTGCACACTGCAGAGAGGTTGACAATACAACCAGGAAAGCAGCGAACTGGAAAAGGTGGAAATGGAGTGCGTTTTTCATTGGCTTTGTTGCGTCACACCCACGCCGATTGAAGTCAGCAAAAGAGCGGCAGGCGTTTATATGCAGGCCGATGACAGTTGTCGATGTCGGTGAGGGTAGTAGTTCACGGCAAGCTATGAAAACATCTACAATGCTAGCGTTCCTCGGGGCATCGTTGAGCTTGCAAATTTCTTCCGCTTGGTCTAAAAGTTGCGTAGAAGAACCAACATGGCTTGCACACTGCAGAGAGGTTGACAATACAACCAGGAAAGCTGCGAACTGGAAAAGGTTTAAAACGGAGTGCGTTTTTCAGTGGCTTTGTTGCGTCACTCCCACGCCGACTGAAGTCAGCAGAAGAGCGGCAGGCGTTTATATGCAGGCCTATCTCAGTTGTCGATGTCGGTGCGGGTAGTAGTTCACGGCAAGTTATGGAAACATGTACAATGCTAGCGTTCCGCGGGGCATCGGTGAGCTTGCAAATTTCTTCCGCTTGGACTAAAAGTTGCGTAGAAGAACCAACATGGCATGCACACTGCAGAGAGGTTGACAATACTACCAGGAAAGCTGCGAACTGGAAAAGGTGGAAACGGAGTGCGTTTTTCAGTGGCTTTGTTGCGTCACTCCCACGCCGACTGAAGTCAGCAGAAGAGCGGCAGGCGTTTATATGCAGGCCGGTGACAGTTGTCGATGCCGGTGCGGGTAGTAGTTCACGGCAAGCTATGAAAACATCTACAATGCTAGCGTTCCTCGGGGCATCGTTGAGCTTGCAAATTTCTTCCGCTTGGTCTAAAAGTTGCGTAGAAGAACCAACATGGCTTGTACACTGCAGAGAGGTTGACAATACAACCAGGAAAGCTGCGAACTGGAAAAGGTGGAAACGGAGTGCGTTTTTCAGTGGCTTTGTTGCGTCACTCCCACGCCGACTGAAGTCAGCAGAAGAGCGGCAGGCGTTTATATGCATGCCTATCTCAGTTGTCGATGTCGGTGCGGGTAGTAGTTCACGGCAAGCTATGGAAACATGTACAATGCTAGCGTTCCGCGGGGCATCGGTGAGCTTGCAAATTTCTTCCGCTTGGTCTAAAAGTTGCGTAGAAGAACCAACATGGCTTGCACACTGCAGAGAGGTTGACAATACAACCAGGAAAGCTGCGAACTGGAAAAGGTGGAAACGGAGTGCGTTTTTCAGTGGCTTTGTTGCGTCACTCCCACGCCGACTGAAGTCAGCAGAAGAGCGGCAGGCGTTTATATGCAGGCCGGTGACAGTTGTCGATGCCGGTGCGGGTAGTAGTTCACGGCAAGCTATGAAAACATCTACAATGCTAGCGTTCCTCGGGGCATCGTTGAGCTTGCAGATTTCTTCCGCTTGGTCTAAAAGTTGCGTAGAAGAACCAACATGGCTTGTACACTGCAGAAAGGTTGACAATACAACCAGTAAAGCTGCGAACTGGAAAAGGTGGAAACGGAGTGCGTTTTTCAGTGGCTTTGTTGCGTCACTCCCACGCCGACTGAAGTCAGCAGAAGAGCGGCAGGCGTTTATATGCAGGCCTATCTCAGTTGTCGATGTCGGTGCGGGTAGTCGTTCACGGCAAGCTATGGAAACATGTACTATCGCGCTCAATATGAGTTGCAACGCGCGGTCATCGACCGGGGCTCGTTCCGTGGTGTGCCTCCTCCAAACAGTCGCTCGGAATTCTGGGAGAAACTGCTGTTCCGGGAAACAACAGCACCCCCTTTCAGGAAAAAGTTTCTCCCAGAATTCCGAGCGACTGTTTGGAGGAGGCACACCACGGAACGAGCCCCGGTCGATGACCGCGCGTTGCAACTCATATTGAGCGCGATAGTACAATGCTAGCGTCCCGCGGGGCATCGGTGAGCTTGCAAATTTCTTCCGCTTGGTCTAAAAGTTGCGTAGAAGAACCAACATGGCTTGCACACTGCAAAGAGGTTGACAATACAACCAGGAAAGCGGCGAACTGGAAAAGGTGGAAACGGAGTGTGTTTTTCAGTGGCTTTGTTGCGTCACTCCCACGCCGACTGAAGTCAGCAGAAGAGCGGCAGGCGTTTATATGCAGGCCTATCTCAGTTGTCGATGTCGGTGCGGGTAGTAGTTCACGGCAAGCTATGGAAACGTACAATGCTAGCGTTCCGCGGGGCATCGGTGAGGCTTGCAAATTTCTTCCGCTTGGTCTAAAAGTTGCGTAGAAGAACCAACATGGCTTGCACACTGCAGAGAGGTTGACAATACAACCAGGAAAGCTGCGAACTGGAAAAGGTGGAAACGGAGTGCGTTTTTCAGTGGCTTTGTTGCGTCACTCCTACGCCGACTGAAGTCAGCAGAAGAGCGGCAGGCGTTTATATGCAGGCCTATCTCAGTTGTCGATGTCGGTGCGGGTAGTAGTTCACGGCAAGCTATGGAAACATGTACAATGCTAGCGTCCCGCGGGGCATCGTTGAGCTTGCAAATTTCTTCCGCTTGGTCTAAAAGTTGCGTAGAAGAACCAACATGGCTTGCACACTGCAGAGAGGTTGACAATACAACCAGGAAAGCTGCGAACTGGAAAAGGTGGAAATGGAGTGCGTTTTTCAGTGGCTTTGTTGCGTCACTCCCACGCCGATTGAAGTCAGCAGAAGGGCGGCAGGTGTTTATATGCAGGCCGGTGACAGTTGTCGATGCCGGTGCGGGTAGTAGTTCACTGCAAGCTATGAAAACATCCGCAATGCTAGCGTTCCTCGGGGCATCGTTGAGCTTGCAAATTTCTTCCGCTTGGTCTAAAAGTTGCGTAGAAGAACCAACATGGCTTGCACACTGCAGAGAGGTTGACAATACAACCAGGAAAGCTGCGAACTGGAAAAGGTGGAAACGGAGTGCGTTTTTCAGTGGCTTTGTTGCGTCACTCCCACGCCGACTTAAGTCAGCAGAAGAGCGGCAGGCGTTTGTATGCAGGCCGGTGACAGTTGTCGATGCCGGTGCGGGTAGTAGTTCACGGCAAGCTATGAAAACATCTACAATGCTAGCGTTCCTCGGGGCATCGTTGAGCTTGCAAATTTCTTCCACTTGGTCTAAAAGTTGCGTAGAAGAACCAACATGGCATGCACACTGCAGAGAGGTTGACAATACAACCAGGAAAGCTCCGAACTGGAAAAGGTGGAAACGGAGTGCGTTTTTCAGTGGCTTTGTTGCGTCACTCCCACGCCGACTGAAGTCAGCAGAAGAGCGGGAGGCGTTTATATGCAGGCCGGTGACAGTTGTCGATGCCGGTGCGGGTAGTAGTTCACGGCAAGCTAACATCTACAATGCTACCGTTCCTCGGGGCATCGTTGAGCTTGCAAATTTCTTCCGCTTGGTCTAAAAGTTGCGTATAAGAACCAACATGGCTTGCACACTGCAGAGAGGTTGACAATACAACCAGGAAAGCGGCGAACTGGAAAAGGTGGAAACGGAGTGTGTTTTTCAGTGGCTTTGTTGCGTCACTCCCACGCCGACTGAAGTCAGCAGAAGAGCGGCAGGCGTTTATATGCAGGCCGGTGACAGTTGTCGATGCCGGTGCGGGTAGTAGTTCACGGCAAGCTATGAAAACATCTACAATGCTAGCGTTCCTCGGGGCATCGTTGAGCTTGCAAAATTCTTCCGTTTGGTCTAAAAGTTGCGTAGAAGAACCAACATGGCTTGCACACTGCAGAGAGGTTGACAATACAACCAGGAAAGCTGCGAACTGGAAAAGGTGGAAACAGAGTGCGTTTTTCAGTGGCTTTGTTGCGTCACTCCCACGCCGACTTAAGTCAGCAGAAGAGCGGCAGGCGTTTATATGCAGGCCGGTGACAGTTGTCGATGCCGGTGCGGGTAGTAGTTCACGGCAAGCTATCAAAACATCTACAATGCTAGCGTTCCTCGGGGCATCGTTGAGCTTGCAAATTTCTTCCGCTTGGTCTAAAAGTTGCGTAGAAGAACCAACATGGCTTGCACACTGCAGAGAGGTTGACAATACAACCAGGAAAGCTGCGAACTGGAAAAGGTGGAAACGGAGTGCGTTTTTCAGTGGCTTTGTTGCGTCACTCCCACGCCGATTGAAGTCAGCAGAAGAGCGGCAGGCGTTTATATGCAGGCCGGTGACAGTTGTCGATGCCGGTGCGGGTAGTAGTTCACGGCAAGCTATGAAAACATCTACAATGCTAGGGTTCCTCGGGGCATCGTTGAGCTTGCAAATTTCTTCCGCTTGGTCTAAAAGTTGCGTAGAAGAACCAACATTGCTTGCACACTGCAGAGAGGTTGACAATACAACCAGGAAAGCTGCGAACTGGAAAAGGTGGAAACGGAGTGCGTTTTTCAGTGGCTTTGTTGCGTCACTCCCACGCCGACTTAAGTCAGCAGAAGAGCGGCAGGCGTTTATATGCAGGCCGGTGACAGTTGTCGATGCCGGTGCGGGTAGTAGTTCATGGCAAGCTATGAAAACATCTACAATGCTAGCGTTCCTCGGGGCATAGTTGAGCTTGCAAATTTCTTCCGCTTGCTCTAAAAGTTGCGTAGAAGAACACACATGGCTTGCACACTGCAGAGAGGTTGACAATACAACCAGGAAAGCTGCGAACGGGAAAAGGTGGAAACGGAGTGCGTTTTTCAGTGGCTTTGTTGCGTCACTCCCACGCCGACTGAAGTCAGCAGAAGAGCGGCAGGCGTTTATATGCAGGCCTATCTCAGTTGTCGATGTCGGTGCGGGTAGTAGTTCACGGCAAGCTATGGAAACATGTACAATGCTAGCGTCCCGCGGGGCATCGTTGAGCTTGCAAATTTCTTCCGCTTGGTCTAAAAGTTGCGTAGAAGAACCAACATGGCTTGCACACTGCAGAGAGGTTGACAATACAACCAGGAAAGCTGCGAACTGGAAAAGGTGGAAATGGAGTGCGTTTTTCAGTGGCTTTGTTGCGTCACTCCCACGCCGACTTAAGTCAGCAGAAGAGCGGCAGGCGTTTATATGCAGGCCGGTGACAGTTGTCGATGCCGGTGCGGGTAGTAGTTCATGGCAAGCTATGAAAACATCTACAATGCTAGCGTTCCTCGGGGCATAGTTGAGCTTGCAAATTTCTTCCGCTTGCTCTAAAAGTTGCGTAGAAGAACCAACATGGCTTGCACACTGCAGAGAGGTTGACAATACAACCAGGAAAGCTGCGAACGGGAAAAGGTGGAAACGGAGTGCGTTTTTCAGTGGCTTTGTTGCGTCACTCCCACGCCGACTGAAGTCAGCAGAAGAGCGGCAGGCGTTTATATGCAGGCCTCAGTTGTCGATGTCGGTGCGGGTAGTAGTTCACGGCAAGCTATGGAAACATGTACAATGCTAGCGTCCCGCGGGGCATCGTTGAGCTTGCAAATTTCTTCCGCTTGGTCTAAAAGTTGCGTAGAAGAACCAACATGGCTTGCACACTGCAGAGAGGTTGACAATACAACCAGGAAAGCTGCGAACTGGAAATGGTGGAAATGGAGTGCGTTTTTCAGTGGCTTTGTTGCGTCACTCCCACGCCGATTGAAGTCAGCAGAAGGGCGGCAGGCGTTTATATGCAGACCGGTGACAGTTGTCGATGCCGGTGCGGGTAGTAGTTCACGGCAAGCTATGAAAACATCTACAATGCTAGCGTTCCTCGGGGCATCGTTGAGCTTGCAAATTTCTTCCGTTTGGTCTAAAAGTTGCGTAGAAGAACCAACATGGCTTGCACACTGCAGAGAGGTTGACAATACAACCAGGAAAGCTGCGAACTGGAAAAGGTGGAAACAGAGTGCGTTTTTCAGTGGCTTTGTTGCGTCACTCCCACGCCGACTTAAGTCAGCAGAAGAGCGGCAGGCGTTTATATGCAGGCCGGTGACAGTTGTCGATGCCGGTGCATGTAGTAGTTCACGGCAAGCTATGAAAACATCTACAATGCTAGCGTTCCTCGGGGCATCATTGAGCTTGCAAATTTCTTCCGCTTGGTCTAAAAGTTGCGTAGAAGAACCAACATGGCATGCACACTGCAGAGAGGTTGACAATCCAACCAGGAAAGCTGCGAACTGGAAAAGGTGGAAACGGAGTGCGTTTTTCAGTGGCTTTGTTGCGTCACTCCCACGCCGACTTAAGTCAGCAGAAGAGCGGCAGGCGTTTATATGCAGGCCGGTGACAGTTGTCGATGCCGGTGCGGGTAGTAGTTCACGGTAAGCTATGAAAACATCTACAATGCTAGCGTTCCTCGGGGCATCGTTGAGCTTGCAAATTTCTTCCGCTTGGTCTAAAAGTTGCGTAGAAGAGCCAACATGGCATGCACACTGCAGAGAGGTTGAAAATACAACCAGGAAAGCTGCGAACTGGAAAAGGTGGAAACGGAGTGCGTTTTTCAGTGGCTTTGTTGCGTCACTCCCACGCCGCTTGAAGTCAGCAGAAGGGCGGCAGGTGTTTATATGCAGGCCGGTGACAGTTGTCGATGCCGGTGCGGGTAGTAGTTCACGGCAAGCTATCAAAACATCTACAATGCTAGCGTTCCTCGGGGCATCGTTGAGCTTGCAAATTTCTTCCGCTTGGTCTAAAAGTTGCGTAGAAGAACCAACATGGCTTGCACACTGCAGAGAGGTTGACAATACAACCAGGAAAGCTGCGAACTGGAAAAGGTGGAAACGGAGTGCGTTTTTCAGTGGCTTTGTTGCGTCACTCCCACGCCGATTGAAGTCAGCAGAAGAGCGGCAGGCGTTTATATGCAGGCCGGTGACAGTTGTCGATGCCGGTGCGGGTAGTAGTTCACGGCAAGCTATGAAAACATCTACAATGCTAGCGTTCCTCGGGGCATCGTTGAGCTTGCAAATTTCTTCCGCTTGGTCTAAAAGTTGCGTAGAAGAACCAACATTGCTTGCACACTGCAGAGAGGTTGACAATACAACCAGGAAAGCTGCGAACTGGAAAAGGTGGAAACGGAGTGCGTTTTTCAGTGGCTTTGTTGCGTCACTCCCACGCCGACTTAAGTCAGCAGAAGAGCAGCAGGCGTTTATATGCAGGCCGGTGACAGTTGTCGATGCCGGTGCGGGTAGTAGTTCATGGCAAGCTATGAAAACATCTACAATGCTAGCGTTCCTCGGGGCATAGTTGAGCTTGCAAATTTCTTCCGCTTGGTCTAAAAGTTGCGTAGAAGAACCAACATGGCTTGCACACTGCAGAGAGGTTGACAATACAACCAGGAAAGCTGCGAACTGGAAAAGGTGGAAATGGAGTGCGTTTTTCAGTGGCTTTGTTGCGTCACTCCCACGCCGACTTAAGTCAGCAGAAGAGCGGCAGGCGTTTATATGCAGGCCGGTGACAGTTGTCGATGCCGGTGCGGGTAGTAGTTCATGGCAAGGTATGAAAACATCTACAATGCTAGCGTTCCTCGGGGCATAGTTGAGCTTGCAAATTTCTTCCGCTTGGTCTAAAAGTTGCGTAGAAGAACCAACATGGCTTGCACACTGCAGAGAGGTTGACAATACAACCAGGAAAGCTGCGAACGGGAAAAGGTGGAAACGGAGTGCGTTTTTCAGTGGCTTTGTTGCGTCACTCCCACGCCGACTGAAGTCAGCAGAAGAGCGGCAGGCGTTTATATGCAGGCCTATCTCAGTTGTCGATGTCGGTGCGGGTAGTAGTTCACGGCAAGCTATGGAAACATGTACAATGCTAGCGTCCCGCGGGGCATCGTTGAGCTTGCAAATTTCTTCCGCTTGGTCTAAAAGTTGCGTAGAAGAACCAACATGGCTTGCACACTGCAGAGAGGTTGACAATACAACCAGGAAAGCTGCGAACTGGAAAAGGTGGAAATGGAGTGCGTTTTTCAGTGGCTTTGTTGCGTCACTCCCACGCCGACTGAAGTCAGCAGAAGAGCGGCAGGCGTTTATATGCAGGCCTATCTCAGTTGTCGATGTCGGTGCGGGTAGTAGTTCACGGCAAGCTATGGAAACATGTACAATGCTAGCGTCCCGCGGGGCATCGTTGAGCTTGCAAATTTCTTCCGCTTGGTCTAAAAGTTGCGTAGAAGAACCAACATGGCTTGCACACTGCAGAGAGGTTGACAATACAACCAGGAAAGGTGCGAACTGGAAAAGGTGGAAATGGAGTGCGTTTTTCAGTGGCTTTGTTGCGTCACTCCCACGCCGACTGAAGTCAGCAGAAGAGCGGGAGGCGTTTATATGCAGGCCTATCTCAGTTGTCGATGTCGGTGCGGGTAGTAGTTCACGGCAAGCTATGGAAACATGTACAATGCTAGCGTCCCGCGGGGCATCGTTGAGCTTGCAAATTTCTTCCGCTTGGTCTAAAAGTTGCGTAGAAGAACCAACATGGCTTGCACACTGCAGAGAGGTTGACAATACAACCAGGAAAGCTGCGAACTGGAAAAGGTGGAAACGGAGTGCGTTTTTCAGTGGCTTTGTTGCGTCACTCCCACGCCGACTGAAGTCAGCAGAAGAGCGGCAGGCGTTTATATGCAGGCCTATCTCAGTTGTCGATGTCGCTGCGGGTAGTAGTTCACGGCAAGCTATGGAAACATGTACAATGCTAGCGTCCCGCGTGGCATCGTTGAGCTTGCAAATTTCTTCCGCTTGGTCTAAAAGTTGCGTAAAGAACCAACATGGCTTGCACACTGCAGAGAGGTTGACAATACAACCAGGAAAGCTGCGAACTGGAAAAGGTGGAAATGGAGTGCGTTTTTCAGTGGCTTTGTTGCGTCACTCCCACGCCGACTGAAGTCAGCAGAAGAGCGGCAGGCGTTTATATGCAGGCCTATCTCAGTTGTCGATGTCGGTGCGGGTAGTAGTTCACGGCAAGCTATGGAAACATGTACAATGCTAGCGTCCCGCGGGGCATCGTTGAGCTTGCAAAATTCTTCCGCTTGGTCTAAAAGTTGCGTAGAAGAACCAACATGGCTTGCACACTGCAGAGAGGTTGACAATACAACCAGGAAAGCTGCGAACTGGAAAAGGTGGAAACGGAGTGCGTTTTTCAGTGGCTTTGTTGCGTCACTCCCACGCCGACTGAAGTCAGCAGAAGAGCGGCAGGCGTTTATATGCAGGCCTATCTCAGTTGTCGATGTCGGTGCGGGTAGTAGTTCACGGCAAGCTATGGAAACATGTACAATGCTAGCGTCCCGCGGGGCATCGTTGAGCTTGCAAATTTCTTCCGCTTGGTCTAAAAGTTGCGTAGAAGAACCAACATGGCTTGCACACTGCAGAGAGGTTGACAATACAACCAGGAAAGCTGCGAACTGGAAAAGGTGGAAACGGAGTGCGTTTTTAAGTGGCTTTGTTGCGTCACTCCCACGCCGACTGAAGTCAGCAGAAGAGCGGCAGGCGTTTATATGCAGGCCTATCTCAGTTGTCGATGTCGGTGCGGGTAGTAGTTCACGGCAAGCTATGGAAACATGTACAATGCTAGCGTCCCGCGGGGCATCGTTGAGCTTGCAAATTTCTTCCGCTTGGTCTAAAAGTTGCGTTGAAGAACCAACATGGCTTGCACACTGCAGAGAGGTTGACAATACAACCAGGAAAGCTGCGAACTGAAAAAGGTGGAAATGGAGTGCGTTTTTCAGTGGCTTTGTTGCGTCACTCCCACGCCGACTGAAGTCAGCAGAAGAGCGGCAGGCGTTTATATGCAGGCCTATCTCAGTTGTCGATGTCGGTGCGGGTAGTAGTTCACGGCAAGCTATGGAAACATGTACAATGCTAGCGTCCCGCGGGGCATCGTTGAGCTTGCAAAATTCTTCCGCTTGGTCTAAAAGTTGCGTAGAAGAACCAACATGGCTTGCACACTGCAGAGAGGTTGACAATACAACCAGGAAAGCTGCGAACTGGAAAAGGTGGAAACGGAGTGCGTTTTTCAGTGGCTTTGTTGCGTCACTCCCACGCCGACTGAAGTCAGCAGAAGAGCGGCAGGCGTTTATATGCAGGCCTATCTCAGTTGTCGATGTCGGTGCGGGTAGTAGTTCACGGCAAGCTATGGAAACATGTACAATGCTAGCGTCCCGCGGGGCATCGTTGAGCTTGCAAATTTCTTCCGCTTGGTCTAAAAGTTGCGTAGAAGAACCAACATGGCTTGCACACTGCAGAGAGGTTCACAATACAACCAGGAAAGCTGCGAACTGGAAAAAGGTGGAAATGGAGTGCGTTTTTCAGTGGATTTGTTGCGTCACTCCCACGCCGATTGAAGTCAGCAGAAGGGCGGCAGGTGTTTATATGCAGGCCGGTGACAGTTGTCGATGCCGGTGCGGGTAGTAGTTCACGGCAAGCTATGAAAACTTCTACAGTGCTAGCGTTCCTCGGGGCATCGTTGACCTTGCAAATTTCTTCCGCTTGGTCTAAAAGTTGCGTAGAAGAACCAACATGGCTTGCACACTGCAGAGAGGTTGACAATACAACCAGGAAAGCTGCGAACTGGAAAAGGTGGAAACGGAGTGCGTTTTTCAGTGGCTTTGTTGCGTCACTCCCACGCCGACTGAAGTCAGCAGAAGAGCGGCAGGCGTTTATATGCAGGCCTATCTCAGTTGTCGATGTCGGTGCGGGAGGTAGTTCACGGCAAGCTATGGAAACATGTAGAATGCTAGCGTCCCGCGGGGCATCGTTGAGCTTGCAAATTTCTTCCGCTTGGTCTAAAAGTTGCGTAGAAGAACCAACATGGCTTGCACACTGCAGAGAGGTTGACAATACAACCAGGAAAGCTGCGAACTGGAAAAGGTGGAAATGGAGTGCGTTTTTCAGTGGCTTTGTTGCGTCACTCCCACGCCGATTGAAGTCAGCAGAAGGGCGGCAGGTGTTTATATGCAGGCCGGTGACAGTTGTCGATGTCGGTGCGGGTAGTAGTTCACGGCAAGCTATGAAAACATCTACAATGCTAGCGTTCCTCGGGGCATCGTTGAGCTTGCAAATTTCTTCCGCTCGGTCTAAAAGTTGCGTAGAAGAACCAACATGGCTTGCACACTGCAGAGAGGTTGACAATACAACCAGGAAAGCTGCGAACTGGAAAAGGTGGAAACGGAGTGCGTTTTTCAGTGGCTTTGTTGCGTCACTCCCACGCCAATTGAAGTCAGCAGAAGGGCGGCAGGCGTTTATATGCAGGCCGGTGACAGTTGTCGATGCCGGTGCGGGTAGTAGTTCACGGCAAGCTATGAAAACATCTACAATGCTAGCGTTCCTCGGGGCATCGTTGAGCTTGCAAATTTCTTCCGCTTGGTCTAAAAGTTGCGTAGAAGAACCAACATGGCTTGCACACTGCAGAGAGGTTGACAATACAACCAGGAAAGCTGCGAACTGGAAAAGGTGGAAACGGAGTGCGTTTTTCAGTGGCTTTGTTGCGTCACTCCCACGCCGATTGAAGTCAGCAGAAGGGCGGCAGGCGTTTATATGCAGGCCGGTGACAGTTGTCGATGCCGGTGCGGGTATTAGTTCACGGCAAGCTATGAAAACATCTACAATGCTAGCGTTCCTCGGGGCACCGTTGAGCTTGCAAATTTCTTCCGCTTGGTCTAAAAGTTGCGTAGAAGAACCATCACGGCTTGCACACTGCAGAGAGGTTGAGAATACAACCAGGAAAGCTGCGAACTGGAAAAGGTGGAAACGGAGTGCGTTTTTCAGTGGCTTTGTTGCGTCACTCCCACGCCGATTGAAGTCAGCAGAAGGGCGGCAGGCGTTTATATGCAGACCGGTGACAGTTGTCGATGCCGGTGCGGGTAGTAGTTCACGGCAAGCTAACATCTACAATGCTAGTGTTCCTCGGGGCATCGTTGAGCTTGCAAATTTCTTCCGCTTGGTCTAAAAGTTGCGTAGAAGAACCAACATGGCTTGCACACTGCAGAGAGGTTGACAATACAACCAGGAAAGCTGCGAACTGGAAAAGGTGGAAACGGAGTGCGTTTTTCAGTGGCTTTGTTGCGTCACTCCCACGCCGATTGAAGTCAGCAGAAGGGCGGCAGGCGTTTATCCTGAAGTCTGATCCGTACTTATCTTTCCGGTCGCGTGCAGTATACATGTTTGAATGGTCATCAATCACAACCTGGTCAATTAATATACGGTGTTCCACAAGGGTCTATTTTGGGTCCAATATTTTTCATTCTTTATATCAATGATATAATAGCCATCCCTCGAACTCCCACAATAATTTTATATGCAGATGATACCAGTGTATTTTTTTCTGGCATGAATCTTAGTATTATTCAGGCTGAGGCAAATGCATGGTTACAAGAATTGTCTTTATGGTTGAATATAAATAAACTAGAGTTAAATGTTAATAAAACAAAGCTTATTGTATTTAAGGCACGTAACAAGCCTGATAACAGAGAAATTAATCTTACATTCAAAAATAGCGTAATTGAGCGTGTTTCTTCCTACAAATTTTTAGGCATAATCTTTGAAGAGCACTTGAGTTGGACCCTGCATATTAATAAGATTCATGCCAGCATATCAAGGTCATTATGTGTATTATATAAACTTCGAGACCTTGTTCCGAAATGGCTGAAGTGGCAGTTATATTATACCCTAATTCAATCACATCTTCATTATTGTTTACTTGTTTGGGGATCTACAACGAAAACTAACCTCACGAGGTTGATAACATTACTGAAAAAAGCAATACGATATGTCGAAAACCTTGCATACAATGATCATACAGGTTTGTACTTCTCTAAGCATTCTATTCTAAATGTCAATGAATTATTTGAGTTGAAACTGTTTTCTTATGTGTTTAACGATTTCAAACATCATCCCACTAAATATGTTTAATTAAACTCTAGTAGTGACGTGCCTTATAAATTAAGACACGTCAGTTACAGAGTACCATTCGTAAGGACTAACTATGGAACCGAAATGCTTTCATATTTAATTCCCAGTCTTCTAAATAAACATACACAGGCCATAGAAATTATTCAGAAATCTGTTTCCCAAAGGTCCTTCAAAAGAAATGCTAAAGCTTACCTCCTTTCTCGCCCGAATGATTAAAGGGTTGTTCACACAGAAATTCTTGATGCCCCTGTTTTTCCGTCAACTCTGTGAATTCTCGTGTTTTTCTTGTTGTGATGTGCCTTGTAAATATTTACTTTAATCATGTCATTGCAAAAGTATGCACCTTCCTCCTACTTTTACCTTGTATAATTATTTTTTGTTTTTGTAATGAGAGTGTATGAAGCTCTTGCTTCTTTTGCCGCTTGTCCTGAGCATTGTGTCGGGTGCTTGGGCCCCGTCAGGCACAGTGCATCTGCCTTTTGCCCCTGTATCCGAGACCTTGTTGCCTGAAATAAAGATCTATCTATCTATATGCAGGCCGGTGACAGTTGTCGATGCCGGTGCGGGTAGTAGTTCACGGCAAGCTATGAAAACATCTACAATGCTAGCGTTCCTCGGGGCATCGTTGAGCTTGGAAATTTCTTCCGCTTGGTCTAAAAGTTGCGTAGAAGAACCAACATGGCTTGCACACTGCAGAGAGGTTGACAATACAACCAGGAAAGCTGCAAACTGGAAAAGGTGGAAACGGAGTGCGTTTTTCAGTGGCTTTGTTGCGTCACTCCCACGCCGATTGAAATCAGCAGAAGGGCGGCAGGCGTTTATATGCAGGCCGGTGACAGTTGTCGATGCCGGTGCGGGTAGTAGTTCACGGCAAGCTATGAAAACATCTACAATGCTAGCGTTCCGCGGGGCATCGGTGAGCTTGCAAATTTCTTCCGCTTGGTCTAAAAGTTGCGTAGAAGAACCAACATGGCTTGCACACTGCAGAGAGGTTGACAATACAACCAGGAAAGCTGCGAACTGGAAAAGGTGGAAACGGAGTGCGTTTTTCAGTGGCTTTGTTGCGTCACTCCCACGCCGATTGAAGTCAGTAGAAGAGCGGCAGGCGTTTATATGCAGGCCGGTGACAGTTGTCGATGCCGGTGCGGGTAGTAGTTCACGGCAAGCTAGCATCTACAATACTAGCGTTCCTCGGGGCATCGTTGAGCTTGCAAATTTCTTCCGCTTGGTCTATAAGTTGCGTAGAAGAACCAACATGGCTTGCACACTGCAGAGAGGTTAACAATACAACCAGGAAAGCTGCGAACTGGAAAAGGTGGAAATGGAGTGCGTTTTTCAGTGGCTTTGTTGCGTCACTCCCACGCCGATTGAAGTCAGCAGAAGGGCGGCAGGCGTTTATATGCAGGCCGGTGACAGTTGTCGATGCCGGTGCGGGTAGTAGTTCACGGCAAGCTATGAAAACATCTACAATGCTAGCGTTCCTCGGGGCATCGTTGAGCTTGCAAATTTCTTCCGCTTGGTCTAAAAGTTGCGTAGAAGAACCAACATGGCTTGCACACTGCAGAGAGGTTGACAATACAACCACGAAAGCTGCGAACTGGAAAAGGTGGAAATGGAGTGCGTTTTTCAGTGGCTTTGTTGCGTCACTCCCACGCCGATTGAAGTCAGCAGAAGGGCGGCAGGCGTTTATATGCAGGCCGGTGACAGTTGTCGATGCCGGTGCGGGTAGTAGTTCACGGCAAGCTATGAAAACATCTACAGTGCTAGCGTTCCTCGGGGCATCGTTGAGCTTGCAAATCTCTTCCGCTTGGTCTAAAAGTTGCGTAGAAGAACCAACATGGCTTGCACACTGCAGAGAGGTTGACAATACAACCAGGAAAGCTGCGAACTGGAAAAGATGGAAACGGAGTGCGTTTTTCAGTGGCTTTGTTGCGTCACTCCCACGCCGACTGAAGTCAGCAGAAGAGCGGCAGGCGTTTATATGCAGGCCTATCTCAGTTGTCGATGTCGGTGCGGGTAGTAGTTCAGGGCAAGCTATGGAAACATCTACAATGCTAGCGTTCCTCGGGGCATCGTTGAGCTTGCAAATTTCTTCCGCTTGGTCTAAAAGTTGCGTAGAAGACCCAACATGGCTTGCACACTGCAGAGAGGTTGACAATACAACCAGGAAAGCTGCGAACTGGAAAAGGTAGAAACGGAGTGCGTTTTTCAGTGGCTTTGTTGCGTCACTCCCACGCCGACTGAAGTCAGCAGAAGGGCGGCAGCCGTTTATATGCAGGCCGGTGACCGTTGTCGATGCCGGTGCGGGTAGTAGTTCACGGCAAGCTATGAAAACATCTACAGTGCTAGCGTTCCTCGGGGCATCGTTGAGCTTGCAAATTTCTTCCGCTTGGTCTAAAAGTTGCGTAGAAGAACCAACATGGCTTGCACACTGCAGAGAGGTTGACAATACAACCAGGAAAGCTGCGAACTAGAAAAGGTGGAAACGGAGTGCGTTTTTCAGTGGCTTTGTTGCGTCACTCCCACGCCGATTGAAGTCAGCAGAAGGGCGGCAGGCGTTTATATGCAGGCCGGTGACAGTTGTCGATGCCGGTGCGGGTAGTAGTTCACGGCAAGCTATGAAAACATCTACAATGCTAGCGTTCCTCGGGGCATCGTTGAGCTTGCAAATTTCTTCCGCTTGGTCTAAAAGTTGCGTAGAAGAACCAACATGGCTTGCACACTGCAGAGAGGTTGACAATACAACCAGGAAAGCTGCGAACTGGAAAACGTGGAAACGGAGTGCGTTTTTCAGTGGCTTTGTTGCGTCACTCCCACGCCGATTGAAGTCAGCAGAAGGGCGGCAGGCGTTTATATGCAGGCCGGTGACAGTTGTCGATGCCGGTGCGGGTAGTAGTTCTCGGCAAGCTATGAAATCATCTACAATGCTAGCGTTCCTCGGGGCATCGTTGAGCTTGCAAATTTCTTCCGCTTGGTCTAAAAGTTGCGTAGAAGAACCATCATGGCTTGCACACTGCAGAGAGGTTGAGAATACAACCAGGAAAGCTGCGAACTGGAAAAGGTGGAAACGGAGTGCGTTTTTCAGTGGCCTTGTTGCGTCACTCCCACGCCGATTGAAGTCAGCAGAAGGGCGGCAGGCGTTTATATGCAGACCGGTGACAGTTGTCGATGCCGGTGCGGGTAGTAGTTCACGGCAAGCTAACATCTACAATGCTAGCGTTCCTCGGGGCATCGTTGAGCTTGCAAATTTCTTCCGCTTGGTCTATAAGTTGCGTAGAAGAACCAACATGGCTTGCACACTGCAGAGAGGTTAACAATACAACCAGGAAAGCTGCGAACTGGAAAAGGTGGAAATGGAGTGCGTTTTTCAGTGGCTTTGTTGCGTCACTCCCACGCCGATTGAAGTCAGCAAAAGGGCGGCAGGCGTTTATATGCAGGCCGGTGACAGTTGTCGATGCCGGTGCGGGTAGTAGTTTACGGCAAGCTATGAAAACATCTACAATGCTAGCGTTCCTCGGGGCATCGTTGAGCTTGCAAATTTCTTCCGCTTGGTCTAAAAGTTGCGTAGAAAAACCAACATGGCTTGCACACTGCAGAGAGGTGGACAATACAACCAGGAAAGCTGCGAACTGGAAAAGGTGGAAACAGAGTGCGTTTTTCAGTGGTTTTGTTGCGTCACTCCCACGCCGATTGAAGTCAGCAGAATGGCGGCAGGCGTTTATATGCAGGCCGGTGACAGTTGTCGATGCCGGTGCGGGTAGTAGTTCACGGCAAGCTATGAAAACATCTACAATGCTAGCGTTCCTCGGGGCATCGTTGAGCTTGCAAATTTCTTCCGCTTGGTCTAAAAGTTGCGTAGAAGACCCAACATGGCTTGCACACTGCAGAGAGGTTGACAATACAACCAGGAAAGCTGCGAACTGGAAAAGGTAGAAACGGAGTGCGTTTTTCAGTGGCTTTGTTGCGTCACTCCCACGCCGACTGAAGTCAGCAGAAGGGCGGCAGGCGTTTATATGCAGGCCGGTGACAGTTGTCGATGCCGGTGCGGGTAGTAGTTCACGGCAAGCTATGAAAACATCTACAGTGCTAGCGTTCCTCGGGGCATCGTTGAGCTTGCAAATCTCTTCCGCTTGGTCTAAAAGTTGCGTAGAAGAACCAACATGGCTTGCACACTGCAGAGAGGTTGACAATACAACCAGGAAAGCTGCGAACTGGAAAAGATGGAAACGGAGTGCGTTTTTCAGTGGCTTTGTTGCGTCACTCCCACGCCGACTGAAGTCAGCAGAAGAGCGGCAGGCGTTTATATGCAGGCCTATCTCAGTTGTCGATGTCGGTGCGGGTAGTAGTTCAGGGCAAGCTATGGAAACATCTACAATGCTAGCGTTCCTCGGGGCATCGTTGAGCTTGCAAATTTCTTCCGCTTGGTCTAAAAGTTGCGTAGAAGACCCAACATGGCTTGCACACTGCAGAGAGGTTGACAATACAACCAGGAAAGCTGCGAACTGGAAAAGGTAGAAACGGAGTGCGTTTTTCAGTGGCTTTGTTGCGTCACTCCCACGCCGACTGAAGTCAGCAGAAGGGCGGCAGCCGTTTATATGCAGGCCGGTGACAGTTGTCGATGCCGGTGCGGGTAGTAGTTCACGGCAAGCTATGAAAACATCTACAGTGCTAGCGTTCCGCGGGGCATCGGTGAGCTTGCAAATTTCTTCCGCTTGGTCTAAAAGTTGCGTAGAAGAACCAACATGGCTTGCACACTGCAGAGAGGTTGACAATACAACCAGGAAAGCTGCGAACTGGAAAAGGTGGAAACGGAGTGCGTTTTTCAGTGGCTTTGCTGCGTCACTCCCACACCGACTTAAGTCAGAAGAAGAGCGGCAGGCGTTTGTATGCAGGCCGGTGACAGTTGTTTATGCCGGTGCGGGTAGTAGTTCACGGCAAGCTATGAAAACATCTACAATGCTAGCGTTCCTCGGGGCATCGTGTAGCTTGCAAATTTCTTCCGCTTGGTCTAAAAGTTGCGTAGAAGAACCAACATGGCATGCACACTGCAGAGAGGTTGACAATACAACCAGGAAAGCTGCGAACTGGAAAAGGTGGAAACGGAGTGCCTTTTTCAGTGGCTTTGTTGCGTCACTCCCACGCCGACTGAAGTCAGGAGAAGAGCGGCAGGCGTTTATATGCAGTCCTATCTCAGTTGTCGATGTCGGTGCGGGAGGTAGTTCACGGCAAGCTATGGAAACATGTAGAATGCTAGCGTCCCGCGGGGCATCGTTGAGCTTGCAAATTTCTTCCGCTTGGTCTAAAAGTTGCGTAGAAGAACCAACATGGCTTGCACACTGCAGAGAGGTTGACAATACAACCAGGAAAGCTGCGAACTGGAAAAGGTGGAAATGGAGTGCGTTTTTCAGTGGCTTTGTTGCGTCACTCCCACGCCGATTGAAGTCAGCAGAAGAGCGGCAGGCGTTTATATGCAGGCCGGTGACAGTTGTCGATGCCGGTGCGGGTAGTAGTTCACGGCAAGCTAGCATCTACAATACTAGCGTTCCTCGGGGCATCGTTGAGCTTGCAAATTTCTTCCGCTTGGTCTATAAGTTGCGTAGAAGAACCAACATGGCTTGCACACTGCAGAGAGGTTAACAATACAACCAGGAAAGCTGCGAACTGGAAAAGGTGGAAATGGAGTGCGTTTTTCAGTGGCTTTGTTGCGTCACTCCCACGCCGATTGAAGTCAGCAGAAGGGCGGCAGGCGTTTATATGCAGGCCGGTGACAGTTGTCGATGCCGGTGCGGGTAGTAGTTCACGGCAAGCTATGAAAACATCTACAATGCTAGCGTTCCTCGGGGCATCGTTGAGCTTGCAAATTTCTTCCGCTTGGTCTAAAAGTTGCGTAGAAGAACCAACATGGCTTGCACACTGCAGAGAGGTTGACAATACAACCACGAAAGCTGCGAACTGGAAAAGGTGGAAATGGAGTGCGTTTTTCAGTGGCTTTGTTGCGTCACTCCCACGCCGATTGAAGTCAGCAGAAGGGCGGCAGGCGTTTATATGCAGGCCGGTGACAGTTGTCGATGCCGGTGCGGGTAGTAGTTCACGGCAAGCTATGAAAACATCTACAGTGCTAGCGTTCCTCGGGGCATCGTTGAGCTTGCAAATCTCTTCCGCTTGGTCTAAAAGTTGCGTAGAAGAACCAACATGGCTTGCACACTGCAGAGAGGTTGACAATACAACCAGGAAAGCTGCGAACTGGAAAAGATGGAAACGGTGTGCGTTTTTCAGTGGCTTTGTTGCGTCACTCCCACGCCGACTGAAGTCAGCAGAAGAGCGGCAGGCGTTTATATGCAGGCCTATCTCAGTTGTCGATGTCGGTGCGGGTAGTAGTTCAGGGCAAGCTATGGAAACATCTACAATGCTAGCGTTCCTCGGGGCATCGTTGAGCTTGCAAATTTCTTCCGCTTGGTCTAAAAGTTGCGTAGAAGACCCAACATGGCTTGCACACTGCAGAGAGGTTGACAATACAACCAGGAAAGCTGCGAACTGGAAAAGGTAGAAACGGAGTGCGTTTTTCAGTGGCTTTGTTGCGTCACTCCCACGCCGACTGAAGTCAGCAGAAGGGCGGCAGCCGTTTATATGCAGGCCGGTGACCGTTGTCGATGCCGGTGCGGGTAGTAGTTCACGGCAAGCTATGAAAACATCTACAGTGCTAGCGTTCCTCGGGGCATCGTTGAGCTTGCAAATCTCTTCCGCTTGGTCTAAAAGTTGCGTAGAAGAACCAACATGGCTTGCACACTGCAGAGAGGTTGACAATACAACCAGGAAAGCTGCGAACTGGAAAAGATGGAAACGGAGTGCGTTTTTCAGTGGCTTTGTTGCGTCACTCCCACGCCGACTGAAGTCAGCAGAAGAGCGGCAGGCGTTTATATGCAGGCCTATCTCAGTTGTCGATGTCGGTGCGGGTAGTAGTTCAGGGCAAGCTATGGAAACATCTACAATGCTAGCGTTCCTCGGGGCATCGTTGAGCTTGCAAATTTCTTCCGCTTGGTCTAAAAGTTGCGTAGAAGACCCAACATGGCTTGCACACTGCAGAGAGGTTGACAATACAACCAGGAAAGCTGCGAACTGGAAAAGGTAGAAACGGAGTGCGTTTTTCAGTGGCTTTGTTGCGTCACTCCCACGCCGACTGAAGTCAGCAGAAGGGCGGCAGCCGTTTATATGCAGGCCGGTGACAGTTGTCGATGCCGGTGCGGGTAGTAGTTCACGGCAAGCTATGAAAACATCTACAGTGCTAGCGTTCCGCGGGGCATCGGTGAGCTTGCAAATTTCTTCCGCTTGGTCTAAAAGTTGCGTAGAAGAACCAACATGGCTTGCACACTGCAGAGAGGTTGACAATACAACCAGGAAAGCTGCGAACTGGAAAAGGTGGAAACGGAGTGCGTTTTTCAGTGGCTTTGCTGCGTCACTCCCACACCGACTTAAGTCAGAAGAAGAGCGGCAGGCGTTTGTATGCAGGCCGGTGACAGTTGTTTATGCCGGTGCGGGTAGTAGTTCACGGCAAGCTATGAAAACATCTACAATGCTAGCGTTCCTCGGGGCATCGTGTAGCTTGCAAATTTCTTCCGCTTGGTCTAAAAGTTGCGTAGAAGAACCAACATGGCATGCACACTGCAGAGAGGTTGACAATACAACCAGGAAAGCTGCGAACTGGAAAAGGTGGAAACGGAGTGCCTTTTTCAGTGGCTTTGTTGCGTCACTCCCACGCCGACTGAAGTCAGGAGAAGAGCGGCAGGCGTTTATATGCAGTCCTATCTCAGTTGTCGATGTCGGTGCGGGAGGTAGTTCACGGCAAGCTATGGAAACATGTAGAATGCTAGCGTCCCGCGGGGCATCGTTGAGCTTGCAAATTTCTTCCGCTTGGTCTAAAAGTTGCGTAGAAGAACCAACATGGCTTGCACACTGCAGAGAGGTTGACAATACAACCAGGAAAGCTGCGAACTGGAAAAGGTGGAAATGGAGTGCGTTTTTCAGTGGCTTTGTTGCGTCACTCCCACGCCGATTGAAGTCAGCAGAAGAGCGGCAGGCGTTTATATGCAGGCCGGTGACAGTTGTCGATGCCGGTGCGGGTAGTAGTTCACGGCAAGCTAGCATCTACAATACTAGCGTTCCTCGGGGCATCGTTGAGCTTGCAAATTTCTTCCGCTTGGTCTATAAGTTGCGTAGAAGAACCAACATGGCTTGCACACTGCAGAGAGGTTAACAATACAACCAGGAAAGCTGCGAACTGGAAAAGGTGGAAATGGAGTGCGTTTTTCAGTGGCTTTGTTGCGTCACTCCCACGCCGATTGAAGTCAGCAGAAGGGCGGCAGGCGTTTATATGCAGGCCGGTGACAGTTGTCGATGCCGGTGCGGGTAGTAGTTCACGGCAAGCTATGAAAACATCTACAATGCTAGCGTTCCTCGGGGCATCGTTGAGCTTGCAAATTTCTTCCGCTTGGTCTAAAAGTTGCGTAGAAGAACCAACATGGCTTGCACACTGCAGAGAGGTTGACAATACAACCACGAAAGCTGCGAACTGGAAAAGGTGGAAATGGAGTGCGTTTTTCAGTGGCTTTGTTGCGTCACTCCCACGCCGATTGAAGTCAGCAGAAGGGCGGCAGGCGTTTATATGCAGGCCGGTGACAGTTGTCGATGCCGGTGCGGGTAGTAGTTCACGGCAAGCTATGAAAACATCTACAGTGCTAGCGTTCCTCGGGGCATCGTTGAGCTTGCAAATCTCTTCCGCTTGGTCTAAAAGTTGCGTAGAAGAACCAACATGGCTTGCACACTGCAGAGAGGTTGACAATACAACCAGGAAAGCTGCGAACTGGAAAAGATGGAAACGGAGTGCGTTTTTCAGTGGCTTTGTTGCGTCACTCCCACGCCGACTGAAGTCAGCAGAAGAGCGGCAGGCGTTTATATGCAGGCCTATCTCAGTTGTCGATGTCGGTGCGGGTAGTAGTTCAGGGCAAGCTATGGAAACATCTACAATGCTAGCGTTCCTCGGGGCATCGTTGAGCTTGCAAATTTCTTCCGCTTGGTCTAAAAGTTGCGTAGAAGACCCAACATGGCTTGCACACTGCAGAGAGGTTGACAATACAACCAGGAAAGCTGCGAACTGGAAAAGGTAGAAACGGAGTTCGTTTTTCAGTGGCTTTGTTGCGTCACTCCCACGCCGACTGAAGTCAGCAGAAGGGCGGCAGCCGTTTATATGCAGGCCGGTGACCGTTGTCGATGCCGGTGCGGGTAGTAGTTCACGGCAAGCTATGAAAACATCTACAGTGCTAGCGTTCCTCGGGGCATCGTTGAGCTTGCAAATTTCTTCCGCTTGGTCTAAAAGTTGCGTAGAAGAACCAACATGGCTTGCACACTGCAGAGAGGTTGACAATACAACCAGGAAAGCTGCGAACTAGAAAAGGTGGAAACGGAGTGCGTTTTTCAGTGGCTTTGTTGCGTCACTCCCACGCCGATTGAAGTCAGCAGAAGGGCGGCAGGCGTTTATATGCAGGCCGGTGACAGTTGTCGATGCCGGTGCGGGTAGTAGTTCACGGCAAGCTATGAAAACATCTACAATGCTAGCGTTCCTCGGGGCATCGTTGAGCTTGCAAATTTCTTCCGCTTGGTCTAAAAGTTGCGTAGAAGAACCAACATGGCTTGCACACTGCAGAGAGGTTGACAATACAACCAGGAAAGCTGCGAACTGGAAAACGTGGAAACGGAGTGCGTTTTTCAGTGGCTTTGTTGCGTCACTCCCACGCCGATTGAAGTCAGCAGAAGGGCGGCAGGCGTTTATATGCAGGCCGGTGACAGTTGTCGATGCCGGTGCGGGTAGTAGTTCTCGGCAAGCTATGAAATCATCTACAATGCTAGCGTTCCTCGGGGCATCGTTGAGCTTGCAAATTTCTTCCGCTTGGTCTAAAAGTTGCGTAGAAGAACCATCATGGCTTGCACACTGCAGAGAGGTTGAGAATACAACCAGGAAAGCTGCGAACTGGAAAAGGTGGAAACGGAGTGCGTTTTTCAGTGGCCTTGTTGCGTCACTCCCACGCCGATTGAAGTCAGCAGAAGGGCGGCAGGCGTTTATATGCAGACCGGTGACAGTTGTCGATGCCGGTGCGGGTAGTAGTTCACGGCAAGCTAACATCTACAATGCTAGCGTTCCTCGGGGCATCGTTGAGCTTGCAAATTTCTTCCGCTTGGTCTATAAGTTGCGTAGAAGAACCAACATGGCTTGCACACTGCAGAGAGGTTAACAATACAACCAGGAAAGCTGCGAACTGGAAAAGGTGGAAATGGAGTGCGTTTTTCAGTGGCTTTGTTGCGTCACTCCCACGCCGATTGAAGTCAGCAAAAGGGCGGCAGGCGTTTATATGCAGGCCGGTGACAGTTGTCGATGCCGGTGCGGGTAGTAGTTTACGGCAAGCTATGAAAACATCTACAATGCTAGCGTTCCTCGGGGCATCGTTGAGCTTGCAAATTTCTTCCGCTTGGTCTAAAAGTTGCGTAGAAAAACCAACATGGCTTGCACACTGCAGAGAGGTGGACAATACAACCAGGAAAGCTGCGAACTGGAAAAGGTGGAAACAGAGTGCGTTTTTCAGTGGTTTTGTTGCGTCACTCCCACGCCGATTGAAGTCAGCAGAATGGCGGCAGGCGTTTATATGCAGGCCGGTGACAGTTGTCGATGCCGGTGCGGGTAGTAGTTCACGGCAAGCTATGAAAACATCTACAATGCTAGCGTTCCTCGGGGCATCGTTGAGCTTGCAAATTTCTTCCGCTTGGTCTAAAAGTTGCGTAGAAGACCCAACATGGCTTGCACACTGCAGAGAGGTTGACAATACAACCAGGAAAGCTGCGAACTGGAAAAGGTAGAAACGGAGTGCGTTTTTCAGTGGCTTTGTTGCGTCACTCCCACGCCGACTGAAGTCAGCAGAAGGGCGGCAGGCGTTTATATGCAGGCCGGTGACAGTTGTCGATGCCGGTGCGGGTAGTAGTTCACGGCAAGCTATGAAAACATCTACAGTGCTAGCGTTCCTCGGGGCATCGTTGAGCTTGCAAATCTCTTCCGCTTGGTCTAAAAGTTGCGTAGAAGAACCAACATGGCTTGCACACTGCAGAGAGGTTGACAATACAACCAGGAAAGCTGCGAACTGGAAAAGATGGAAACGGAGTGCGTTTTTCAGTGGCTTTGTTGCGTCACTCCCACGCCGACTGAAGTCAGCAGAAGAGCGGCAGGCGTTTATATGCAGGCCTATCTCAGTTGTCGATGTCGGTGCGGGTAGTAGTTCAGGGCAAGCTATGGAAACATCTACAATGCTAGCGTTCCTCGGGGCATCGTTGAGCTTGCAAATTTCTTCCGCTTGGTCTAAAAGTTGCGTAGAAGACCCAACATGGCTTGCACACTGCAGAGAGGTTGACAATACAACCAGGAAAGCTGCGAACTGGAAAAGGTAGAAACGGAGTGCGTTTTTCAGTGGCTTTGTTGCGTCACTCCCACGCCGACTGAAGTCAGCAGAAGGGCGGCAGCCGTTTATATGCAGGCCGGTGACAGTTGTCGATGCCGGTGCGGGTAGTAGTTCACGGCAAGCTATGAAAACATCTACAGTGCTAGCGTTCCGCGGGGCATCGGTGAGCTTGCAAATTTCTTCCGCTTGGTCTAACAGTTGCGTAGAAGAACCAACATGGCTTGCACACTGCAGAGAGGTTGACAATACAACCAGGAAAGCTGCGAACTGGAAAAGGTGGAAACGGAGTGCGTTTTTCAGTGGCTTTGCTGCGTCACTCCCACACCGACTTAAGTCAGAAGAAGAGCGGCAGGCGTTTGTATGCAGGCCGGTGACAGTTGTTTATGCCGGTGCGGGTAGTAGTTCACGGCAAGCTATGAAAGCATCTACAATGCTAGCGTTCCTCGGGGCATCGTGTAGCTTGCAAATTTCTTCCGCTTGGTCTAAAAGTTGCGTAGAAGAACCAACATGGCATGCACACTGCAGAGAGGTTGACAATACAACCAGGAAAGCTGCGAACTGGAAAAGGTGGAAACGGAGTGCCTTTTTCAGTGGCTTTGTTGCGTCACTCCCACGCCGACTGAAGTCAGGAGAAGAGCGGCAGGCGTTTATATGCAGTCCTATCTCAGTTGTCGATGTCGGTGCGGGAGGTAGTTCACGGCAAGCTATGGAAACATGTAGAATGCTAGCGTCCCGCGGGGCATCGTTGAGCTTGCAAATTTCTTCCGCTTGGTCTAAAAGTTGCGTAGAAGAACCAACATGGCTTGCACACTGCAGAGAGGTTGACAATACAACCAGGAAAGCTGCGAACTGGAAAAGGTGGAAATGGAGTGCGTTTTTCAGTGGCTTTGTTGCGTCACTCCCACGCCGATTGAAGTCAGCAGAAGGGCGGCAGGTGTTTATATGCAGGCCGGTGACAGTTGTCGATGTCGGTGCGGGTAGTAGTTCACGGCAAGCTATGAAAACATCTACAATGCTAGCGTTCCTCGGGGCATCGTTGAGCTTGCAAATTTCTTCCGCTTGGTCTAAAAGTTGCGTAGAAGAACCAACATGGCTTGCACACTGCAGAGAGGTTGACAATACAACCAGGAAAGCTGCGAACTGGAAAAGGTGGAAACGGAGTGCGTTTTTCAGTGGCTTTGTTGCGTCACTCCCACGCCAATTGAAGTCAGCAGAAGGGCGGCAGGCGTTTATATGCAGGCCGGTGACAGTTGTCGATGCCGGTGCGGGTAATAGTTCACGGCAAGCTATGAAAACATCTACAATGCTAGCGTTCCTCGGGGCATCGTTGAGCTTGCAAATTTCTTCCGCTTGGTCTAAAAGTTGCGTAGAAGACCCAACATGGCTTGCACACTGCAGAGAGGTTGACAATACAACCAGGAAAGCTGCGAACTGGAAAAGGTAGAAACGGAGTGCGTTTTTCAGTGGCTTTGTTGCGTCACTCCCACGCCGACTGAAGTCAGCAGAAGGGCGGCAGGCGTTTATATGCAGGCCGGTGACAGTTGTCGATGCCGGTGCGGGTAGTAGTTCACGGCAAGCTATGAAAACATCTACAGTGCTAGCGTTCCTCGGGGCATCGTTGAGCTTGCAAATCTCTTCCGCTTGGTCTAAAAGTTGCGTAGAAGAACCAACATGGCTTGCACACTGCAGAGAGGTTGACAATACAACCAGGAAAGCTGCGAACTGGAAAAGATGGAAACGGAGTGCGTTTTTCAGTGGCTTTGTTGCGTCACTCCCACGCCGACTGAAGTCAGCAGAAGAGCGGCAGGCGTTTATATGCAGGCCTATCTCAGTTGTCGATGTCGGTGCGGGTAGTAGTTCAGGGCAAGCTATGGAAACATCTACAATGCTAGCGTTCCTCGGGGCATCGTTGAGCTTGCAAATTTCTTCCGCTTGGTCTAAAAGTTGCGTAGAAGACCCAACATGGCTTGCACACTGCAGAGAGGTTGACAATACAACCAGGAAAGCTGCGAACTGGAAAAGGTAGAAACGGAGTGCGTTTTTCAGTGGCTTTGTTGCGTCACTCCCACGCCGACTGAAGTCAGCAGAAGGGCGGCAGCCGTTTATATGCAGGCCGGTGACAGTTGTCGATGCCGGTGCGGGTAGTAGTTCACGGCAAGCTATGAAAACATCTACAGTGCTAGCGTTCCGCGGGGCATCGGTGAGCTTGCAAATTTCTTCCGCTTGGTCTAAAAGTTGCGTAGAAGAACCAACATGGCTTGCACACTGCAGAGAGGTTGACAATACAACCAGGAAAGCTGCGAACTGGAAAAGGTGGAAACGGAGTGCGTTTTTCAGTGGCTTTGCTGCGTCACTCCCACACCGACTTAAGTCAGAAGAAGAGCGGCAGGCGTTTGTATGCAGGCCGGTGACAGTTGTTTATGCCGGTGCGGGTAGTAGTTCACGGCAAGCTATGAAAACATCTACAATGCTAGCGTTCCTCGGGGCATCGTGTAGCTTGCAAATTTCTTCCGCTTGGTCTAAAAGTTGCGTAGAAGAACCAACATGGCATGCACACTGCAGAGAGGTTGACAATACAACCAGGAAAGCTGCGAACTGGAAAAGGTGGAAACGGAGTGCCTTTTTCAGTGGCTTTGTTGCGTCACTCCCACGCCGACTGAAGTCAGGAGAAGAGCGGCAGGCGTTTATATGCAGTCCTATCTCAGTTGTCGATGTCGGTGCGGGAGGTAGTTCACGGCAAGCTATGGAAACATGTAGAATGCTAGCGTCCCGCGGGGCATCGTTGAGCTTGCAAATTTCTTCCGCTTGGTCTAAAAGTTGCGTAGAAGAACCAACATGGCTTGCACACTGCAGAGAGGTTGACAATACAACCAGGAAAGCTGCGAACTGGAAAAGGTGGAAATGGAGTGCGTTTTTCAGTGGCTTTGTTGCGTCACTCCCACGCCGATTGAAGTCAGCAGAAGGGCGGCAGGTGTTTATATGCAGGCCGGTGACAGTTGTCGATGTCGGTGCGGGTAGTAGTTCACGGCAAGCTATGAAAACATCTACAATGCTAGCGTTCCTCGGGGCATCGTTGAGCTTGCAAATTTCTTCCGCTTGGTCTAAAAGTTGCGTAGAAGAACCAACATGGCTTGCACACTGCAGAGAGGTTGACAATACAACCAGGAAAGCTGCGAACTGGAAAAGGTGGAAACGGAGTGCGTTTTTCAGTGGCTTTGTTGCGTCACTCCCACGCCAATTGAAGTCAGCAGAAGGGCGGCAGGCGTTTATATGCAGGCCGGTGACAGTTGTCGATGCCGGTGCGGGTAATAGTTCACGGCAAGCTATGAAAACATCTACAATGCTAGCGTTCCTCGGGGCATCGTTGAGCTTGCAAATTTCTTCCGCTTGGTCTAAAAGTTGCGTAGAAGAACCAACATGGCTTGCACACTGCAGAGAGGTTGACAATACAACCAGGAAAGCTGCGAACTGGAAAAGGTGGAAACGGAGTGCGTTTTTCAGTGGCTTTGTTGCGTCACTCCCACGCCGATTGAAGTCAGCAGAAGGGCGGCAGGCGTTTATATGCAGGCCGGTGACAGTTGTCGATGCCGGTGCGGGTATTAGTTCACGGCAAGCTATGAAAACATCTACAATGCTAGCGTTCCTCGGGGCACCGTTGAGCTTGCAAATTTCTTCCGCTTGGTCTAAAAGTTGCGTAGAAGAACCATCATGGCTTGCATACTGCAGAGAGGTTGAGAATACAACCAGGAAAGCTGCGAACTGGAAAAGGTGGAAACGGAGTGCGTTTTTCAGTGGCTTTGTTGCGTCACTCCCACGCCGATTGAAGTCAGCAGAAGGGCGGCAGGCGTTTATATGCAGACCGGTGACAGTTGTCGATGCCGGTGCGGGTAGTAGTTCACGGCAAGCTAACATCTACAATGCTAGTGTTCCTCGGGGCATCGTTGAGCTTGCAAATTTCTTCCGCTTGGTCTAAAAGTTGCGTAGAAGAACCAACATGGCTTGCACACTGCAGAGAGGTTGACAATACAACCAGGAAAGCTGCGAACTGGAAAAGGTGGAAACGGAGTGCGTTTTTCAGTGGCTTTGTTGCGTCACTCCCACGCCGATTGAAGTCAGCAGAAGGGCGACAGGCGTTTATCCTGAAGTCTGATCCGTACTTATCTTTCCGGTCGCGTGCAGTATACATGTTTGAATGGTCATCAATCACAACCTGGTCAATTAATATACGGTGTTCCACAAGGGTCTATTTTGGGTCCAATATTTTTCATTCTTTATATCAATGATATAATAGCCATCCCTCGAACTCCCACAATAATTTTATATGCAGATGATACCAGTGTATTTTTTTCTGGCATGAATCTTAGTATTATTCAGGCTGAGGCAAATGCATGGTTACAAGAATTGTCTTTATGGTTGAATATAAATAAACTAGAGTTAAATGTTAATAAAACAAAGCTTATTGTATTTAAGGCACGTAACATGCCTGATAACAGAGAAATTAATCTTACATTCAAAAATAGCGTAATTGAGCGTCTTTCTTCCTACAAATTTTTAGGCATAATCTTTGAAGAGCACTTGAGTTGGACCCTGCATATTAATAAGATTCATGCCAGCATATCAAGGTCATTATGTGTATTATATAAACTTCGAGACCTTGTTCCGAAATGGCTGAAGTGGCAGTTATATTATACCCTAATTCAATCACATCTTCATTATTGTTTACTTGTTTGGGGATCTACAACGAAAACTAACCTCACGAGGCTGATAACATTACTGAAAAAAGCAATACGATATGTCGAAAACCTTGCATACAATGATCATACAGGTTTGTACTTCTCTAAGCATTCCATTCTAAAAGTCAATGAATTATTTGAGTTGAAACTGTTTTCTTATGTGTTTAACGATTTCAAACATCATCCCACTAAATATGTTTAATTAAACTCTAGTAGTGACGTGCCTTATAAATTAAGACACGTTAGTTACAGAGTACCATTCGTAAGGACTAACTATGGAACCGAAATGCTTTCATATTTAATTCCCAGTCTTCTAAATAAACATACACAGGCCATAGAAATTATTCAGAAATCTGTTTCCCTAAGGTCCTTCAAAAGAAATGCTAAAGCTTACCTCCTTTCTCGCCCGAATGATTAAAGGGTTGTTCACACAGAAATTCTTGATGCCCCTGTTTTTCCGTCAACTCTGTGAATTCTCGTGTTTTTCTTGTTGTGATGTGCCTTGTAAATATTTACTTTAATCATGTCATTGCAAAAGTATGCACCTTCCTCCTACTTTTACCTTGTATAATTATTTTTTGTTTTTGTAATGAGAGTGTATGAAGCTCTTGCTTCTTTTGCCGCTTGTCCTGAGCATTGTGTCGGGTGCTTGGGCCCCGTCAGGCACAGTGCATCTGCCTTTTGCCCCTGTATCCGAGACCTTGTTGTCTGAAATAAAGATCTATCTATCTATATGCAGGCCGGTGACAGTTGTCGATGCCGGTGCGGGTAGTAGTTCACGGCAAGCTATGAAAACATCTACAATGCTAGCGTTCCTCGGGGCATCGTTGAGCTTGCAAATTTCTTCCGCTTGGTCTAAAAGTTGCGTAGAAGAACCAACATGGCTTGCACACTGCAGAGAGGTTGACAATACAACCAGGAAAGCTGCAAACTGGAAAAGGTGGAAACGGAGTGCGTTTTTCAGTGGCTTTGTTGCGTCACTCCCACGCCGATTGAAATCAGCAGAAGGGCGGCAGGCGTTTATATGCAGGCCGGTGACAGTTGTCGATGCCGGTGCGGGTAGTAGTTCACGGCAAGCTATGAAAACATCTACAATGCTAGCGTTCCGCGGGGCATCGGTGAGCTTGCAAATTTCTTCCGCTTGGTCTAAAAGTTGCGTAGAAGAACCAACATGGCTTGCACACTGCAGAGAGGTTGACAATACAACCAGGAAAGCTGCGAACTGGAAAAGGTGGAAACGGAGTGCGTTTTTCAGTGGCTTTGTTGCGTCACTCCCACGCCGATTGAAGTCAGCAGAAGAGCGGCAGGCGTTTATATGCAGGCCGGTGACAGTTGTCGATGCCGGTGCGGGTAGTAGTTCACGGCAAGCTAGCATCTACAATACTAGCGTTCCTCGGGGCATCGTTGAGCTTGCAAATTTCTTCCGCTCGGTCTATAAGTTGCGTAGAAGAACCAACATGGCTTGCACACTGCAGAGAGGTTAACAATACAACCAGGAAAGCTGCGAACTGGAAAAGGTGGAAATGGAGTGCGTTTTTCAGTGGCTTTGTTGCGTCACTCCCACGCCGATTGAAGTCAGCAGAAGGGCGGCAGGCGTTTATATGCAGGCCGGTGACAGTTGTCGATGCCGGTGCGGGTAGTAGTTCACGGCAAGCTATGAAAACATCTACAATGCTAGCGTTCCTCGGGGCATCGTTGAGCTTGCAAATTTCTTCCGCTTGGTCTAAAAGTTGCGTAGAAGAACCAACATGGCTTGCACACTGCAGAGAGGTTGACAATACAACCACGAAAGCTGCGAACTGGAAAAGGTGGAAATGGAGTGCGTTTTTCAGTGGCTTTGTTTCGTCACTCCCACGCCGATTGAAGTCAGCAGAAGGGCGGCAGGCGTTTATATGCAGGCCGGTGACAGTTGTCGATGCCGGTGCGGGTAGTAGTTCACGGCAAGCTATGAAAACATCTACAGTGCTAGCGTTCCTCGGGGCATCGTTGAGCTTGCAAATCTCTTCCGCTTGGTCTAAAAGTTGCGTAGAAGAACCAACATGGCTTGCACACTGCAGAGAGGTTGACAATACAACCAGGAAAGCTGCGAACTGGAAAAGATGGAAACGGAGTGCGTTTTTCAGTGGCTTTGTTGCGTCACTCCCACGCCGACTGAAGTCAGCAGAAGAGCGGCAGGCGTTTATATGCAGGCCTATCTCAGTTGTCGATGTCGGTGCGGGTAGTAGTTCAGGGCAAGCTATGGAAACATCTACAATGCTAGCGTTCCTCGGGGCATCGTTGAGCTTGCAAATTTCTTCCGCTTGGTCTAAAAGTTGCGTAGAAGAACCAACATGGCTTGCACACTGCAGAGAGGTTGACAATACAACCAGGAAAGCTGCGAACTAGAAAAGGTGGAAACGGAGTGCGTTTTTCAGTGGCTTTGTTGCGTCACTCCCACGCCGATTGAAGTCAGCAGAAGGGCGGCAGGCGTTTATATGCAGGCCGGTGACAGTTGTCGATGCCGGTGCGGGTAGTAGTTCACGGCAAGCTATGAAAACATCTACAATGCTAGCGTTCCTCGGGGCATCGTTGAGCTTGCAAATTTCTTCCGCTTGGTCTAAAAGTTGCGTAGAAGAACCAACATGGCTTGCACACTGCAGAGAGGTTGACAATACAACCAGGAAAGCTGCGAACTGGAAAACGTGGAAACGGAGTGCGTTTTTCAGTGGCTTTGTTGCGTCACTCCCACGCCGATTGAAGTCAGCAGAAGGGCGGCAGGCGTTTATATGCAGGCCGGTGACAGTTGTCGATGCCGGTGCGGGTAGTAGTTCTCGGCAAGCTATGAAATCATCTACAATGCTAGCGTTCCTCGGGGCATCGTTGAGCTTGCAAATTTCTTCCGCTTGGTCTAAAAGTTGCGTAGAAGAACCATCATGGCTTGCACACTGCAGAGAGGTTGAGAATACAACCAGGAAAGCTGCGAACTGGAAAAGGTGGAAACGGAGTGCGTTTTTCAGTGGCCTTGTTGCGTCACTCCCACGCCGATTTAAGTCAGCAGAAGGGCGGCAGGCGTTTATATGCAGACCGGTGACAGTTGTCGATGCCGGTGCGGGTAGTAGTTCACGGCAAGCTAACATCTACAATGCTAGCGTTCCTCGGGGCATCGTTGAGCTTGCAAATTTCTTCCGCTTGGTCTATAAGTTGCGTAGAAGAACCAACATGGCTTGCACACTGCAGAGAGGTTAACAATACAACCAGGAAAGCTGCGAACTGGAAAAGGTGGAAATGGAGTGCGTTTTTCAGTGGCTTTGTTGCGTCACTCCCACGCCGATTGAAGTCAGCAAAAGGGCGGCAGGCGTTTATATGCAGGCCGGTGACAGTTGTCGATGCCGGTGCGGGTAGTAGTTTACGGCAAGCTATGAAAACATCTACAATGCTAGCGTTCCTCGGGGCATCGTTGAGCTTGCAAATTTCTTCCGCTTGGTCTAAAAGTTGCGTAGAAAAACCAACATGGCTTGCACACTGCAGAGAGGTGGACAATACAACCAGGAAAGCTGCGAACTGGAAAAGGTGGAAACAGAGTGCGTTTTTCAGTGGTTTTGTTGCGTCACTCCCACGCCGATTGAAGTCAGCAGAATGGCGGCAGGCGTTTATATGCAGGCCGGTGACAGTTGTCGATGCCGGTGCGGGTAGTAGTTCACGGCAAGCTATGAAAACATCTACAATGCTAGCGTTCCTCGGGGCATCGTTGAGCTTGCAAATTTCTTCCGCTTGGTCTAAAAGTTGCGTAGAAGACCCAACATGGCTTGCACACTGCAGAGAGGTTGACAATACAACCAGGAAAGCTGCGAACTGGAAAAGGTAGAAACGGAGTGCGTTTTTCAGTGGCTTTGTTGCGTCACTCCCGCGCCGACTGAAGTCAGCAGAAGGGCGGCAGGCGTTTATATGCAGGCCGGTGACAGTTGTCGATGCCGGTGGGGGTAGTAGTTCACGGCAAGCTATGAAAACATCTACAGTGCTAGCGTTCCTCGGGGCATCGTTGAGCTTGCAAATCTCTTCCGCTTGGTCTAAAAGTTGCGTAGAAGAACCAACATGGCTTGCACACTGCAGAGAGGTTGACAATACAACCAGGAAAGCTGCGAACTGGAAAAGATGGAAACGGAGTGCGTTTTTCAGTGGCTTTGTTGCGTCACTCCCACGCCGACTGAAGTCAGCAGAAGAGCGGCAGGCGTTTATATGCAGGCCTATCTCAGTTGTCGATGTCGGTGCGGGTAGTAGTTCAGGGCAAGCTATGGAAACATCTACAATGCTAGCGTTCCTCGGGGCATCGTTGAGCTTGCAAATTTCTTCCGCTTGGTCTAAAAGTTGCGTAGAAGACCCAACATGGCTTGCACACTGCAGAGAGGTTGACAATACAACCAGGAAAGCTGCGAACTGGAAAAGGTAGAAACGGAGTGCGTTTTTCAGTGGCTTTGTTGCGTCACTCCCACGCCGACTGAAGTCAGCAGAAGGGCGGCAGCCGTTTATATGCAGGCCGGTGACAGTTGTCGATGCCGGTGCGGGTAGTAGTTCACGGCAAGCTATGAAAACATCTACAGTGCTAGCGTTCCTCGGGGCATCGTTGAGCTTGCAAATTTCTTCCGCTTGGTCTAAAAGTTGCGTAGAAGAACCAACATGGCTTGCACACTGCAGAGAGGTTGACAATACAACCAGGAAAGCTGCGAACTAGAAAAGGTGGAAACGGAGTGCGTTTTTCAGTGGCTTTGTTGCGTCACTCCCACGCCGACTGAAGTCAGCAGAAGGGCGGCAGGCGTTTATATGCAGGCCGGTGACAGTTGTCGATGCCGGTGCGGGTAGTAGTTCACGGCAAGCTATGAAAACATCTACAATGCTAGCGTTCCTCGGGGCATCGTTGAGCTTGCAAATTTCTTCCGCTTGGTCTAAAAGTTGCGTAGAAGAACCAACATGGCTTGCACACTGCAGAGAGGTTGACAATACAACCAGGAAAGCTGCGAACTGGAAAAGGTGGAAACGGAGTGCGTTTTTCAGTGGCTTTGTTGCGTCACTCCCACGCCGATTGAAGTCAGCAGAAGGGCGGCAGGCGTTTATATGCAGGCCGGTGACAGTTGTCGATGCCGGTGCGGGTAGTAGTTCTCGGCAAGCTATGAAAACATCTACAATGCTAGCGTTCCTCGGGGCATCGTTGAGCTTGCAAATTTCTTCCGCTTGGTCTAAAAGTTGCGTAGAAGAACCATCATGGCTTGCACACTGCAGAGAGGTTGAGAATACAACCAGGAAAGCTGCGAACTGGAAAAGGTGGAAACGGAGTGCGTTTTTCAGTGGCTTTGTTGCGTCACTCCCACGCCGATTGAAGTCAGCAGAAGGGCGGCAGGCGTTTATCCTGAAGTCTGATCCGTACTTATCTTTCCGGTCGCGTGCAGTATACATGTTTGAATGGTCATCAATCTCAACCTGGTCAATTAATATACGGTGTTCCACAAGGGTCTATTTTGGGTCCAATATTTTTCATTCTTTATATCAATGATATAATAGCCATCCCTCGAACTCCCACAATAATTTTATATGCAGATGATACCAGTGTATTTTTTTCTGGCATGAATCTTAGTATTATTCAGGCTGAGGCAAATGCATGGTTACAAGAATTGTCTTTATGGTTGAATATAAATAAACTAGAGTTAAATGTTAATAAAACAAAGCTTATTGTATTTAAGGCACGTAACAAGCCTGATAACAGAGAAATTAATCTTACATTCAAAAATAGCGTAATTGAGCGTGTTTCTTCCTACAAATTTTTAGGCATAATCTTTGAAGAGCACTTGAGTTGGACCCTGCATATTAATAAGATTCATGCCAGCATATCAAGGTCATTATGTGTATTATATAAACTTCGAGACCTTGTTCCCAAATGGCTGAAGTGGCAGTTATATTATACCCTAATTCAATCACATCTTCATTATTGTTTACTTGTTTGGGGATCTACAACGAAAACTAACCTCACGAGGCTGATAACATTACTGAAAAAGCAATACGATATGTCGAAAACCTTGCATACAATGATCATACAGGTTTGTACTTCTCTAAGCATTCTATTCTAAATGTCAATGAATTATTTGAGTTGAAACTGTTTTCTTATGTGTTTAACGATTTCAAACATCATCCCACTAAATATGTTCAATTAAACTCTAGTAGTGACGTGCCTTATAAATTAAGACACGTCAGTTACAGAGTACCATTCGTAAGGACTAACTATGGAACCGAAATGCTTTCATATTTAATTCCCAGTCTTCTAAATAAACATACACAGGCCATAGAAATTATTCAGAAATCTGTTTCCCAAAGGTCCTTCAAAAGAAATGCTAAAGCTTACCTCCTTTCTCGCCCGAATGATTAAAGGGTTGTTCACACAGAAGTTCTTGATGCCCCTGTTTTTCCGTCAACTCTGTGAATTCTCGTGTTTTTCTTGTTGTGATGTGCCTTGTAAATATTTACTTTAATCATGTCATTGCAAAAGTATGCACCTTCCTCCTACTTTTACCTTGTATAATTATTTTTTGTTTTTGTAATGAGAGTGTATGAAGCTCTTGCTTCTTTTGCCGCTTGTCCTGAGCATTGTGTCGGGTGCTTGGGCCCCGTCAGGCACAGTGCATCTGCCATTTGCCCCTGTATCCGAGAACCTTGTTGTCTGAAATAAAGATCTATCTATCTATATGCAGGCCGGTGACAGTTGTCGATGCCGGTGCGGGTAGTAGTTCACGGCAAGCTATGAAAACATCTACAATGCTAGCGTTCCTCGGGGCATCGTTGAGCTTGCAAATTTCTTCCGCTTGGTCTAAAAGTTGCGTAGAAGAACCAACATGGCTTGCACACTGCAGAGAGGTTGACAATACAACCAGAAAAGCTGCAAACTGGAAAAGGTGGAAACGGAGTGCGTTTTTTAATGGCTTTGTTACGTCACTCCCACGCCGACTGAAGTCAGCAGAAGGGGGGCAGGCGTTTATATGCAGGCCGGTGACAGTTGTCGATGCCGGTGCGGGTAGTAGTTCACGGTAAGCTATGAAAACATCTACAATGCTATCGTTCCTCGGGGCATCGTTGAGCTTGCAAATTTCTTCCGCTTGGTCTAAAAGTTGCGTAGAAGAACCAACATGGCTTGCACACTGCAGAGAGGTTGACAATACAACCAGGAAAGCTGCGAACTGGAAAAGGTGGAAACAGAGTGCGTTTTTCAGTGGCTTTGTTGCGTCACTCCCACGCCGATTGAAGTCAGCAGAAGGGCGGCAGGCGTTTATATGAAGGCCGGTGACAGTTGTCGATGCCGGTGCGGGTAGTAGTTCACGGCAAGCTATGAAAACATCTACAATGCTAGCGTTCCTCGGGGCATCGTTGAGCTTGCAAATTTCTTCCGCTTGGTCTAAAAGTTGCGTAGAAGAACCAACATGGCTTGCACACTGCAGAGAGCTTGACAATACAACCAGGAAAGCTGCGAACTGGAAAAGGTGGAAACGGAGTGCGTTTTTCAGTGGCTTTGTTGCGTCACTCCCACGCCGATTGAAGTCAGCAGAAGGGCGGCAGGCGTTTATCCTGAAGTCTGATCCGTACTTATCTTTCCGGTCGCGTGCAGTATACATGTTTGAATGGTCATCAATCACAACCTGGTCAATTAATATACGGTGTTCCACAAGGGTCTATTTTGGGTCCAATATTTTTCATTCTTTATATCAATGATATAATAGCCATCCCTCGAACTCCCACAATAATTTTATATGCAGATGATACCAGTGTATTTTTTCTGGCATGAATCTTAGTATTATTCAGGCTGAGGCAAATGCATGGTTACAAGAATTGTCTTTATGGTTGAATATAAATAAACTAGAGTTAAATGTTAATAAAACAAAGCTTATTGTATTTAAGGCACGTAACAAGCCTGATAACAGTGAAATTAATCTTACATTCAAAAATAGCGTAATTGAGCGTGTTTCTTCCTACAAATTTTTAGGCATAATCTTTGAAGAGCACTTGAGTTGGACCCTGCACATTAATAAGATTCATGCCAGCATATCAAGGTCATTATGTGTATTATATAAACTTCGAGACCTTGTTCCGAAATGGCTGAAGTGGCAGTTATATTATACCCTAATTCAATCACATCTTCATTATTGTTTACTTGTTTGGGGATCTACAACGAAAACTAACCTCACGAGGCTGATAACATTACTGAAAAAAGCAATACGATATGTCGAAAACCTTGCATACAATGATCATACAGGTTTGTACTTCTCTAAGCATTCTATTCTAAAAGTCAATAAATTATTTGAGTTGAAACTGTTTTCTTATGTGTTTAACGATTTCAAACATCATCCCACTAAATATGTTCAATTAAACTCTAGTAGTGACGTGCCTTATAAATTAAGACACGTCAGTTACAGAGTACCATTCGTAAGGACTAAATATGGAACCGAAATGCTTTCATATTTAATTCCCAGTCTTCTAAATAAACATACACAGGCCATAGAAATTATTCAGAAATCTGTTTCCCAAAGGTCCTTCAAAAGAAATGCTAAAGCTTACCTCCTTTCTCGCCCGAATGATTAAAGGGTTGTTCACACAGAAATTCTTGATGCCCCTGTTTTTCCGTCAACTCTGTGAATTCTCGTGTTTTTCTTGTTGTGATGTGCCTTGTAAATATTTACTTTAATCATGTCATTGCAAAAGTATGCACCTTCCTCCTACTTTTACCTTGTATAATTATTTTTGTTTTTGTAATGAGAGTGTATGAAGCTCTTGCTTCTTTTGCCGCTTGTCCTGAGCATTGTGTCGGGTGCTTGGGCCCCGTCAGGCACAGTGCATCTGCCTTTTGCCCCTGTATCCGAGACCTTGTTGTCTGAAATAAAGATCTATCTATCTATATGCAGGCCGGTGACAGTTGTCGATGCCGGTGCGGGTAGTAGTTCACGGCAAGCTATGAAAACACCTACAATGCTAGCGTTCCTCGGGGCATCGTTGAGCTTGCAAATTTCTTCCGCTTGGTCTAAAAGTTGCGTAGAAGAACCAACATGGCTTGCACACTGCAGAGAGGTTGACAATACAACCAGGAAAGCTGCAAACTGGAAAAGGTGGAAACGGAGTGCGTTTTTTAGTGGCTTTGTTACGTCACTCCCACGCCGACTGAAGTCAGCAGAAGGGGGGCAGGCGTTTATATGCAGGCCGGTGACAGTTGTCGATGCCGGTGCGGGTAGTAAGTAGTTCACGGCAAGCTATGAAAACATCTACAATGCTATCGTTCCTCGGGGCATCGTTGAGCTTGCAAATTTCTTCCGCTTGGTCTAAAAGTTGCGTAGAAGAACCAACATGGCTTGCACACTGCAGAGAGGTTGACAATACAACCAGGAAAGCTGCGAACTGGAAAAGGTGGAAACAGAGTGCGTTTTTGAGTGGCTTTGTTGCGTCACTCCCACGCCGATTGAAGTCAGCAGAAGGGCGGCAGGCGTTTATATGCAGGCCGGTGACAGTTGTCGATGCCGGTGCGGGTAGTAGTTCACGGCAAGCTATGAAAACATCTACAATGCTAGCGTTCCTCGGGGCATCGTTGAGATTGCAAATTTCTTCCGCTTTGTCTAAAAGTTGCGTAGAAGAACCAACATGGCTTGCACACTGCAGAGAGGTTGACAATACAACCAGGAAAGCTGCAAACTGGAAAAGGTGGAAACGGAGTGCGTTTTTCTGTGGCTTTGTTGCGTCACTCCCACGCCGATTGAAATCAGCAGAAGGGCGGCAGGCGTTTATATGCAGGCCGGTGACAGTTGTCGATGCCGGTGCGGGTAGTAGTTCACGGCAAGCTATGAAAACATCTACAATGCTAGCGTTCCGCGGGGCATCGGTGAGCTTGCAAATTTCTTCCGCTTGGTCTAAAAGTTGCGTAGAAGAACCAACATGGCTTGCACACTGCAGAGAGGTTAACAATACAACCAGGAAAGCTGCGAACTGGAAAAGGTGGAAATGGAGTGCGTTTTTCAGTGGCTTTGTTGCGTCACTCCCACGCCGATTGAAGTCAGCAGAAGGGCGGCAGGCGTTTATATGCAGGCCGGTGACAGTTGTCGATGCCGGTGCGGGTAGTAGTTCACGGCAAGCTATGAAAACATCTACAATGCTAGCGTTCCTCGGGGCATCGTTGAGCTTGCAAATTTCTTCCGCTCGGTCTAAAAGTTGCGTAGAAGAACCATCATGGCTTGCACACTGCAGAGAAGTTGAGAATACAACCAGGAAAGCTGCGAACTGGAAAAGATGGAAACGGAGTGCGTTTTTCAGTGGCTTTGTTGCGTCACTCCCACGCCGACTGAAGTCAGCAGAAGAGCGGCAGGCGTTTATATGCAGGCCTATCTCAGTTGTCGATGTCGGTGCGGGTAGTAGTTCACGGCAAGCTATGGAAACATGTACAATGCTAGCGTCCCGCGGGGCATCGTTGAGCTTGCAAATTTCTTCCGCTTGGTCTAAAAGTTGCGTAGAAGAACCAACATGGCTTGCACACTGCAGAGAGGTTGACAATACAACCAGGAAAGCTGCGAACTGGAAAAGGTGGAAATGGAGTGCGTTTTTCAGTGGCTTTGTTGCGTCACTCCCACGCCGATTGAAGTCAGCAGAAGGGCGGCAGGCGTTTATATGCAGACCGGTGACAGTTGTCGATGCCGGTGCGGGTAGTAGTTCACGGCAAGCTATGAAAACATCTACAATGCTAGCGTTCCTCGGGGCATCGTTGAGCTTGCAAATTTCTTCCGCTTGGTCTAAAAGTTGCGTAGAAGAACCATCATGGCTTGCACTCTGCAGAGAGGTTGAGAATACAACCAGGAAAGCTGCGAACTGGAAAAGGTGGAAACGGAGTGCGTTTTCCAGTGGCTTTGTTGCGTCACTCCCACGCCGATTGAAGTCAGCAGAAGGGCGGCAGGCGTTTATATGCAGACCGGTGACAGTTGTCGATGCCGGTGCGGGTAGTAGTTCACGGCAAGCTATGAAAACATCTACAATGCTAGCGTTCCTCGGGGCATCGTTGAGCTTGCAAATTTCTTCCGCTTGGTCTAAAAGTTGCGTAGAAGAACCATCATGGCTTGCACACTGCAGAGAGGTTGAGAATACAACCAGGAAAGCTGCGAACTGGATAAGGTGGAAACGGAGTGCGTTTTTCAGTGGCTTTGTTTCGTCACTCCCACGCCGACTGAAGTCCGCAGAAGAGCGGCAGGCGTTTATATGCAGGCCTATCTCAGTTGTCGATGTCGGTGCGGGTAGTAGTTCACGGCAAGCTATGGAAACATGTACAATGCTAGCGTCCTGCGGGGCATCGTTGAGCTTGCAAATTTCTTCCGCTTGGTCTATAAGTTGCGTAGAAGAACCAACATGGCTTGCACACTGCAGGGAGGTTGACAATACAACCAGGAAAGCTGCGAACTGGAAAAGGTGGAAATGGAGTGCGTTTTTCAGTGGCTTTGTTGCGTCACTCCCACGCCGATTGAAGTCAGCAGAAGGGCGGCAGGTGTTTATATGCAGGCTGGTGACAGTTGTCGATGCCGGTGCGGGTAGCAGTTCACGGCAAGCTATGAAAACATCTACAATGCTAGCTTTCCTCGGGGCATCGTTGAGCTTGCAAATTTCTTCCGCTTGGTCTAAAAGTTGCGTAGAAGACCCAACATGGCTTGCACACTGCAGAGAGGTTGACAATACAACCAGGAAAGCTGCGAACTGGAAAAGGTGGAAACGGAGTGCGTTTTTCAGTGGCTTTGTTGCGTCACTGCCACGCCGATTGAAGTCAGCAGAAGGGCGGCAGGCGTTTATATGCAGACCGGTGACAGTTGTCGATGCCGGTGCGGGTAGTAGTTCACGGCAAGCTATGAAAACATCTACAATGCTAGCGTTCCTCGGGGCATCGTTGAGCTTGCAAATTTCTTCCGCTTGGTCTAAAAGTTGCGTAGAAGAACCATCATGGCTTGCACTCTGCAGAGAGGTTGAGAATACAACCAGGAAAGCTGCGAACTGGAAAAGGTGGAAACGGAGTGCGTTTTTCAGTGGCTTTGTTGCGTCACTCCCACGCCGATTGAAGTCAGCAGAAGGGCGGCAGGCGTTTATATGCAGACCGGTGACAGTTGCCGATGCCGGTGCGGGTAGTAGTTCACGGCAAGCTATGAAAACATCTACAATGCTAGCGTTCCTCGGGGCATCGTTGAGCTTGCAAATTTCTTCCGCTTGGTCTAAAAGTTGCGTAGAAGAAACATCATGGCTTGCACACTGCTGAGAGGTTGAGAATACAACCAGGAAAGCTGCGAACTGGATAAGGCGGAAACGGAGTGCGTTTTTCAGTGGCTTTGTTGCGTCACTCCCACGCCGACTGAAGTCAGCAGAAGAGCGGCAGGCGTTTATATGCAGGCCTATCTCAGTTGTCGATGTCGGTGCGGGTAGTAGTTCACGGCAAGCTATGGAAACATGTACAATGCTAGCGTCCTGCGGGGCATCGTTGAGCTTGCAAATTTCTTCCGCTTGGTCTAAAAGTTGCGTAGAAGAACCAACATGGCTTGCACACTGCAGAGAGGTTGACAATACAACCAGGAAAGCTGCGAACTGGAAAAGGTGGAAATGGAGTGCGTTTTTCAGTGGCTTTGTTGCGTCACTCCCACGCCGATTGAAGTCAGCAGAAGGGCGGCAGGTGTTTATATGCAGGCCGGTGACAGTTGTCGATGCCGGTGCGGGTAGTAGTTCACGGCAAGCTATGGAAACATGTACAATACTAGCGTTCCTCGGGGCATCGTTGAGCTTGCAAATTTCTTCCGCTTGGTCTATAAGTTGCGTAGAAGAACCAACATGGCTTGCACACTGCAGAGAGGTTAACAATACAACCAGGAAAGCTGCGAACTGGAAAAGGTGGAAACGGAGTGCGTTTTTCAGTGGCTTTGTTGCGTCACTCCCACGCCGACTGAAGTCAGCAGAAGGGCGGCAGGCGTTTATATGCAGGCCGGTGACAGTTGTCGATGCCGGTGCGGGTAGTAGTTCACGGCAAGCTATGAAAACATCTACAGTGCTAGCGTTCCTCGGGGCATCGTTGAGCTTGCAAATTTCTTCCGCTTGGCCTAAAAGTTGCGTAGAAGAACCAACATGGCTTGCACACTGCAGAGAGGTTGACAATACAACCAGGAAAGCTGCGAACTGGAAAAGATGGAAACGGGGTGCGTTTTTCAGTGGCTTTGTTGCGTCACTCCCACGGCGACTGAAGTCAGCAGAAGAGCGGCAGGCGTTTATATGCAGGCCTATCTCAGTTGTCGATGTCGGTGCGGGTAGTAGTTCACGGCAAGCTATGGAAACATGTACAATGCTAGCGTCCCGCGGGGCATCGTTGAGCTTGCAAATTTCTTGCGCTTGGTCTAAAAGTTGCGTAGAAGAACCAACATGGCTTGCACACTGCAGAGAGGTTGACAATACAACCAGGAAAGCTGCGAACTGGAAAAGGTGGAAATGGAGTGCGTTTTTCAGTGGCTTTGTTGCGTCACTCCCACGCCGATTGAAGTCAGCAGAAGGGCGGCAGGTGTTTATATGTAGGCCGGTGACAGTTGTCGATGCCGGTGCGGGTAGTAGTTCACGGCAAGCTATGGAAACATGTACAATACTAGCGTTCCTCGGGGCATCGTTGAGCTTGCAAATTTCTTCCGCTTGGTCTATAAGTTGCGTAGAAGAACCAACATGGCTTGCACACTGCAGAGAGGTGAACAATACAACCAGGAAAGCTGCGAACTGGAAAAGGTGGAAACGGAGTGCGTTTTTCAGTGGCTTTGTTGCGTCACTCCCACGCCGACTGAAGTCAGCAGAAGGGCGGCAGGCGTTTATATGCAGGCCGGTGACAGTTGTCGATGCCGGTGCGGGTAGTAGTTCACGGCAAGCTATGAAAACATCTACAGTGCTAGCGTTCCTCGGGGCATCGTTGAGCTTGCAAATTTCTTCCGCTTGGTCTAAAAGTTGCGTAGAAGAACCAACATGGCTTGCACACTGCAGAGAGGTTGACAATACAACCAGGAAAGCTGCGAACTGGAAAAGATGGAAACGGAGTGCGTTTTTCAGTGGCTTTGTTGCGTCACTCCCACGCCGACTGAAGTCAGCAGAAGAGCGGCAGGCGTTTATATGCAGGCCTATCTCAGTTGTCGATGTCGGTGCGGGTAGTAGTTCACGGCAAGCTATGGAAACATGTACAATGCTAGCGTCCCGCGGGGCATCGTTGAGCTTGCAAATTTCTTCCGCTTGGTCTAAAAGTTGCGTAGAAGAACCAACATGGCTTGCACACTGCAGAGAGGTTGACAATACAACCAGGAAAGCTGCGAACTGGAAAAGGTGGAAATGGAGTGCGTTTTTCAGTGGCTTTGTTGCGTCACTCCCACGCCGATTGAAGTCAGCAGAAGGGCGGCAGGTGTTTATATGCAGGCCGGTGACAGTTGTCGATGCCGGTGCGGGTAGTAGTTCACGGCAAGCTATGGAAACATGTACAATACTAGCGTTCCTCGGGGCATCGTTGAGCTTGCAAATTTCTTCCGCTTGGTCTATAAGTTGCGTAGAAGAACCAACATGGCTTGCACACTGCAGAGAGGTTAACAATACAACCAGGAAAGCTGCGAACTGGAAAAGGTGGAAACGGAGTGCGTTTTTCAGTGGCTTTGTTGCGTCACTCCCACGCCGACTGAAGTCAGCAGAAGGGCGGCAGGCGTTTATATGCAGGCCGGTGACAGTTGTCGATGCCGGTGCGGGTAGTAGTTCACGGCAAGCTATGAAAACATCTACAGTGCTAGCGTTCCTCGGGGCATCGTTGAGCTTGCAAATTTCTTCCGCTTGGTCTAAAAGTTGCGTAGAAGAACCAACATGGCTTGCACACTGTAGAGAGGTTGACAATACAACCAGGAAAGCTGCGAACTGGAAAAGATGGAAACGGAGTGCGTTTTTAAGTGGCTTTGTTGCGTCACTCCCACGCCGACTGAAGTCAGCAGAAGGGCGGCAGGCGTTTATATGCAGACCGGTGACAGTTGTCGATGCCGGTGCGGGTAGTAGTTCACGGCAAGCTATGAAAACATCTACAATGCTAGCGTTCCTCGGGGCATCGTTGAGCTTGCAAATTTCTTCCGCTTGGTCTAAAAGTTGCGTAGAAGAACCATCATGGCTTGCACTCTGCAGAGAGGTTGAGAATACAACCAGGAAAGCTGCGAACTGGAAAAGGTGGAAACGGAGTGCGTTTTTCAGTGGCTTTGTTGCGTCACTCCCACGCCGATTGAAGTCAGCAGAAGGGCGGCAGGCGTTTATATGCAGACCGGTGACAGTTGCCGATGCCGGTGCGGGTAGTAGTTCACGGCAAGCTATGAAAACATCTACAATGCTAGCGTTCCTCGGGGCATCGTTGAGCTTGCAAATTTCTTCCGCTTGGTCTAAAAGTTGCGTAGAAGAACCATCATGGCTTGCACACTGCAGAGAGGTTGAGAATACAACCAGGAAAGCTGCGAACTGGATAAGGCGGAAACGGAGTGCGTTTTTCAGTGGCTTTGTTGCGTCACTCCCACGCCGACTGAAGTCAGCAGAAGAGCGGCAGGCGTTTATATGCAGGCCTATCTCAGTTGTCGATGTCGGTGCGGGTAGTAGTTCACGGCAAGCTATGGAAACATGTACAATGCTAGCGTCCTGCGGGGCATCGTTGAGCTTGCAAATTTCTTCCGCTTGGTCTAAAAGTTGCGTAGAAGAACCAACATGGCTTGCACACTGCAGAGAGGTTGACAATACAACCAGGAAAGCTGCGAACTGGAAAAGGTGGAAATGGAGTGCGTTTTTCAGTGGCTTTGTTGCGTCACTCCCACGCCGATTGAAGTCAGCAGAAGGGCGGCAGGTGTTTATATGCAGGCCGGTGACAGTTGTCGATGCCGGTGCGGGTAGTAGTTCACGGCAAGCTATGGAAACATGTACAATACTAGCGTTCCTCGGGGCATCGTTGAGCTTGCAAATTTCTTCCGCTTGGTCTGTAAGTTGCGTAGAAGAACCAACATGGCTTGCACACTGCAGAGAGGTTAACAATACAACCAGGAAAGCTGCGAACTGGAAAAGGTGGAAACGGAGTGCGTTTTTCAGTGGCTTTGTTGCGTCACTCCCACGCCGACTGAAGTCAGCAGAAGGGCGGCAGGCGTTTATATGCAGGCCGGTGACAGTTGTCGATGCCGGTGCGGGTAGTAGTTCACGGCAAGCTATGAAAACATCTACAGTGCTAGCGTTCCTCGGGGCATCGTTGAGCTTGCAAATTTCTTCCGCTTGGCCTAAAAGTTGCGTAGAAGAACCAACATGGCTTGCACACTGCAGAGAGGTTGACAATACAACCAGGAAAGCTGCGAACTGGAAAAGATGGAAACGGAGTGCGTTTTTCAGTGGCTTTGTTGCGTCACTCCCACGCCGACTGAAGTCAGCAGAAGAGCGGCAGGCGTTTATATGCAGGCCTATCTCAGTTGTCGATGTCGGTGCGGGTAGTAGTTCACGGCAAGCTATGGAAACATGTACAATGCTAGCGTCCCGCGGGGCATCGTTGAGCTTGCAAATTTCTTCCGCTTGGTCTAAAAGTTGCGTAGAAGAACCAACATGGCTTGCACACTGCAGAGAGGTTGACAATACAACCAGGAAAGCTGCGAACTGGAAAAGGTGGAAATGGAGTGCGTTTTTCAGTGGCTTTGTTGCGTCACTCCCACGCCGATTGAAGTCAGCAGAAGGGCGGCAGGTGTTTATATGCAGGCCGGTGACAGTTGTCGATGCCGGTGCGGGTAGTAGTTCACGGCAAGCTATGGAAACATGTACAATACTAGCGTTCCTCGGGGCATCGTTGAGCTTGCAAATTTCTTCCGCTTGGTCTATAAGTTGCGTAGAAGAACCAACATGGCTTGCACACTGCAGAGAGGTTAACAATACAACCAGGAAAGCTGCGAACTGGAAAAGGTGGAAACGGAGTGCGTTTTTCAGTGGCTTTGTTGCGTCACTCCCACGCCGACTGAAGTCAGCAGAAGGGCGGCAGGCGTTTATATGCAGGCCGGTGACAGTTGTCGATGCCGGTGCGGGTAGTAGTTCACGGCAAGCTATGAAAACATCTACAGTGCTAGCGTTCCTCAGGGCATCGTTGAGCTTGCAAATTTCTTCCGCTTGGTCTAAAAGTTGCGTAGAAGAACCAACATGGCTTGCACACTGCAGAGAGGTTGACAATACAACCAGGAAAGCTGCGAACTGGAAAAGATGGAAACGGAGTGCGTTTTTCAGTGGCTTTGTTGCGTCACTCCCACGCCGACTGAAGTCAGCAGAAGAGCGGCAGGCGTTTATATGCAGGCCTATCTCAGTTGTCGATGTCGGTGCGGGTAGTAGTTCACGGCAAGCTATGGAAACATGTACAATGCTAGCGTCCCGCGGGGCATCGTTGAGCTTGCAAATTTCTTCCGCTTGGTCTAAAAGTTGCGTAGAAGAACCAACATGGCTTGCACACTGCAGAGAGGTTGACAATACAACCAGGAAAGCTGCGAACTGGAAAAGGTGGAAACAGAGTGCGTTTTTCAGTGGCTTTGTTGCGTCACTCCCACGCCGATTGAAGTCAGCAGAAGGGCGGCAGGCGTTTATATGAAGGCCGGTGACAGTTGTCGATGCCGGTGCGGGTAGTAGTTCACGGCAAGCTATGAAAACATCTACAATGCTAGCGTTCCTCGGGGCATCGTTGAGCTTGCAAATTTCTTCCGCTTGGTCTAAAAGTTGCGTAGAAGAACCAACATGGCTTGCACACTGCAGAGAGCTTGACAATACAACCAGGAAAGCTGCGAACTGGAAAAGGTGGAAACGGAGTGCGTTTTTCAGTGGCTTTGTTGCGTCACTCCCACGCCGATTGAAGTCAGCAGAAGGGCGGCAGGCGTTTATCCTGAAGTCTGATCCGTACTTATCTTTCCGGTCGCGTGCAGTATACATGTTTGAATGGTCATCAATCACAACCTGGTCAATTAATATACGGTGTTCCACAAGGGTCTATTTTGGGTCCAATATTTTTCATTCTTTATATCAATGATATAATAGCCATCCCTCGAACTCCCACAATAATTTTATATGCAGATGATACCAGTGTATTTTTTCTGGCATGAATCTTAGTATTATTCAGGCTGAGGCAAATGCATGGTTACAAGAATTGTCTTTATGGTTGAATATAAATAAACTAGAGTTAAATGTTAATAAAACAAAGCTTATTGTATTTAAGGCACGTAACAAGCCTGATAACAGTGAAATTAATCTTACATTCAAAAATAGCGTAATTGAGCGTGTTTCTTCCAAAAAAATTTTTAGGCATAATCTTTGAAGAGCACTTGAGTTGGACCTTGCACATTAATAAGATTCATGCCAGCATATCAAGGTCATTATGTGTATTATATAAACTTCGAGACCTTGTTCCGAAATGGCTGAAGTGGCAGTTATATTATACCCTAATTCAATCACATCTTCATTATTGTTTACTTGTTTGGGGATCTACAACGAAAACTAACCTCACGAGGCTGATAACATTACTGAAAAAAGCAATACGATATGTCGAAAACCTTGCATACAATGATCATACAGGTTTGTACTTCTCTAAGCATTCTATTCTAAAAGTCAATGAATTATTTGAGTTGAAACTGTTTTCTTATGTGTTTAACGATTTCAAACATCATCCCACTAAATATGTTCAATTAAACTCTAGTAGTGACGTGCCTTATAAATTAAGACACGTCAGTTACAGAGTACCATTCGTAAGGACTAAATATGGAACCGAAATGCTTTCATATTTAATTCCCAGTCTTCTAAATAAACATACACAGGCCATAGAAATTATTCAGAAATCTGTTTCCCAAAGGTCCTTCAAAAGAAATGCTAAAGCTTACCTCCTTTCTCGCCCGAATGATTAAAGGGTTGTTCACACAGAAATTCTTGATGCCCCTGTTTTTCCGTCAACTCTGTGAATTCTCGTGTTTTTCTTGTTGTGATGTGCCTTGTAAATATTTACTTTAATCATGTCATTGCAAAAGTATGCACCTTCCTCCTACTTTTACCTTGTATAATTATTTTTTGTTTTTGTAATGAGAGTGTATGAAGCTCTTGCTTCTTTTGCCGCTTGTCCTGAGCATTGTGTCGGGTGCTTGGGCCCCGTCAGGCACAGTGCATCTGCCTTTTGCCCCTGTATCCGAGACCTTGTTGTCTGAAATAAAGATCTATCTATCTATATGCAGGCCGGTGACAGTTGTCGATGCCGGTGCGGGTAGTAGTTCACGGCAAGCTATGAAAACACCTACAATGCTAGCGTTCCTCGGGGCATCGTTGAGCTTGCAAATTTCTTCCGCTTGGTCTAAAAGTTGCGTAGAAGAACCAACATGGCTTGCACACTGCAGAGAGGTTGACAATACAACCAGGAAAGCTGCAAACTGGAAAAGGTGGAAACGGAGTGCGTTTTTTAGTGGCTTTGTTACGTCACTCCCACGCCGACTGAAGTCAGCAGAAGGGGGCAGGCGTTTATATGCAGGCCGGTGACAGTTGTCGATGCCGGTGCGGGTAGTAAGTAGTTCACGGCAAGCTATGAAAACATCTACAATGCTATCGTTCCTCGGGGCATCGTTGAGCTTGCAAATTTCTTCCGCTTGGTCTATAAGTTGCGTAGAAGAACCAACATGGCTTGCACACTGCAGAGAGGTTAACAATACAACCAGGAAAGCTGCGAACTGGAAAAGGTGGAAACGGAGTGCGTTTTTCAGTGGCTTTGTTGCGTCACTCCCACGCCGACTGAAGTCAGCAGAAGGGTGGCAGGCGTTTATATGCAGGCCGGTGACAGTTGTCGATGCCGGTGCGGGTAGTAGTTCACGGCAAGCTATGAAAACATCTACAATGCTATCGTTCCTCGGGGCATCGTTGAGCTTGCAAATTTCTTCCGCTTGGTCTAAAAGTTGCGTAGAAGAACCAACATGGCTTGCACACTGCAGAGAGGTTGACAATACAACCAGGAAAGCTGCGAACTGGAAAAGGTGGAAACAGAGTGCGTTTTTGAGTGGCTTTGTTGCGTCACTCCCACGCCGATTGAAGTCAGCAGAAGGGCGGCAGGCGTTTATATGCAGGCCGGTGACAGTTGTCGATGCCGGTGCGGGTAGTAGTTCACGGCAAGCTATGAAAACATCTACAATGCTAGCGTTCCTCGGGGCATCGTTGAGCTTGCAAATTTCTTCCGCTTGGTCTAAAAGTTGCGTAGGAGAACCAACATGGCTTGCACACTGCAGAGAGGTTGACAATACAACCAGGAAAGCTGCAAACTGGAAAAGGTGGAAACGGAGTGCGTTTTTTAGTGGCTTTGTTACGTCACTCCCACGCCGACTGAAGTCAGCAGAAGGGGGGCAGGCGTTTATATGCAGGCCGGTGACAGTTGTCGATGCCGGTGCGGGTAGTAGTTCACGGCAAGCTATGAAAACATCTACAATGCTATCGTTCCTCGGGGCATCGTTGAGCTTGCAAATTTCTTCCGCTTGGTCTAAAAGTTGCGTAGAAGAACCAACATGGCTTGCACACTGCAGAGAGGTTGACAATACAACCAGGAAAGCTGCGAACTGGAAAAGGTGGAAACAGAGTGCGTTTTTGAGTGGCTTTGTTGCGTCACTCCCACGCCGATTGAAGTCAGCAGAAGGGCGGCAGGCGTTTATATGCAGGCCGGTGACAGTTGTCGATGCCGGTGCGGGTAGTAGTTCACGGCAAGCTATGAAAACATCTACAATGCTAGCGTTCCTCGGGGCATCGTTGAGCTTGCAAATTTCTTCCGCTTGGTCTAAAAGTTGCGTAGAAGAACCAACATGGCTTGCACACTGCAGAGAGGTTGACAATACAACCAGGAAAGCTGCAAACTGGAAAAGGTGGAAACGGAGTGCGTTTTTTAGTGGCTTTGTTACGTCACTCCCACGCCGACTGAAGTCAGCAGAAGGGGGGCAGGCGTTTATATGCAGGCCGGTGACAGTTGTCGATGCCGGTGCGGGTAGTAGTTCACGGCAAGCTATGAAAACATCTACAATGCTATCGTTCCTCGGGGCATCGTTGAGCTTGCAAATTTCTTCCGCTTGGTCTAAAAGTTGCGTAGAAGAACCAACATGGCTTGCACACTGCAGAGAGGTTGACAATACAACCAGGAAAGCTGCGAACTGGAAAAGGTGGAAACGGAGTGCGTTTTTCAGTGGCTTTGTTGCGTCACTCCCACGCCGATTGAAGTCAGCAGAAGGGCGGCAGGCGTTTATATGCAGACCGGTGACAGTTGTCGATGCCGGTGCGGGTAGTAGTTCACGGCAAGCTAACATCTACAATGCTAGCGTTCCTCGGGGCATCGTTGAGCTTGCAAATTTCTTCCGCTTGGTCTAAAAGTTGCGTAGAAGAACCAACATGGCTTGCACACTGCAGAGAGGTTGACAATACAACCAGGAAAGCTGCGAACTGGAAAAGGTGGAAACGGAGTGCGTTTTTCAGTGGCTTTGTTGCGTCACTCCCACGCCGATTGAAGTCAGCAGAAGGGCGGCAGGCGTTTATCCTGAAGTCTGATCCGTACTTATCTTTCCGGTCGCGTGCAGTATACATGTTTGAATGGTCATCAATCACAACCTGGTCAATTAATATACGGTGTTCCACAAGGGTCTATTTTGGGTCCAATATTTTTCATTCTTTATATCAATGATATAATAGCCATCCCTCGAACTCCCACAATAATTTTATATGCAGATGATACCAGTGTATTTTTTTCTGGCATGCATCTTAGTAATATTCAGGCTGAGGCAAATGCATGGTTACAAGAATTGTCTTTATGGTTGAATATAAATAAACTAGAGTTAAATGTTAATAAAACAAAGCTTATTGTATTTAAGGCACGTAACAAGCCTGATAACAGTGAAATTAATCTTACATTCAAAAATAGCGTAATTGAGCGTGTTTCTTCCTACAAATTTTTAGGCATAATCTTTGAAGAGCACTTGAGTTGGACCCTGCACATTAATAAGATTCATGCCAGCATATCAAGGTCATTATGTGTATTATATAAACTTCGAGACCTTGTTCCGAAATGGCTGAAGTGGCAGTTATATTATACCCTAATTCAATCACATCTTCATTATTGTTTACTTGTTTGGGGATCTACAACGAAAACTAACCTCACGAGGCTGATAACATTACTGAAAAAAGCAATACGATATGTCGAAAACCTTGCATACAATGATCATACAGGTTTGTACTTCTCTAAGCAGTCTATTCTAAAAGTCAATGAATTATTTGAGTTGAAACTGTTTTCTTATGTGTTTAACGATTTCAAACATCATCCCACTAAATATGTTCAATTAAACTCTAGTAGTGACGTGCCTTATAAATTAAGACACGTCAGTTACAGAGTACCATTCGTAAGGACTAACTATGGAACCGAAATGCTTTCATATTTAATTCCCAGTCTTCTAAATAAACATACACAGGCCATAGAAATTATTCAGAAATCTGTTTCCCAAAGGTCCTTCAAAAGAAATGCTAAAGCTTACCTCCTTTCTCGCCCGAATGATTAAAGGGTTGTTCACACAGAAATTCTTGATGCCCCTGTTTTTCCGTCAACTCTGTGAATTCTCGTGTTTTTCTTGTTGTGATGTGCCTTGTAAATATTTACTTTAATCATGTCATTGCAAAAGTATGCACCTTCCTCCTACTTTTACCTTGTATAATTATTTTTTGTTTTTGTAATGAGAGTGTATGAAGCTCTTGCTTCTTTTGCCGCTTGTCCTGAGCATTGTGTCGGGTGCTTGGGCCCCGTCAGGCACAGTGCATCTGCCTTTTGCCCCTGTATCCGAGACCTTGTTGTCTGAAATAAAGATCTATCTATCTATATGCAGGCCGGTGACAGTTGTCGATGCCGGTGCGGGTAGTAGTTCACGGCAAGCTATGAAAACACCTACAATGCTAGCGTTCCTCGGGGCATCGTTGAGCTTGCAAATTTCTTCCGCTTGGTCTAAAAGTTGCGTAGAAGAACCAACATGGCTTGCACACTGCAGAGAGGTTGACAATACAACCAGGAAAGCTGCAAACTGGAAAAGGTGGAAACGGAGTGCGTTTTTTAGTGGCTTTGTTACGTCACTCCCACGCCGACTGAAGTCAGCAGAAGGGGGGCAGGCGTTTATATGCAGGCCGGTGACAGTTGTCGATGCCGGTGCGGGTAGTAGTTCACGGCAAGCTATGAAAACATCTACAATGCTATCGTTCCTCGGGGCATCGTTGAGCTTGCAAATTTCTTCCGCTTGGTCTAAAAGTTGCGTAGAAGAACCAACATGGCTTGCACACTGCAGAGAGGTTGACAATACAACCAGGAAAGCTGCGAACTGGAAAAGGTGGAAACAGAGTGCGTTTTTGAGTGGCTTTGTTGCGTCACTCCCACGCCGATTGAAGTCTGCAGAAGGGCGGCAGGCGTTTATATGCAGGCCGGTGACAGTTGTCGATGCCGGTGCGGGTAGTAGTTCACGGCAAGCTGTGAAAACATCTACAATGCTAGCGTTCCTCGGGGCATCGTTGAGATTGCAAATTTCTTCCGCTTTGTCTAAAAGTTGCGTAGAAGAACCAACATGGCTTGCACACTGCAGAGAGGTTGACAATACAACCAGGAAAGCTGCAAACTGGAAAAGGTGGAAACGGAGTGCGTTTTTCAGTGGCTTTGTTGCGTCACTCCCACGCCGATTGAAATCAGCAGATGGGCGGCAGGCGTTTATATGCAGGCCGGTGACAGTTGTCGATGCCGGTGCGGGTAGTAGTTCACGGCAAGCTATGAAAACATCTACAATGCTAGCGTTCCGCGGGGCATCGGTGAGCTTGCAAATTTCTTCCGCTTGGTCTAAAAGTTGCGTAGAAGAACCAACATGGCTTGCACACTGCAGAGAGGTTAACAATACAACCAGGAAAGCTGCGAACTGGAAAAGGTGGAAATGGAGTGCGTTTTTCAGTGGCTTTGTTGCGTCACTCCCACGCCGATTGAAGTCAGCAGAAGGGCGGCAGGCGTTTATATGCAGGCCGGTGACAGTTGTCGATGCCGGTGCGGGTAGTAGTTCACGGCAAGCTATGAAAACATCTACAATGCTAGCGTTCCTCGGGGCATCGTTGAGCTTGCAAATTTCTTCCGCTTGGTCTAAAAGTTGCGTAGAAGAACCATCATGGCTTGCACACTGCAGAGAAGTTGAGAATACAACCAGGAAAGCTGCGAACTGGAAAAGATGGAAACGGAGTGCGTTTTTCAGTGGCTTTGTTGCGTCACTCCCACGCCGACTGAAGTCAGCAGAAGAGCGGCAGGCGTTTATATGCAGGCCTATCTCAGTTGTCGATGTCGGTGCGGGTAGTAGTTCACGGCAAGCTATGGAAACATGTACAATACTAGCGTTCCTCGGGGCATCGTTGAGCTTGCAAATTTCTTCCGCTTGGTCTATAAGTTGCGTAGAAGAACCAACATGGCTTGCACACTGCAGAGAGGTTAACAATACAACCAGGAAAGCTGCGAACTGGAAAAGGTGGAAACGGAGTGCGTTTTTCAGTGGCTTTGTTGCGTCACTCCCACGCCGACTGAAGTCAGCAGAAGGGCGGCAGGCGTTTATATGCAGGCCTATCTCAGTTGTCGATGTCGGTGCGGGTAGTAGTTCACGGCAAGCTATGGAAACATGTACAATGCTAGCGTCCTGCGGGGCATCGTTGAGCTTGCAAATTTCTTCCGCTTGGTCTAAAAGTTGCGTAGAAGAACCAACATGGCTTGCACACTGCAGAGAGGTTGACAATACAACCAGGAAAGCTGCGAACTGGAAAAGGTGGAAATGGAGTGCGTTTTTCAGTGGCTTTGTTGCGTCACTCCCACGCCGATTGAAGTCAGCAGAAGGGCGGCAGGTGTTTATATGCAGGCTGGTGACAGTTGTCGATGCCGGTGCGGGTAGCAGTTCACGGCAAGCTATGAAAACATCTACAATGCTAGCTTTCCTCGGGGCATCGTTGAGCTTGCAAATTTCTTCCGCTTGGTCTAAAAGTTGCGTAGAAGACCCAACATGGCTTGCACACTGCAGAGAGGTTGACAATACAACCAGGAAAGCTGCGAACTGGAAAAGGTGGAAACGGAGTGCGTTTTTCAGTGGCTTTGTTGCGTCACTGCCACGCCGATTGAAGTCAGCAGAAGGGCGGCAGGCGTTTATATGCAGACCGGTGACAGTTGTCGATGCCGGTGCGGGTAGTAGTTCACGGCAAGCTATGAAAACATCTACAATACTAGCGTTCCTCGGGGCATCGTTGAGCTTGCAAATTTCTTCCGCTTGGTCTAAAAGTTGCGTAGAAGAACCATCATGGCTTGCACTCTGCAGAGAGGTTGAGAATACAACCAGGAAAGCTGCGAACTGGAAAAGGTGGAAACGGAGTGCGTTTTTCAGTGGCTTTGTTGCGTCACTCCCACGCCGATTGAAGTCAGCAGAAGGGCGGCAGGCGTTTATATGCAGACCGGTGACAGTTGCCGATGCCGGTGCGGGTAGTAGTTCACGGCAAGCTATGAAAACATCTACAATGCTAGCGTTCCTCGGGGCATCGTTGAGCTTGCAAATTTCTTCCGCTTGGTCTAAAAGTTGCGTAGAAGAACCATCATGGCTTGCACACTGCAGAGAGGTTGAGAATACAACCAGGAAAGCTGCGAACTGGATAAGGCGGAAACGGAGTGCGTTTTTCAGTGGCTTTGTTGCGTCACTCCCACGCCGACTGAAGTCAGCAGAAGAGCGGCAGGCGTTTATATGCAGGCCTATCTCAGTTGTCGATGTCGGTGCGGGTAGTAGTTCACGGCAAGCTATGGAAACATGTACAATGCTAGCGTCCTGCGGGGCATCGTTGAGCTTGCAAATTTCTTCCGCTTGGTCTAAAAGTTGCGTAGAAGAACCAACATGGCTTGCACACTGCAGAGAGGTTGACAATACAACCAGGAAACTTGCGAACTGGAAAAGGTGGAAATGGAGTGCGTTTTTCAGTGGCTTTGTTGCGTCACTCCCACGCCGATTGAAGTCAGCAGAAGGGCGGCAGGTGTTTATATGCAGGCCGGTGACAGTTGTCGATGCCGGTGCGGGTAGTAGTTCACGGCAAGCTATGGAAACATGTACAATACTAGCGTTCCTCGGGGCATCGTTGAGCTTGCAAATTTCTTCCGCTTGGTCTATAAGTTGCGTAGAAGAACCAACATGGCTTGCACACTGCAGAGAGGTTAACAATACAACCAGGAAAGCTGCGAACTGGAAAAGGTGGAAACGGAGTGCGTTTTTCAGTGGCTTTGTTGCGTCACTCCCACGCCGACTGAAGTCAGCAGAAGGGCGGCAGGCGTTTATATGCAGGCCGGTGACAGTTGTCGATGCCGGTGCGGGTAGTAGTTCACGGCAAGCTATGAAAACATCTACAGTGCTAGCGTTCCTCGGGGCATCGTTGAGCTTGCAAATTTCTTCCGCTTGGCCTAAAAGTTGCGTAGAAGAACCAACATGGCTTGCACACTGCAGAGAGGTTGACAATACAACCAGGAAAGCTGCGAACTGGAAAAGATGGAAACGGAGTGCGTTTTTCAGTGGTTTTGTTGCGTCACTCCCACGGCGACTGAAGTCAGCAGAAGAGCGGCAGGCGTTTATATGCAGGCCTATCTCAGTTGTCGATGTCGGTGCGGGTAGTAGTTCACGGCAAGCTATGGAAACATGTACAATGCTAGCGTCCCGCGGGGCATCGTTGAGCTTGCAAATTTCTTGCGCTTGGTCTAAAAGTTGCGTAGAAGAACCAACATGGCTTGCACACTGCAGAGAGGTTGACAATACAACCAGGAAAGCTGCGAACTGGAAAAGGTGGAAATGGAGTGCGTTTTTCAGTGGCTTTGTTGCGTCACCCCCACGCCGATTGAAGTCAGCAGAAGGGCGGCAGGTGTTTATATGTAGGCCGGTGACAGTTGTCGATGCCGGTGCGGGTAGTAGTTCACGGCAAGCTATGGAAACATGTACAATACTAGCGTTCCTCGGGGCATCGTTGAGCTTGCAAATTTCTTCCGCTTGGTCTATAAGTTGCGTAGAAGAACCAACATGGCTTGCACACTGCAGAGAGGTTAACAATACAACCAGGAAAGCTGCGAACTGGAAAAGGTGGAAACGGAGTGCGTTTTTCAGTGGCTTTGTTGCGTCACTCCCACGCCGACTGAAGTCAGCAGAAGGGCGGCAGGCGTTTATATGCAGGCCGGTGACAGTTGTCGATGCCGGTGCGGGTAGTAGTTCACGGCAAGCTATGAAAACATCTACAGTGCTAGCGTTCCTCGGGGCATCGTTGAGCTTGCAAATTTCTTCCGCTTGGTCTAAAAGTTGCGTAGAAGAACCAACATGGCTTGCACACTGCAGAGAGGTTGACAATACAACCAGGAAAGCTGCGAACTGGAAAAGATGGAAACGGAGTGCGTTTTTCAGTGGCTTTGTTGCGTCACTCCCACGCCGACTGAAGTCAGCAGAAGAGCGGCAGGCGTTTATATGCAGGCCTATCTCAGTTGTCGATGTCGGTGCGGGTAGTAGTTCACGGCAAGCTATGGAAACATGTACAATGCTAGCGTCCCGCGGGGCATCGTTGAGCTTGCAAATTTCTTCCGCTTGGTCTAAAAGTTGCGTAGAAGAACCAACATGGCTTGCACACTGCAGAGAGGTTGACAATACAACCAGGAAAGCTGCGAACTGGAAAAGGTGGAAATGGAGTGCGTTTTTCAGTGGCTTTGTTGCGTCACTCCCACGCCGATTGAAGTCAGCAGAAGGGCGGCAGGTGTTTATATGCAGGCCGGTGACAGTTGTCGATGCCGGTGCGGGTAGTAGTTCACGGCAAGCTATGGAAACATGTACAATACTAGCGTTCCTCGGAGCATCGTTGAGCTTGCAAATTTCTTCCGCTTGGTCTATAAGTTGCGTAGAAGAACCAACATGGCTTGCACACTGCAGAGAGGTTAACAATACAACCAGGAAAGCTGCGAACTGGAAAAGGTGGAAACGGAGTGCGTTTTTCAATGGCTTTGTTGCGTCACTCCCACGCCGACTGAAGTCAGCAGAAGGGCGGCAGGCGTTTATATGCAGGCCGGTGACAGTTGTCGATGCCGGTGCGGGTAGTAGTTCACGGCAAGCTATGAAAACATCTACAGTGCTAGCGTTCCTCGGGGCATCGTTGAGCTTGCAAATTTCTTCCGCTTGGTCTAAAAGTTGCGTAGAAGAACCAACATGGCTTGCACACTGCAGAGAGGTTGACAATACAACCAGGAAAGCTGCGAACTGGAAAAGATGGAAACGGAGTGCGTTTTTCAGTGGCTTTGTTGCGTCACTCCCACGCCGACTGAAGTCAGCAGAAGGGCGGCAGGCGTTTATATGCAGACCGGTGACAGTTGTCGATGCCGGTGCGGGTAGTAGTTCACGGCAAGCTATGAAAACATCTACAATGCTAGCGTTCCTCGGGGCATCGTTGAGCTTGCAAATTTCTTCCGCTTGGTCTAAAAGTTGCGTAGAAGAACCATCATGGCTTGCACTCTGCAGAGAGGTTGAGAATACAACCAGGAAAGCTGCGAACTGGAAAAGGTGGAAACGGAGTGCGTTTTTCAGTGGCTTTGTTGCGTCACTCCCACGCCGATTGAAGTCAGCAGAAGGGCGGCAGGCGTTTATATGCAGACCGGTGACAGTTGCCGATGCCGGTGCGGGTAGTAGTTCACGGCAAGCTATGAAAACATCTACAATGCTAGCGTTCCTCGGGGCATCGTTGAGCTTGCAAATTTCTTCCGCTTGGTCTAAAAGTTGCGTAGAAGAACCATCATGGCTTGCACACTGCAGAGAGGTTGAGAATACAACCAGGAAAGCTGCGAACTGGATAAGGCGGAAACGGAGTGCGTTTTTCAGTGGCTTTGTTGCGTCACTCCCACGCCGACTGAAGTCAGCAGAAGAGCGGCAGGCGTTTATATGCAGGCCTATCTCAGTTGTCGATGTCGGTGCGGGTAGTAGTTCACGGCAAGCTATGGAAACATGTACAATGCTAGCGTCCTGCGGGGCATCGTTGAGCTTGCAAATTTCTTCCGCTTGGTCTAAAAGTTGCGTAGAAGAACCAACATGGCTTGCACACTGCAGAGAGGTTGACAATACAACCAGGAAAGCTGCGAACTGGAAAAGGTGGAAATGGAGTGCGTTTTTCAGTGGCTTTGTTGCGTCACTCCCACGCCGATTGAAGTCAGCAGAAGGGCGGCAGGTGTTTATATGCAGGCCGGTGACAGTTGTCGATGCCGGTGCGGGTAGTAGTTCACGGCAAGCTATGGAAACATGTACAATACTAGCGTTCCTCGGGGCATCGTTGAGCTTGCAAATTTCTTCCGCTTGGTCTATAAGTTGCGTAGAAGAACCAACATGGCTTGCACACTGCAGAGAGGTTAACAATACAACCAGGAAAGCTGCGAACTGGAAAAGGTGGAAACGGAGTGCGTTTTTCAGTGGCTTTGTTGCGTCACTCCCACGCCGACTGAAGTCAGCAGAAGGGCGGCAGGCGTTTATATGCAGGCCGGTGACAGTTGTCGATGCCGGTGCGGGTAGTAGTTCACGGCAAGCTATGAAAACATCTACAGTGCTAGCGTTCCTCGGGGCATCGTTGAGCTTGCAAATTTCTTCCGCTTGGCCTAAAAGTTGCGTAGAAGAACCAACATGGCTTGCACACTGCAGAGAGGTTGACAATACAACCAGGAAAGCTGCGAACTGGAAAAGATGGAAACGGAGTGCGTTTTTCAGTGGCTTTGTTGCGTCACTCCCACGCCGACTGAAGTCAGCAGAAGAGCGGCAGGCGTTTATATGCAGGCCTATCTCAGTTGTCGATGTCGGTGCGGGTAGTAGTTCACGGCAAGCTATGGAAACATGTACAATGCTAGCGTCCCGCGGGGCATCGTTGAGCTTGCAAATTTCTTCCGCTTGGTCTAAAAGTTGCGTAGAAGAACCAACATGGCTTGCACACTGCAGAGAGGTTGACAATACAACCAGGAAAGCTGCGAACTGGAAAAGGTGGAAATGGAGTGCGTTTTTCAGTGGCTTTGTTGCGTCACTCCCACGCCGATTGAAGTCAGCAGAAGGGCGGCAGGTGTTTATATGCAGGCCGGTGACAGTTGTCGATGCCGGTGCGGGTAGTAGTTCACGGCAAGCTATGGAAACATGTACAATACTAGCGTTCCTCGGGGCATCGTTGAGCTTGCAAATTTCTTCCGCTTGGTCTAAAAGTTGCGTAGAAGAACCAACATGGCTTGCACACTGCAGAGAGGTTGACAATACAACCAGGAAACTTGCGAACTGGAAAAGGTGGAAATGGAGTGCGTTTTTCAGTGGCTTTGTTGCGTCACTCCCACGCCGATTGAAGTCAGCAGAAGGGCGGCAGGTGTTTATATGCAGGCCGGTGACAGTTGTCGATGCCGGTGCGGGTAGTAGTTCACGGCAAGCTATGGAAACATGTACAATACTAGCGTTCCTCGGGGCATCGTTGAGCTTGCAAATTTCTTCCGCTTGGTCTATAAGTTGCGTAGAAGAACCAACATGGCTTGCACACTGCAGAGAGGTTAACAATACAACCAGGAAAGCTGCGAACTGGAAAAGGTGGAAACGGAGTGCGTTTTTCAGTGGCTTTGTTGCGTCACTCCCACGCCGACTGAAGTCAGCAGAAGGGCGGCAGGCGTTTATATGCAGGCCGGTGACAGTTGTCGATGCCGGTGCGGGTAGTAGTTCACGGCAAGCTATGAAAACATCTACAGTGCTAGCGTTCCTCGGGGCATCGTTGAGCTTGCAAATTTCTTCCGCTTGGCCTAAAAGTTGCGTAGAAGAACCAACATGGCTTGCACACTGCAGAGAGGTTGACAATACAACCAGGAAAGCTGCGAACTGGAAAAGATGGAAACGGAGTGCGTTTTTCAGTGGCTTTGTTGCGTCACTCCCACGGCGACTGAAGTCAGCAGAAGAGCGGCAGGCGTTTATATGCAGGCCTATCTCAGTTGTCGATGTCGGTGCGGGTAGTAGTTCACGGCAAGCTATGGAAACATGTACAATGCTAGCGTCCCGCGGGGCATCGTTGAGCTTGCAAATTTCTTGCGCTTGGTCTAAAAGTTGCGTAGAAGAACCAACATGGCTTGCACACTGCAGAGAGGTTGACAATACAACCAGGAAAGCTGCGAACTGGAAAAGGTGGAAATGGAGTGCGTTTTTCAGTGGCTTTGTTGCGTCACTCCCACGCCGATTGAAGTCAGCAGAAGGGCGGCAGGTGTTTATATGTAGGCCGGTGACAGTTGTCGATGCCGGTGCGGGTAGTAGTTCACGGCAAGCTATGGAAACATGTACAATACTAGCGTTCCTCGGGGCATCGTTGAGCTTGCAAATTTCTTCCGCTTGGTCTATAAGTTGCGTAGAAGAACCAACATGGCTTGCACACTGCAGAGAGGTTAACAATACAACCAGGAAAGCTGCGAACTGGAAAAGGTGGAAACGGAGTGCGTTTTTCAGTGGCTTTGTTGCGTCACTCCCACGCCGACTGAAGTCAGCAGAAGGGCGGCAGGCGTTTATATGCAGGCCGGTGACAGTTGTCGATGCCGGTGCGGGTAGTAGTTCACGGCAAGCTATGAAAACATCTACAGTGCTAGCGTTCCTCGGGGCATCGTTGAGCTTGCAAATTTCTTCCGCTTGGTCTAAAAGTTGCGTAGAAGAACCAACATGGCTTGCACACTGCAGAGAGGTTGACAATACAACCAGGAAAGCTGCGAACTGGAAAAGATGGAAACGGAGTGCGTTTTTCAGTGGCTTTGTTGCGTCACTCCCACGCCGACTGAAGTCAGCAGAAGAGCGGCAGGCGTTTATATGCAGGCCTATCTCAGTTGTCGATGTCGGTGCGGGTAGTAGTTCACGGCAAGCTATGGAAACATGTACAATGCTAGCGTCCCGCGGGGCATCGTTGAGCTTGCAAATTTCTTCCGCTTGGTCTAAAAGTTGCGTAGAAGAACCAACATGGCTTGCACACTGCAGAGAGGTTGACAATACAACCAGGAAAGCTGCGAACTGGAAAAGGTGGAAATGGAGTGCGTTTTTCAGTGGCTTTGTTGCGTCACTCCCACGCCGATTGAAGTCAGCAGAAGGGCGGCAGGTGTTTATATGCAGGCCGGTGACAGTTGTCGATGCCGGTGCGGGTAGTAGTTCACGGCAAGCTATGGAAACATGTACAATACTAGCGTTCCTCGGAGCATCGTTGAGCTTGCAAATTTCTTCCGCTTGGTCTATAAGTTGCGTAGAAGAACCAACATGGCTTGCACACTGCAGAGAGGTTAACAATACAACCAGGAAAGCTGCGAACTGGAAAAGGTGGAAACGGAGTGCGTTTTTCAATGGCTTTGTTGCGTCACTCCCACGCCGACTGAAGTCAGCAGAAGGGCGGCAGGCGTTTATATGCAGGCCGGTGACAGTTGTCGATGCCGGTGCGGGTAGTAGTTCACGGCAAGCTATGAAAACATCTACAGTGCTAGCGTTCCTCGGGGCATCGTTGAGCTTGCAAATTTCTTCCGCTTGGTCTAAAAGTTGCGTAGAAGAACCAACATGGCTTGCACACTGCAGAGAGGTTGACAATACAACCAGGAAAGCTGCGAACTGGAAAAGATGGAAACGGAGTGCGTTTTTCAGTGGCTTTGTTGCGTCACTCCCACGCCGACTGAAGTCAGCAGAAGGGCGGCAGGCGTTTATATGCAGACCGGTGACAGTTGTCGATGCCGGTGCGGGTAGTAGTTCACGGCAAGCTATGAAAACATCTACAATGCTAGCGTTCCTCGGGGCATCGTTGAGCTTGCAAATTTCTTCCGCTTGGTCTAAAAGTTGCGTAGAAGAACCATCATGGCTTGCACTCTGCAGAGAGGTTGAGAATACAACCAGGAAAGCTGCGAACTGGAAAAGGTGGAAACGGAGTGCGTTTTTCAGTGGCTTTGTTGCGTCACTCCCACGCCGATTGAAGTCAGCAGAAGGGCGGCAGGCGTTTATATGCAGACCGGTGACAGTTGCCGATGCCGGTGCGGGTAGTAGTTCACGGCAAGCTATGAAAACATCTACAATGCTAGCGTTCCTCGGGGCATCGTTGAGCTTGCAAATTTCTTCCGCTTGGTCTAAAAGTTGCGTAGAAGAACCATCATGGCTTGCACACTGCAGAGAGGTTGAGAATACAACCAGGAAAGCTGCGAACTGGATAAGGCGGAAACGGAGTGCGTTTTTCAGTGGCTTTGTTGCGTCACTCCCACGCCGACTGAAGTCAGCAGAAGAGCGGCAGGCGTTTATATGCAGGCCTATCTCAGTTGTCGATGTCGGTGCGGGTAGTAGTTCACGGCAAGCTATGGAAACATGTACAATGCTAGCGTCCTGCGGGGCATCGTTGAGCTTGCAAATTTCTTCCGCTTGGTCTAAAAGTTGCGTAGAAGAACCAACATGGCTTGCACACTGCAGAGAGGTTGACAATACAACCAGGAAAGCTGCGAACTGGAAAAGGTGGAAATGGAGTGCGTTTTTCAGTGGCTTTGTTGCGTCACTCCCACGCCGATTGAAGTCAGCAGAAGGGCGGCAGGTGTTTATATGCAGGCCGGTGACAGTTGTCGATGCCGGTGCGGGTAGTAGTTCACGGCAAGCTATGGAAACATGTACAATACTAGCGTTCCTCGGGGCATCGTTGAGCTTGCAAATTTCTTCCGCTTGGTCTATAAGTTGCGTAGAAGAACCAACATGGCTTGCACACTGCAGAGAGGTTAACAATACAACCAGGAAAGCTGCGAACTGGAAAAGGTGGAAACGGAGTGCGTTTTTCAGTGGCTTTGTTGCGTCACTCCCACGCCGACTGAAGTCAGCAGAAGGGCGGCAGGCGTTTATATGCAGGCCGGTGACAGTTGTCGATGCCGGTGCGGGTAGTAGTTCACGGCAAGCTATGAAAACATCTACAGTGCTAGCGTTCCTCGGGGCATCGTTGAGCTTGCAAATTTCTTCCGCTTGGCCTAAAAGTTGCGTAGAAGAACCAACATGGCTTGCACACTGCAGAGAGGTTGACAATACAACCAGGAAAGCTGCGAACTGGAAAAGATGGAAACGGAGTGCGTTTTTCAGTGGCTTTGTTGCGTCACTCCCACGGCGACTGAAGTCAGCAGAAGAGCGGCAGGCGTTTATATGCAGGCCTATCTCAGTTGTCGATGTCGGTGCGGGTAGTAGTTCACGGCAAGCTATGGAAACATGTACAATGCTAGCGTCCCGCGGGGCATCGTTGAGCTTGCAAATTTCTTCCGCTTGGTCTAAAAGTTGCGTAGAAGAACCAACATGGCTTGCACACTGCAGAGAGGTTGACAATACAACCAGGAAAGCTGCGAACTGGAAAAGGTGGAAATGGAGTGCGTTTTTCAGTGGCTTTGTTGCGTCACTCCCACGCCGATTGAAGTCAGCAGAAGGGCGGCAGGTGTTTATATGCAGGCCGGTGACAGTTGTCGATGCCGGTGCGGGTAGTAGTTCACGGCAAGCTATGGAAACATGTACAATACTAGCGTTCCTCGGGGCATCGTTGAGCTTGCAAATTTCTTCCGCTTGGTCTATAAGTTGCGTAGAAGAACCAACATGGCTTGCACACTGCAGAGAGGTTAACAATACAACCAGGAAAGCTGCGAACTGGAAAAGGTGGAAACGGAGTGCGTTTTTCAGTGGCTTTGTTGCGTCACTCCCACGCCGACTGAAGTCAGCAGAAGAGCGGCAGGCGTTTATATGCAGGCCTATCTCAGTTGTCGATGTCGGTGCGGGTAGTAGTTCACGGCAAGCTATGGAAACATGTACAATGCTAGCGTCCCGCGGGGCATCGTTGAGCTTGCAAATTTCTTCCGCTTGGTCTAAAAGTTGCGTAGAAGAACCAACATGGCTTGCACACTGCAGAGAGGTTGACAATACAACCAGGAAAGCTGCGAACTGGAAAAGGTGGAAATGGAGTGCGTTTTTCAGTGGCTTTGTTGCGTCACTCCCACGCCGATTGAAGTCAGCAGAAGGGCGGCAGGTGTTTATATGCAGGCTGGTGACAGTTGTCGATGCCGGTGCGGGTAGTAGTTCACGGCAAGTTATGAAAACATCTACAATGCTAGCTTTCCTCGGGGCATCGTTGAGCTTGCAAATTTCTTCCGCTTGGTCTAAAAGTTGCGTAGAAGACCCAACATGGCTTGCACACTGCAGAGAGGTTGACAATACAACCAGGAAAGCTGCGAACTGGAAAAGGTGGAAACGGAGTGCGTTTTTCAGTGGCTTTGTTGCGTCACTCCCACGCCGATTGAAGTCAGCAGAAGGGCGGCAGGCGTTTATATGCAGACCGGTGACAGTTGTCGATGCCGGTGCGGGTAGTAGTTCACGGCAAGCTATGAAAACATCTACAATGCTAGCGTTCCTCGGGGCATCGTTGAGCTTGCAAATTTCTTCCGCTTGGTCTAAAAGTTGCGTAGAAGAACCATCATGGCTTGCACTCTGCAGAGAGGTTAACAATACAACCAGGAAAGCTGCGAACTGGAAAAGGTGGAAACGGAGTGCGTTTTTCAGTGGCTTTGTTGCGTCACTCCCACGCCGACTGAAGTCAGCAGAAGGGCGGCAGGCGTTTATATGCAGGCCGGTGACAGTTGTCGATGCCGGTGCGGGTAGTAGTTCACGGCAAGCTATGAAAACATCTACAGTGCTAGCGTTCCTCGGGGCATCGTTGAGCTTGCAAATTTCTTCCGCTTGGTCTAAAAGTTGCGTAGAAGACCCAACATGGCTTGCACACTGCAGAGAGGTTGACAATACAACCAGGAAAGCTGCGAACTGGAAAAGGTGGAAACGGAGTGCGTTTTTCAGTGGCTTTGTTGCGTCACTCCCACGCCGATTGAAGTCAGCAGAAGGGCGGCAGGCGTTTATATGCAGACCGGTGACAGTTGTCGATGCCGGTGCGGGTAGTAGTTCACGGCAAGCTATGAAAACATCTACAATGCTAGCGTTCCTCGGGGCATCGTTGAGCTTGCAAATTTCTTCCGCTTGGTCTAAAAGTTGCGTAGAAGAACCATCATGGCTTGCACTCTGCAGAGAGGTTGAGAATACAACCAGGAAAGCTGCGAACTGGAAAAGGTGGAAACGGAGTGCGTTTTTCAGTGGCTTTGTTGCGTCACTCCCACGCCGATTGAAGTCAGCAGAAGGGCGGCAGGCGTTTATATGCAGACCGGTGACAGTTGCCGATGCCGGTGCGGGTAGTAGTTCACGGCAAGCTATGAAAACATCTACAATGCTAGCGTTCCTCGGGGCATCGTTGAGCTTGCAAATTTCTTCCGCTTGGTCTAAAAGTTGCGTAGAAGAACCAACATGGCTTGCACACTGCAGAGAGGTTGACAATACAACCAGGAAAGCTGCAAACTGGAAAAGGTGGAAACGGAGTGCGTTTTTCAGTGGCTTTGTTGCGTCACTCCCACGCCGACTGAAATCAGCAGAAGGGCGGCAGGCGTTTATATGCAGGCCGGTGACAGTTGTCGATGCCGGTGCGGGTAGTAGTTCACGGCAAGCTATGAAAACATCTACAATGCTAGCGTTCCGCGGGGCATCGGTGAGCTTGCAAATTTCTTCCGCTTGGTCTAAAAGTTGCGTAGAAGAACCAACATGGCTTGCACACTGCAGAGAGGTTAACAATACAACCAGGAAAGCTGCGAACTGGAAAAGGTGGAAATGGAGTGCGTTTTTCAGTGGCTTTGTTGCGTCACTCCCACGCCGATTGAAGTCAGCAGAAGGGCGGCAGGCGTTTATATGCAGGCCGGTGACAGTTGTCGATGCCGGTGCATGTAGTAGTTCACGGCAAGCTATGAAAACATCTACAATGCTAGCGTTCCTCGGGGCATCGTTGAGCTTGCAAATTTCTTCCGCTTGGTCTAAAAGTTGCGTAGAAGAACCATCATGGCTTGCACACTGCAGAGAGGTTGAGAATACAACCAGGAAAGCTGCGAACTGGAAAAGATGGAAACGGAGTGCGTTTTTCAGTGGCTTTGTTGCGTCACTCCCACGCCGACTGAAGTCAGCAGAAGAGCGGCAGGCGTTTATATGCAGGCCTATCTCAGTTGTCGATGTCGGTGCGGGTAGTAGTTCACGGCAAGCTAAGGAAACATGTACAATACTAGCGTTCCTCGGGGCATCGTTGAGCTTGCAAATTTCTTCTGCTTGGTCTATAAGTTGCGTAGAAGAACCAACATGGCTTGCACACTGCAGAGAGGTTAACAATACAACCAGGAAAGCTGCTAACTGGAAAAGGTGGAAACGGAGTGCGTTTTTCAGTGGCTTTGTTGAGTCACTCCCACGCCGACTGAAGTCAGCAGAAGGGCGGCAGGCGTTTATATGCAGGCCGGTGACAGTTGTCGATGCCGGTGCGGGTAGTAGTTCACGGCAAGCTATGAAAACATCTACAGTGCTAGCGTTCCTCGGGGCATCGTTGAGCTTGCAAATTTCTTCCGCTTGGTCTAAAAGTTGCGTAGAAGAACCAACATGGCTTGCACACTGCAGAGAGGTTGACAATACAACCAGGAAAGCTGCGAACTGGAAAAGATGGAAACGGAGTGCGTTTTTCAGTGGCTTTGTTGCGTCACTCCCACGCCGACTGAAGTCAGCAGAAGAGCGGCAGGCGTTTATATGCAGGCCTATCTCAGTTGTCGATGTCGGTGCGGGTAGTAGTTCACGGCAAGCTATGAAAACATCTACAATGCTAGCGTTCCTCGGGGCATCGTTGAGCTTGCAAATTTCTTCCGCTTGGTCTAAAAGTTGCGTAGAAGAACCAACATGGCTTGCACACTGCAGAGAGGTTGACAATACAACCAGGAAAGCTGCGAACTGGAAAAGGTGGAAATGGAGTGCGTTTTTCAGTGGCTTTGTTGCGTCACTCCCACGCCGATTGAAGTCAGCAGAAGGGCGGCAGGTGTTTATATGCAGGCCGGTGACAGTTGTCGATGCCGGTGCGGGTAGTAGTTCACGGCAAGCTATGGAAACATGTACAATACTAGCGTTCCTCGGGGCATCGTTGAGCTTGCAAATTTCTTCCGCTTGGTCTATAAGTTGCGTAGAAGAACCAACATGGCTTGCACACTGCAGAGAGGTTAACAATACAACCAGGAAAGCTGCGAACTGGAAAAGGTGGAAACGGAGTGCGTTTTTCAGTGGCTTTGTTGCGTCACTCCCACGCCGACTGAAGTCAGCAGAAGGGCGGAAGGCGTTTATATGCAGGCCGGTGACAGTTGTCGATGCCGGTGCGGGTAGTAGTTCACGGCAAGCTATGAAAACATCTACAGTGCTAGCGTTCCTCGGGGCATCGTTGAGCTTGCAAATTTCTTCCGCTTGGTCTAAAAGTTGCGTAGAAGAACCAACATGGCTCGCACACTGCAGAGAGGTTGACAATACAACCAGGAAAGCTGCGAACTGGAAAAGATGGAAACGGAGTGCGTTTTTCAGTGGCTTTGTTGCGTCACTCCCACGCCGACTGAAGTCAGCAGAAGAGCGGTAGGCGTTTATATGCAGGCCTATCTCAGTTGTCGATGTCGGTGCGGGTAGTAGTTCACGGCAAGCTATGGAAACATGTACAGTGCTAGCGTTCCTCGGGGCATCGTTGAGCTTGCAAATTTCTTCCGCTTGGTCTAAAAGTTGCGTAGAAGAACCAACATGGCTTGCACACTGCAGAGAGGTTGACAATACAACCAGGAAAGCTGCGAACTGGAAAAGGTGGAAATGGAGTGCGTTTTTCAGTGGCTTTGTTGCGTCACTCCCACGCCGATTGAAGTCAGCAGAAGGGCGGCAGGTGTTTATATGCAGGCTGGTGACAGTTGTCGATGCCGGTGCGGGTAGTAGTTCACGGCAAGCTATGAAAACATCTACAATGCTAGCTTTCCTCGGGGCATCGTTGAGCTTGCAAATTTCTTCCGCTTGGTCTAAAAGTTGCGTAGAAGACCCAACATGGCTTGCACACTGCAGAGAGGTTGACAATACAACCAGGAAAGCTGCGAACTGGAAAAGGTGGAAACGGAGTGCGTTTTTCAGTGGCTTTGTTGCGTCACTCCCACGCCGATTGAAGTCAGCAGAAGGGCGGCAGGCGTTTATATGCAGACCGGTGACAGTTGTCGATGCCGGTGCGGGTAGTAGTTCACGGCAAGCTATGAAAACATCTACAATGCTAGCGTTCCTCGGGGCATCGTTGAGCTTGCAAATTTCTTCCGCTTGGTCTAAAAGTTGCGTAGAAGAACCATCATGGCTTGCACTCTGCAGAGAGGTTGAGAATACAACCAGGAAAGCTGCGAACTGGAAAAGGTGGAAACGGAGTGCGTTTTTCAGTGGCTTTGTTGCGTCACTCCCACGCCGATTGAAGTCAGCAGAAGGGCGGCAGGCGTTTATATGCAGACCGGTGACAGTTGCCGATGCCGGTGCGGGTAGTAGTTCACGGCAAGCTATGAAAACATCTACAATGCTAGCGTCCCGCGGGGCATCGTTGAGCTTGCAAATTTCTTCCGCTTGGTCTAAAAGTTGCGTAGAAGAACCAACATGGCTTGCACACTGCAGAGAGGTTGACAATACAACCAGGAAAGCTGCGAACTGGAAAAGGTGGAAATGGAGTGCGTTTTTCAGTGGCTTTGTTGCGTCACTCCCACGCCGATTGAAGTCAGCAGAAGGGCGGCAGGCGTTTATATGCAGACCGGTGACAGTTGTCGATGCCGGTGCGGGTAGTAGTTCACGGCAAGCTATGAAAACATCTACAATGCTAGCGTTCCTCGGGGCATCGTTGAGCTTGCAAATTTCTTCCGCTTGGTCTAAAAGTTGCGTAGAAGAACCATCATGGCTTGCACTCTGCAGAGAGGTTGAGAATACAACCAGGAAAGCTGCGAACTGGAAAAGGTGGAAACGGAGTGCGTTTTTCAGTGGCTTTGTTGCGTCACTCCCACGCCGATTGAAGTCAGCAGAAGGGCGGCAGGCGTTTATATGCAGACCGGTGACAGTTGCCGATGCCGGTGCGGGTAGTAGTTCACGGCAAGCTATGAAAACATCTACAATGCTAGCGTCCCGCGGGGCATCGTTGAGCTTGCAAATTTCTTCCGCTTGGTCTAAAAGTTGCGTAGAAGAACCAACATGGCTTGCACACTGCAGAGAGGTTGACAATACAACCAGGAAAGCTGCGAACTGGAAAAGGTGGAAATGGAGTGCGTTTTTCAGTGGCTTTGTTGCGTCACTCCCACGCCTATTGAAGTCAGCAGAAGGGCGGCAGGTGTTTATATGCAGGCTGGTGACAGTTGTCGATGCCGGTGCGGGTAGTAGTTCACGGCAAGCTATGAAAACATCTACAATGCTAGCTTTCCTCGGGGCATCGTTGAGCTTGCAAATTTCTTCCGCTTGGTCTAAAAGTTGCGTAGAAGACCCAACATGGCTTGCACACTGCAGAGAGGTTGACAATACAACCAGGAAAGCTGCGAACTGGAAAAGGTGGAAACGGAGTGCGTTTTTCAGTGGCTTTGTTGCGTCACTCCCACGCCGATTGAAGTCAGCAGAAGGGCGGCAGGCGTTTATATGCAGACCGGTGACAGTTGTCGATGCCGGTGCGGGTAGTAGTTCACGGCAAGCTATGAAAACATCTACAATGCTAGCGTTCCTCGGGGCATCGTTGAGCTTGCAAATTTCTTCCGCTTGGTCTAAAAGTTGCGTAGAAGAACCATCATGGCTTGCACTCTGCAGAGAGGTTGAGAATACAACCAGGAAAGCTGCGAACTGGAAAAGGTGGAAACGGAGTGCGTTTTTCAGTGGCTTTGTTGCGTCACTCCCACGCCGATTGAAGTCAGCAGAAGGGCGGCAGGCGTTTATATGCAGACCGGTGACAGTTGCCGATGCCGGTGCGGGTAGTAGTTCACGGCAAGCTATGAAAACATCTACAATGCTAGCGTTCCTCGGGGCATCGTTGAGCTTGCAAATTTCTTCCGCTTGGTCTAAAAGTTGCGTAGAAGAACCATCATGGCTTGCACACAGCAGAGAGGTTGAGAATACAACCAGGAAAGCTACGAACTGGATAAGGCGGAAACGGAGTGCGTTTTTCAGTGGCTTTGTTGCGTCACTCCCACGCAGACTGAAGTCAGCAGAAGAGCGGCAGGCGTTTATATGCAGGCCTATCTCAGTTGTCGATGTCGGTGCGGGTAGTAGTTCACGGCAAGCTATGGAAACATGTACAATGCTAGCGTCCCGCGGGGCATCGTTGAGCTTGCAAATTTCTTCCGCTTGGTCTAAAAGTTGCGTAGAAGAACCAACATGGCTTGCACACTGCAGAGAGGTTGACAATACAACCAGGAAAGCTACGAACTGGAAAAGGTGGAAACGGAGTGCGTTTTTCAGTGGCTTTGTTGCGTCACTCCCACGCCGATTGAAGTCAGCAGAAGGGCGGCAGGCGTTTATATGCAGGCCGGTGACAGTTGTCGATGCCGGTGCGGGTAGTAGTTCACGGCAAGCTATGAAAACATCTACAATGCTAGCGTTCCTCGGGGCATCGTTGAGCTTGCAAATTTCTTCCGCTTGGTCTAAAAGTTGCGTAGAAGAACCAACATGGCTTGCACACTGCAGAGAGGTTGACAATACAACCAGGAAAGCTGCGAACTGGAAAAGGTGGAAACGGAGTGCGTTTTTCAGTGGCTTTGTTGCGTCACTCCCACGCCGATTGAAGTCAGCAGAAGGGCGGCAGGCGTTTATATGCAGGCCGGTGACAGTTGTCGATGCCGGTGCGGGTAGTAGTTCACGGCAAGCTATGAAAACATCTACAATGCTAGCGTTTCCCGGGGCATCGTTGAGCTTGCAAATTTCTTTCGCTTGGTCTAAAAGTTGCGTAGAAGAACCATCATGGCTTGCACACTGCAGAGAGGTTGAGAATACAACCAGGAAAGCTGCGAACTGGAAAACGTGGAAACGGAGTGCGTTTTTCAGTGGCTTTGTTGCGTCACTCCGACGCCGACTGAAGTCAGCAGAAGGGCGGCAGGCGTTTATATGCAGGCCGGTGACAGTTGTCGATGCCGGTGCGGGTAGTAGTTCACGGCAAGCTATGAAAACATCTACAGTGCTAGCGTTCCTCGGGGCATCGTTGAGCTTGCAAATTTCTTCCGCTTGGTCTAAAAGTTGCGTAGAAGAACCAACATGGCTTGCACACTGCAGAGAGGTTGACAATACAACCAGGAAAGGTGCGAACTGGAAAAGGTGGAAATGGAGTGCGTTTTTCAGTGGCTTTGTTGCGTCACTCCCACGCCGATTGAAGTCAGCAGAAGGGCGGCAGGTGTTTATATGCAGGCTGGTGACAGTTGTCGATGCCGGTGCGGGTAGTAGTTCACGGCAAGCTATGAAAACATCTACAATGCTAGCGTTCCTCAGGGCATCGTTGAGCTTGCAAATTTCTTCCGCTTGGTCTAAAAGTTGCGTAGAAGAACCAACATGGCTTGCACACTGCAGAGAGGTTGAGAATACAACCAGGAAAGCTGCGAACTGGAAAAGGTGGAAACGGAGTGCGTTTTTCAGTGGCTTTGTTGCGTCACTCCCACGCCGATTGAAGTCAGCAGAAGAGCGGCAGGCGTTTATATGCAGGCCTATCTCAGTTGTCGATGTCGGTGCGGGTAGTAGTTCACGGCAAGCTATGGAAACATGTACAATGCTAGCGTCCCGCGGGGCATCGTTGAGCTTGCAAATTTCTTCCGCTTGGTCTAAAAGTTGCGTAGAAGAACCAACATGGCTTGCACACTGCAGAGAGGTTGACAATACAACCAGGAAGGCTGCGAACTGGAAAAGGTGGAAATGGAGTGCGTTTTTCAGTGGCTTTGTTGCGTCACTCCCACGCCGATTGAAGTCAGCAGAAGGGCGGCAGGTGTTTATATGCAGGCTGGTGACAGTTGTCGATGCCGGTGCGGGTAGTAGTTCACGGCAAGCTATGAAAACATCTACAATGCTAGCGTTCCTCGGGGCATCGTTGAGCTTGCAAATTTCTTCCGCTTGGTCTAAAAGTTGCGTAGAAGAACCAACATGGTTTGCACACTGCAGAGAGGTTGACAATACAACCAGGAAAGCTGCGAACTGGAAAAGATGGAAACGGAGTGCGTTTTTCAGTGGCTTTGTTGCGTCACTCCCACGCCGACTGAAGTCAGCAGAAGAGCGGCAGGCGTTTATATGCAGGCCTATCTCAGTTGTCGATGTCGGTGAGGGTAGTACTTCACGGCAAGCTATGGAAACATGTACAATGCTAGCGTCCCGCGGGGCATCGTTGAGCTTGCAAATTTCTTCCGCTTGGTCTAAAAGTTGCGTAGAAGAACCAACATGGCTTGCACACTGCAGAGAGGTTGACAATACAACCAGGAAAGCTGCGAACTGGAAAAGGTGGAAATGGAGTGCGTTTTTCAGTGGCTTTGTTGCGTCACTCCCACGCCGATTGAAGTCAGCAGAAGGGCGGCAGGTGTTTATATGCAGGCTGGTGACAGTTGTCGATGCCGGTGCGGGTAGTAGTTCACGGCAAGCTATGAAAACATCTACAGTGCTAGCGTTCCTCGGGGCATCGTTGAGCTTGCAAATTTCTTCCGCTTGGTCTAAAAGTTGCGTAGAAGAACCAACATGGCTTGCACACTGCAGAGAGGTTGACAATACAACCAGGAAAGCTGCGAACTGGAAAAGATGGAAACGGAGTGCGTTTTTCAGTGGCTTTGTTGCGTCACTCCCACGCCGACTGAAGTCAGCAGAAGAGCGGCAGGCGTTTATATGCAGGCCTATCTCAGTTGTCGATGTCGGTGCGGGTAGTACTTCACGGCAAGCTATGGAAACATGTACAATGCTAGCGTCCCGCGGGGCATCGTTGAGCTTGCAAATTTCTTCCGCTTGGTCTAAAAGTTGCGTAGAAGAACCAACATGGCTTGCACACTGCAGAGAGGTTGACAATACAACCAGGAAAGCTGCGAACTGGAAAAGGTGGAAATGGAGTGCGTTTTTCAGTGGCTTTGTTGCGTCACTCCCACGCCGATTGAAGTCAGCAGAAGGGCGGCAGGTGTTTATATGCAGGCTGGTGACAGTTGTCGATGCCGGTGCGGGTAGTAGTTCACGGCAAGCTATGAAAACATCTACAATACTAGCGTTCCTCAGGGCATCGTTGAGCTTGCAAATTTCTTCCGCTTGGTCTAAAAGTTGCGTAGAAGAACCAACATGGCTTGCACACTGCAGAGAGGTTGAGAATACAACCAGGAAAGCTGCGAACTGGAAAAGGTGGAAACGGAGTGCGTTTTTCAGTGGCTTTGTTGCGTCACTCCCACGCCGATTGAAGTCAGCAGAAGAGCGGCAGGCGTTTATATGCAGGCCTATCTCAGTTGTCGATGTCGGTGCGGGTAGTAGTTCACGGCAAGCTATGGAAACATGTACAATGCTAGCGTCCCGCGGGGCATCGTTGAGCTTGCAAATTTCTTCCGCTTGGTCTAAAAGTTGCGTAGAAGAACCAACATGGCTTGCACACTGCAGAGAGGTTGACAATACAACCAGGAAGGCTGCGAACTGGAAAAGGTGGAAATGGAGTGCGTTTTTCAGTGGCTTTGTTGCGTCACTCCCACGCCGATTGAAGTCAGCAGAAGGGCGGCAGGTGTTTATATGCAGGCTGGTGACAGTTGTCGATGCCGGTGCGGGTAGTAGTTCACGGCAAGCTATGAAAACATCTACAATGCTAGCGTTCCTCGGGGCATCGTTGAGCTTGCAAATTTCTTCCGCTTGGTCTAAAAGTTGCGTAGAAGAACCAACATGGCTTGCACACTGCAGAGAGGTTGACAATACAACCAGGAAAGCTGCGAACTGGAAAAGGTGGAAACGGAGTGCGTTTTTCAGTGGCTTTGTTGCGTCACTCCCACGCCGATTGAAGTCAGCAGAAGGGCGGCAGGCGTTTATATGCAGGCCGGTGACAGTTGTCGATGCCGGTGCGGGTAGTAGTTCACGGCAAGCTATGAAAACATCTACAATGCTAGCGTTCCTCGGGGCATCGTTGAGCTTGCAAATTTCTTCCGCTTGGTCTAAAAGTTGCGTAGAAGAACCAACATGGCTTGCACACTGCAGAGAGGTTGACAATACAACCAGGAAAGCTGCGAACTGGAAAAGGTGGAAATGGAGTGCGTTTTTCAGTGGCTTTGTTGCGTCACTCCCACGCCGATTGAAGTCAGCAGAAGGGCGGCAGGTGTTTATATGCAGGCCGGTGACAGTTGTCGATGCCGGTGCGGGTAGTAGTTCACGGCAAGCTTTGAAAACATCTACAATGCTAGCGTTCCTCGGGGCATCGTTGAGCTTGCAAATTTCTTCCGCTTGGTCTAAAAGTTGCGTAGAAGAACCAACATGGCTTTCACACTGCAGAGAGGTTGACAATACAACCAGGAAAGCTGCGAACTGGAAAAGGTGGAAACGGAGTGCGTTTTTCAGTGGCTTTGTTGCGTCACTCCCACGCCGATTGAAGTCAGCAGAAGGGCGGCAGGCGTTTATATGCAGACCGGTGAGAGTTGTCGATGCCGGTGCGGGTAGTAGTTCACGGCAAGCTATGAAAACATCTACAATGCTAGCGTTCCTCGGGGCATCGTTGAGCTTGCAAATTTCTTCCGCTTGGTCTAAAAGTTGCGTAGAAGAACCAACATGGCTTGCACACTGCAGAGAGGTTGAGAATACAACCAGGAAAGCTGCGAACTGGATAAGGTGGAAACGGAGTGCGTTTTTCAGTGGCTTTGTTGCGTCACTCCCACGCCGATTGAAGTCAGCAGAAGGGCGGCAGGCGTTTATATGCAGACCGGTGTCAGTTGTCGATGCCGGTGCGGGTAGTAGTTCACGGCAAGCTAACATCTACAATGCTAGCGTTCCTCGGGGCATCGTTGAGCTTGCAAATTTCTTCCGCTTGGTCTAAAAGTTGCGTAGAAGAACCATCATGGCTTGCACACTGCAGAGAGGTTGAGAATACAACCAGGAAAGCTGCTAACTGGAAAAGGTGGAAACGGAGTGCGTTTTTCAGTGGCTTTGTTGCGTCACTCCCACGCCGATTGAAGTCAGCAGAAGGGCGGCAGGCGTTTATCCTGAAGTCTGATCCGTACTTATCTTTCCGGTCGCGTGCAGTATACATGTTTGAATGGTCATCAATCACAACCTGGTCAATTAATATACGGTGTTCCACAAGGGTCTATTTTGGGTCCAATATTTTTCATTCTTTATATCAATGATATAATAGCCATCCCTCGAACTCCCACAATAATTTTATATGCAGATGATACCAGTGTATTTTTTTCTGGCATGAATCTTAGTATTATTCAGGCTGAGGCAAATGCAGGGTTACAAGAATTGTCTTTATGGTTGAATAAAAATAGACTAGAGTTAAATTTTAATAAAACAAAGCTTATTGTATTTAAGGCACGTAACAAGCCTGATAACAGTGAAATTAATCTTACATTCAAAAATAGCGTAATTGAGCGTGTTTCTTCCTACAAATTTTTAGGCATAATCTTTGAAGAGCACTTGAGTTGGACCCTGCATATTAATAAGATTCATGCCAGCATATCAAGGTCATTATGTGTATTATATAAACTTCGAGACCTTGTTCCGAAATGGCTGAAGTGGCAGTTATATTATACCCTAATTCAATGACATCTTCATTATTGTTTACTTGTTTGGGGATCTACAACGAAAACTAACCTCACGAGGCTGATAACATTACTGAAAAAAGCAATACGATATGTCGAAAACCTTGCATACAATGATCATACAGGTTTGTACTTCTCTAAGCATTCTATTCTAAAAGTCAATGAATTATTTGAGTTCAAACTGTTTTCTTATGTGTTTAACGATTTCAAACATCATCCCACTAAATATGTTCAATTAAACTCTAGTAGTGACGTGCCTTATAAATTAAGACACGTCAGTTACAGAGTACCATTCGTAAGGACTAACTATGGAACCGATATGCTTTCATATTTAATTCCCAGTCTTCTAAATAAACATACACAGGCCATAGAAATTATTCAGAAATCTGTTTCCCAAAGGTCCTTCAAAAGAAATGCTAAAGCTTACCTCCTTTCTCGCCCGAATGATTAAAGGGTTGTTCACACAGAAATTCTTGATGCCCCTGTTTTTCCGTCAACTCTGTGAATTCTCGTGTTTTTCTTGTTGTGATGTGCCTTGTAAATATTTACTTTAATCATGTCATTGCAAAAGTATGCACCTTCCTCCTACTTTTACCTTGTATAATTATTTTTTGTTTTTGTAATGAGAGTGTATGAAGCTCTTGCTTCTTTTGCCGCTTGTCCTGAGCATTGTGTCGGGTGCTTGGGCCCCGTCAGGCACAGTGCATCTGCCTTTTGCCCCTGTATCCGAGACCTTGTTGTCTGAAATAAAGATCTATCTATCTATATGCAGGCCGGTGACAGTTGTCGATGCCGGTGCGGGTAGTAGTTCACGGCAAGCTATGAAAACATCTACAATGCTAGCGTTCCTCGGGGCATCGTTGAGCTTGCAAATTTCTTCCGCTTGGTCTAAAAGTTGCGTAGAAGAACCAACATGGCTTGCACACTGCAGAGAGGTTGACAATACAACCAGGAAAGCTGCAAACTGGAAAAGGTGGAAACGGAGTGCGTTTTTCAGTGGCTTTGTTGCGTCACTCCCACGCCGATTGAAATCAGCAGAAGGGCGGCAGGCGTTTATATGCAGGCCGGTGACAGTTGTCGATGCCGGTGCGGGTAGTAGTTCACGGCAAGCTATGAAAACATCTACAATGCTAGCGTTCCGCGGGGCATCGGTGAGCTTGCAAATTTCTTCCGCTTGGTCTAAAAGTTGCGTAGAAGAACCAACATGGCTTGCACACTGCAGAGAGGTTGACAATACAACCAGGAAAGCTGCGAACTGGAAAAGGTGGAAACGGAGTGCGTTTTTCAGTGGCTTTGTTGCGTCACTCCCACGCCGATTGAAGTCAGCAGAAGAGCGGCAGGCGTTTATATGCAGGCCGGTGACAGTTGTCGATGCCGGTGCGGGTAGTAGTTCACGGCAAGCTAGCATCTACAATACTAGCGTTCCTCGGGGCATCGTTGAGCTTGCAAATTTCTTCCGCTTGGTCTATAAGTTGCGTAGAAGAACCAACATGACTTGCCCACTGCAGAGAGGTTAACAATACAACCAGGAAAGCTGCGAACTGGAAAAGGTGGAAATGGAGTGCGTTTTTCAGTGGCTTTGTTGCGTCACTCCCACGCCGATTTAAGTCAGCAGAAGGGCGGCAGGCGTTTATATGCAGGCCGGTGACAGTTGTCGATGCCGGTGCGGGTAGTAGTTCACGGCAAGCTATGAAAACATCTACAATGCTAGCGTTCCTCGGGGCATCGTTGAGCTTGCAAATTTCTTCCGCTTGGTCTAAAAGTTGCGTAGAAGAACCAACATGGCTTGCACACTGCAGAGAGGTTGACAATACAACCACGAAAGCTGCGAACAGGAAAAGGTGGAAACGGAGTGCGTTTTTCAGTGGCTTTGTTGCGTCACTCCCACGCCGATTGAAGTCAGCAGAAGGGCGGCAGGCGTTTATATGCAGGCCGGTGACAGTTGTCGATGCCGGTGCGGGTAGTAGTTCACGGCAAGCTATGAAAACATCTACAGTGCTAGCGTTCCTCGGGGCATCGTTGAGCTTGCAAATTTCTTCCGCTTGGTCTAAAAGTTGCGTAGAAGAACCAACATGGCTTGCACACTGCAGAGAGGTTGACAATACAACCAGGAAAGCTGCGAACTGGAAAAGGTGGAAACGGAGTGCGTTTTTCAGTGGCTTTGTTGCGTCACTCCCACGCCGACTGAAGTCAGCAGAAGAGCGGCAGGCGTTTATATGCAGGCCTATCTCAGTTGTCGATGTCGGTGCGGGTAGTAGTTCACGGCAAGCTATGGAAACATGTACAATGCTAGCGTCCCGCGGGGCGTCGTTGAGCTTGCAAATTTCTTCCGCTTGGTCTAAAAGTTGCGTAGAAGACCCAACATGGCTTGCACACTGCAGAGAGGTTGACAATACAACCAGGAAAGCTGCGAACTGGAAAAGGTGGAAACGGAGTGCGTTTTTCAGTGGCTTTGTTGCGTCACTCCCACGCCGATTGAAGTCAGCAGAAGGGCGGCAGGCGTTTATATGCAGACCGGTGACAGTTGTCGATGCCGGTGCGGGTAGTAGTTCACGGCAAGCTATGAAAACATCTACAATGCTAGCGTTCCTCGGGGCATCGTTGAGCTTGCAAATTTCTTCCGCTTGGTCTAAAAGTTGCGTAGAAGAACCATCATGGCTTGCACACTGCAGAGAGGTTGAGAATACAACCAGGAAAGCTGCGAACTGGATAAGGTGGAAACGGAGTGCGTTTTTCAGTGGCTTTGTTGCGTCACTCCCACGCCGACTGAAGTCAGCAGAAGAGCGGCAGGCGTTTATATGCAGGCCTATCTCAGTTGTCGATGTCGGTGCGGGTAGTAGTTCACGGCAAGCTATGGAAACATGTACAATGCTAGCGTCCCGCGGGGCATCGTTGAGCTTGCAAATTTCTTCCGCTTGGTCTAAAAGTTGCGTAGAAGAACCAACATGGCTTGCACACTGCAGAGAGGTTGACAATACAACCAGGAAAGCTGCGAACTGGAAAAGGTGGAAATGGAGTGCGTTTTTCAGTGGCTTTGTTGCGTCACTCCCACGCCGATTGAAGTCAGCAGAAGGGCGGCAGGTGTTTATATGCAGGCCGGTGACAGTTGTCGATGCCGGTGCGGGTAGTAGTTCACGGCAAGCGATGAAAACATCTACAATGCTAGCGTTCCTCGGGGCATCGTTGAGCTTGCAAATTTCTTCCGCTTGGTCTAAAAGTTGCGTAGAAGAACCAACATGGCTTGCACACTGCAGAGAGGTTGACAATACAACCAGGAAAGCTGCGAACTGGAAAAGGTGGAAACGGAGTGCGTTTTTCAGTGGCTTTGTTGCGTCACTCCCACGCCGATTGAAGTCAGCAGAAGGGCGGCAGGCGTTTATATGCAGGCCGGTGACAGTTGTCGATGCCGGTGCGGGTAGTAGTTCACGGCAAGCTATGAAAACATCTACAGTGCTAGCGTTCCTCGGGGCATCGTTGAGCTTGCAAATTTCTTCCGCTTGGTCTAAAAGTTGCGTAGAAGAACCAACATGGCTTGCACACTGCAGAGAGGTTGACAATACAACCAGGAAAGCTGCGAACTGGAAAAGATGGAAACGGAGTGCGTTTTTCAGTGGCTTTGTTGCGTCACTCCCACGCCGACTGAAGTCAGCAGAAGAGCGGCAGGCGTTTATATGCAGGCCTATCTCAGTTGTCGATGTCGGTGCGGGTAGTACTTCACGGCAAGCTATGGAAACATGTACAATGCTAGCGTCCCGCGGGGCATCGTTGAGCTTGCAAATTTCTTCCGCTTGGTCTAAAAGTTGCGTAGAAGAACCAACATGGCTTGCACACTGCAGAGAGGTTGACAATACAACCAGGAAAGCTGCGAACTGGAAAAGGTGGAAATGGAGTGCGTTTTTCAGTGGCTTTGTTGCGTCACTCCCACGCCGATTGAAGTCAGCAGAAGGGCGGCAGGTGTTTATATGCAGGCTGGTGACAGTTGTCGATGCCGGTGCGGGTAGTAGTTCACGGCAAGCTATGAAAACACCTACAATGCTAGCGTTCCTCGGGGCATCGTTGAGCTTGCAAATTTCTTCCGCTTGGTCTAAAAGTTGCGTAGAAGAACCAACATGGCTTGCACACTGCAGAGAGGTTGAGAATACAACCAGGAAAGCTGCGAACTGGAAAAGGTGGAAACGGAGTGCGTTTTTCAGTGGCTTTGTTGCGTCACTCCCACGCCGATTGAAGTCAGCAGAAGAGCGGCAGGCGTTTATATGCAGGCCTATCTCAGTTGTCGATGTCGGCGCGGGTAGTAGTTCACGGCAAGCTATGGAAACATGTACAATGCTAGCGTCCCGCGGGGCATCGTTGAGATTGCAAATTTCTTCCGCTTGGTCTAAAAGTTGCGTAGAAGAACCAACATGGCTTGCACACTGCAGAGAGGTTGACAATACAACCAGGAAAGCTGCGAACTGGAAAAGGTGGAAATGGAGTGCGTTTTTAAGTGGCTTTGTTGCGTCACTCCCACGCCGATTGAAGTCAGCAGAAGGGCGGCAGGTGTTTATATGCAGACCGGTGACAGTTGTCGATGCCGGTGCGGGTAGTAGTTCACGGCAAGCTATGAAAACATCTACAATGCTAGCGTTCCTCGGGGCATCGTTGAGCTTGCAAATTTCTTCCGCTTGGTCTAAAAGTTGCGTAGAAGAACCATCATGGCTTGCACACTGCAGAGAGGTTGAGAATACAACCAGGAAAGCTGCGAACTGGATAAGGTGGAAACGGAGTGCGTTTTTCAGTGGCTTTGTTGCGTCACTCCCACGCCGATTGAAGTCAGCAGAAGGGCGGCAGGCGTTTATATGCAGACCGGTGTCAGTTGTCGATGCCGGTGCGGGTAGTAGTTCACGGCAAGCTAACATCTACAATGCTAGCGTTCCTCGGGGCATCGTTGAGCTTCCAAATTTCTTCCGCTTGGTCTAAAAGTTGCGTAGAAGAACCAACATGGCTTGCACACTGCAGAGAGGTTTACAATACAACCAGGAAAGCTGCGAACTGGAAAAGGTGGAAACGGAGTGCGTTTTTCAGTGGCTTTGTTGCGTCAGTCCCACGCCGATTGAAGTCAGCAGAAGGGCGGCAGGCGTTTATCCTGAAGTCTGATCCGTACTTATCTTTCCGGTCGCGTGCAGTATACATGTTTGAATGGTCATCAATCACAACCTGGTCAATTAATATACGGTGTTCCACAAGGGTCTATTTTGGGTCCAATATTTTTCATTCTTTATATCAATGATATAATAGCCATCCCTCGAACTCCCACAATAATTTTATATGCAGATGATACCAGTGTATTTTTTTCTGGCATGAATCTTAGTATTATTCAGGCTGAGGCAAATGCAGGGTTACAAGAATTGTCTTTATGGTTGAATATAAATAAACTAGAGTTAAATGTTAATAAAACAAAGCTTATTGTATTTAAGGCACGTAACAAGCCTGATAACAGTGAAATTATTCTTACATTCAAAAATAGCGTAATTGAGCGTGTTTCTTCCTACAAATTTTTAGGCATAATCTTTGAAGAGCACTTGAGTTGGACCCTGCATATTAATAAGATTCATGCCAGCATATCAAGGTCATTATGTGTATTATATAAACTTCGAGACCTTGTTCCGAAATGGCTGAAGTGGCAGTTATATTATACCCTAATTCAATCACATCTTCATTATTGTTTACTTGTTTGGGGATCTACAACGAAAACTAACCTCACGAGGCTGATAACATTACTGAAAAAAGCAATACGATATGTCGAAAACCTTGCATACAATGATCACTGTAGTAGAATGGAAAGTTGGGCGAGTTGGTATACGTTCATTTTGGGTGGAAAAAACAGCGCGAAAGGGACGGAAGACAAAGATGAAGGAAAACACACGGACGGGTGGAAAAAACAGCGCGAAAGGGACGGAAGACAAAGATGAAGGAAAACACACGGACGAGCGCTCGTCCGTGTGTTTTCCTTCATTTTTGTCTTCCGTCCCTTTCGCGCTGTTTTTTCCACCCAAAATGAATACAATGATCATACAGGTTTGTACTTCTCTAAGCATTCTATTCTAAAATCAATGAATTATTTGAGTTGAAACTGTTTTCTTATGTGTTTAACGATTTCAAACATCATCCCACTAAATATGTTCAATTAAACTCTAGTAGTGACGTGCCTTATAAATTAAGACACGTCAGTTACAGAGTACCATTCGTAAGGACTAACTATGGAACCGAAATGCTTTCATATTTAATTCCCAGTCTTCTAAATAAACATACACAGGCCATAGAAATTATTCAGAAATCTGTTTCCCAAAGGTCCTTCAAAAGAAATGCTAAAGCTTACCTCCTTTCTCGCCCGAATGATTAAAGGGTTGTTCACACAGAAATTCTTGATGCCCCTGTTTTTCCGTCAACTCTGTGAATTCTCGTGTTTTTCTTGTTGTGATGTGCCTTGTAAATATTTACTTTAATCATGTCATTGCAAAAGTATGCACCTTCCTCCTACTTTTACCTTGTATAATTATTTTTTGTTTTTGTAATGAGAGTGTATGAAGCTCTTGCTTCTTTTGCCGCTTGTCCTGAGCATTGTGTCGGGTGCTTGGGCCCCGTCAGGCACAGTGCATCTGCCTTTTGCCCCTGTATCCGAGACCTTGTTGTCTGAAATAAAGATCTATCTATCTATATGCAGGCCGGTGACAGTTGTCGATGCCGGTGCGGGTAGTAGTTCACGGCAAGCTATGAAAACATCTACAATGCTAACGTTCCTCGGGGCATCGTTGAGCTTGCAAATTTCTTCCGCTTGGTCTAAAAGTTGCGTAGAAGAACCAACATGACTTGCACACTGCAGAGAGGTTGACAATACAACCAGGAAAGCTGCGAACTGGAAAAGATGGAAACGGAGTGCGTTTTTCAGTGGCTTTGTTGCGTCACTCCCACGCCGATTGAAGTCAGCAGAAGGGCGGCAGGTGTTTATATGCAGGCCTATCTCAGTTGTCGATGTCGGTGCGGGTAGTACTTCACGGCAAGCTATGGAAACATGTACAATGCTAGCGTCCCGCGGGGCATCGTTGAGCTTGCAAATTTCTTCCGCTTGGTCTAAAAGTTGCGTAGAAGAACCAACATGACTTGCACACTGCAGAGAGGTTGACAATACAACCAGGAAAGCTGCGAACTGGAAAAGATGGAAACGGAGTGCGTTTTTCAGTGGCTTTGTTGCGTCACTCCCACGCCGATTGAAGTCAGCAGAAGAGCGGCAGGCGTTTATATGCAGGCCTATCTCAGTTGTCGATGTCGGTGCGGGTAGTACTTCACGGCAAGCTATGGAAACATGTACAATGCTAGCGTCCCGCGGGGCATCGTTGAGCTTGCAAATTTCTTCCGCTTGGTCTAAAAGTTGCGTAGAAGAACCAACATGGCTTGCACACTGCAGAGAGGTTGACAATACAACCAGGAAAGCTGCGAACTGGAAAAGGTGGAAATGGAGTGCGTTTTTCAGTGGATTTGTTGCGTCACTCCCACGCCGATTGAAGTCAGCAGAAGGGCGGCAGGTGTTTATATGCAGGCTGGTGACAGTTGTCGATGCCGGTGCGGGTAGTAGTTCACGGCAAGCTATGAAAACATCTACAATGCTAGCGTTCCTCGGGGCATCGTTGAGCTTGCAAATTTCTTCGGCTTGGTCTAAAAGTTGCGTAGAAGAACCAACATGGCTTGCACACTGCAGAGAGGTTGAGAATACAACCAGGAAAGCTGCGAACTGGAAAAGGTGGAAACGGAGTGCGTTTTTCAGTGGCTTTGTTGCGTCACTCCCACGCCGATTGAAGTCAGCAGAAGAGCGGCAGGCGTTTATATGCAGGCCTATCTCAGTTGTCGATGTCGGTGCGGGTAGTAGTTCACGGCAAGCTATGGAAACATGTACAATGCTAGCGTCCCGCGGGGCATCGTTGAGCTTGCAAATTTCTTCCGCTTGGTCTAAAAGTTGCGTAGAAGAACCAACATGGCTTGCACACTGCAGAGAGGTTGACAATACAACCAGGAAAGCTGCGAACTGGAAAAGGTGGAAACGGAGTGCGTTTTCAGTGGCTTTGTTGCGTCACTCCCACGCCGATTGAAGTCAGCAGAAGGGCGGCAGGCGTTTATATGCAGGCCGGTGACAGTTGTCGATGCCGGTGCGGGTAGTAGTTCACGGCAAGCTATGAAAACATCTACAATGCTAGCGTTCCCCGGGGCATCGTTGAGCTTGCAAATTTCTTCCGCTTGGTCTAAAAGTTGCGTAGAAGAACCATCATGGCTTGCACACTGCAGAGAGGTTGAGAATACAACCAGGAAAGCTGCGAACTGGAAAAGGTGGAAACGGAGTGCGTTTTTCAGTGGCTTTGTTGCGTCACTCCCACGCCGACTGAAGTCAGCAGAAGGGCGGCAGGCGTTTATATGCAGGCCTATCTCAGTTGTCGATGTCGGCGCGGGTAGTAGTTCACGGCAAGCTATGGAAACATGTACAATGCTAGCGTCCCGCGGGGCATCGTTGAGATTGCAAATTTCTTCCGCTTGGTCTAAAAGTTGCGTAGAAGAACCAACATGGCTTGCACACTGCAGAGAGGTTGACAATACAACCAGGAAAGCTGCGAACTGGAAAAGGTGGAAATGGAGTGCGTTTTTAAGTGGCTTTGTTGCGTCACTCCCACGCCGATTGAAGTCAGCAGAAGGGCGGCAGGTGTTTATATGCAGACCGGTGACAGTTGTCGATGCCGGTGCGGGTAGTAGTTCACGGCAAGCTATGAAAACATCTACAATGCTAGCGTTCCTCGGGGCATCGTTGAGCTTGCAAATTTCTTCCGCTTGGTCTAAAAGTTGCGTAGAAGAACCATCATGGCTTGCACACTGCAGAGAGGTTGAGAATACAACCAGGAAAGCTGCGAACTGGATAAGGTGGAAACGGAGTGCGTTTTTCAGTGGCTTTGTTGCGTCACTCCCACGCCGATTGAAGTCAGCAGAAGGGCGGCAGGCGTTTATATGCAGACCGGTGTCAGTTGTCGATGCCGGTGCGGGTAGTAGTTCACGGCAAGCTAACATCTACAATGCTAGCGTTCCTCGGGGCATCGTTGAGCTTCCAAATTTCTTCCGCTTGGTCTAAAAGTTGCGTAGAAGAACCAACATGGCTTGCACACTGCAGAGAGGTTTACAATACAACCAGGAAAGCTGCGAACTGGAAAAGGTGGAAACGGAGTGCGTTTTTCAGTGGCTTTGTTGCATCACTCCCACGCCGATTGAAGTCAGCAGAAGGGCGGCAGGCGTTTATCCTGAAGTCTGATCCGTACTTATCTTTCCGGTCGCGTGCAGTATACATGTTTGAATGGTCATCAATCACAACCTGGTCAATTAATATACGGTGTTCCACAAGGGTCTATTTTGGGTCCAATATTTTTCATTCTTTATATCAATGATATAATAGCCATCCCTCGAACTCCCACAATAATTTTATATGCAGATGATACCAGTGTATTTTTTTCTGGCATGAATCTTAGTATTATTCAGGCTGAGGCAAATGCAGGGTTACAAGAATTGTCTTTATGGTTGAATATAAATAAACTAGAGTTAAATGTTAATAAAACAAAGCTTATTGTATTTAAGGCACGTAACAAGCCTGATGACAGTGAAATTATTCTTACATTCAAAAATAGCGTAATTGAGCGTGTTTCTTCCTACAAATTTTTAGGCATAATCTTTGAAGAGCACTTGAGTTGGACCCTGCATATTAATAAGATTCATGCCAGCATATCAAGGTCATTATGTGTATTATATAAACTTCGAGACCTTGTTCCGAAATGGCTGAAGTGGCAGTTATATTATACCCTAATTCAATCACATCTTCATTATTGTTTACTTGTTTGGGGATCTACAACGAAAACTAACCTCACGAGGCTGATAACATTACTGAAAAAAGCAATACGATATGTCGAAAACCTTGCATACAATGATCACTGTAGTAGAATGGAAAGTTGGGCGAGTTGGTATACGTTCATTTTGGGTGGAAAAAACAGCGCGAAAGGGACGGAAGACAAAGATGAAGGAAAACACACGGACGGGTGGAAAAAACAGCGCGAAAGGGACGGAAGACAAAGATGAAGGAAAACACACGGACGAGCGCTCGTCCGTGTGTTTTCCTTCATTTTTGTCTTCCGTCCCTTTCGCGCTGTTTTTTCCACCCAAAATGAATACAATGATCATACAGGTTTGTACTTCTCTAAGCATTCTATTCTAAAAGTCAATGAATTATTTGAGTTGAAACTGTTTTCTTATGTGTTTAACGATTTCAAACATCATCCCACTAAATATGTTCAATTAAACTCTAGTAGTGACGTGCCTTATAAATTAAGACACGTCAGTTACAGAGTACCATTCGTAAGGACTAACTATGGAACCGAAATGCTTTCATATTTAATTCCCAGTCTTCTAAATAAACATACACAGGCCATAGAAATTATTCAGAAATCTGTTTCCCAAAGGTCCTTCAAAAGAAATGCTAAAGCTTACCTCCTTTCTCGCCCGAATGATTAAAGGGTTGTTCACACAGAAATTCTTGATGCCCCTGTTTTTCCGTCAACTCTGTGAATTCTCGTGTTTTTCTTGTTGTGATGTGCCTTGTAAATATTTACTTTAATCATGTCATTGCAAAAGTATGCACCTTCCTCCTACTTTTACCTTGTATAATTATTTTTTGTTTTTGTAATGAGAGTGTATGAAGCTCTTGCTTCTTTTGCCGCTTGTCCTGAGCATTGTGTCGGGTGCTTGGGCCCCGTCAGGCACAGTGCATCTACCTTTTGCCCCTGTATCCGAGACCTTGTTGTCTGAAATAAAGATCTATCTATCTATATGCAGGCCGGTGACAGTTGTCGATGCCGGTGCGGGTAGTAGTTCACGGCAAGCTATGAAAACATCTACAATGCTAACGTTCCTCGGGGCATCGTTGAGCTTGCAAATTTCTTCCGCTTGGTCTAAAAGTTGCGTAGAAGAACCAACATGACTTGCACACTGCAGAGAGGTTGACAATACAACCAGGAAAGCTGCGAACTGGAAAAGATGGAAACGGAGTGCGTTTTTCAGTGGCTTTGTTGCGTCACTCCCACGCCGACTGAAGTCAGCAGAAGAGCGGCAGGCGTTTATATGCAGGCCTATCTCAGTTGTCGATGTCGGTGCGGGTAGTACTTCACGGCAAGCTATGGAAACATGTACAATGCTAGCGTCCCGCGGGGCATCGTTGAGCTTGCAAATTTCTTCCGCTTGGTCTAAAAGTTGCGTAGAAGAACCAACATGGCTTGCACACTGCAGAGAGGTTGACAATACAACCAGGAAAGCTGCGAACTGGAAAAGGTGGAAATGGAGTGCGTTTTTCAGTGGCTTTGTTGCGTCACTCCCACGCCGATTGAAGTCAGCAGAAGGGCGGCAGGTGTTTATATGCAGGCTGGTGACAGTTGTCGATGCCGGTGCGGGTAGTAGTTCACGGCAAGCTATGAAAACATCTACAATGCTAGCGTTCCTCGGGGCATCGTTGAGCTTGCAAATTTCTTCGGCTTGGTCTAAAAGTTGCGTAGAAGAACCAACATGGCTTGCACACTGCAGAGAGGTTGAGAATACAACCAGGAAAGCTGCGAACTGGAAAAGGTGGAAACGGAGTGCGTTTTTCAGTGGCTTTGTTGCGTCACTCCCACGCCGATTGAAGTCAGCAGAAGAGCGGCAGGCGTTTATATGCAGGCCTATCTCAGTTGTCGATGTCGGTGCGGGTAGTAGTTCACGGCAAGCTATGGAAACATGTGCAATGCTAGCGTCCCGCGGGGCATCGTTGAGCTTGCAAATTTCTTCCGCTTGGTCTAAAAGTTGCGTAGAAGAACCAACATGGCTTGCACACTGCAGAGAGGTTGACAATACAACCAGGAAAGCTGCGAACTGGAAAAGGTGGAAACGGAGTGCGTTTTCAGTGGCTTTGTTGCGTCACTCCCACGCCGATTGAAGTCAGCAGAAGGGCGGCAGGCGTTTATATGCAGGCCGGTGACAGTTGTCGATGCCGGTGCGGGTAGTAGTTCACGGCAAGCTATGAAAACATCTACAATGCTAGCGTTCCCCGGGGCATCGTTGAGCTTGCAAATTTCTTCCGCTTGGTCTAAAAGTTGCGTAGAAGAACCATCATGGCTTGCACACTGCAGAGAGGTTGAGAATACAACCAGGAAAGCTGCGAACTGGAAAAGGTGGAAACGGAGTGCGTTTTTCAGTGGCTTTGTTGCGTCACTCCCACGCCGACTGAAGTCAGCAGAAGGGCGGCAGGCGTTTATATGCAGGCCGGTGACAGTTGTCGATGCCGGTGCGGGTAGTAGTTCACGGCAAGCTATGAAAACATCTACAATGCTAGCGTTCCTCGGGGCATCGTTGAGCTTGCAAATTTCTTCCGCTTGGTCTAAAAGTTGCGTAGAAGAACCAACATGGCTTGCACACTGCAGAGAGGTTGAGAATACAACCAGGAAAGCGCCGAACTGGAAAAGGTGGAAACGGAGTGCGTTTTTCAGTGGCTTTGTTGCGTCACTCCCACGCCGATTGAAGTCAGCAGAAGGGCGGCAGGCGTTTATATGCAGGCCGGTGACAGTTGTCGATGCCGGTGCGGGTAGTAGTTCACGGCAAGCTATGAAAACATCTACAATGCTAGCGTTCCTCGGGGCATCGTTGAGCTTGCAAATTTCTTCCGCTTGGTCTAAAAGTTGCGTAGAAGAACCAACATGGCTTGCACACTGCAGAGAGGTTGACAATACAACCAGGAAAGCTGCGAACTGGATAAGGTGGAAACGGAGTGCGTTTTTCAGTGGCTTTGTTGCGTCACTCCCACGCCGATTGAAGTCAGCAGAAGGGCGGCAGGCGTTTATATGCAGACCGGTGTCAGTTGTCGATGCCGGTGCGGGTAGTAGTTCACGGCAAGCTAACATCTACAATGCTAGCGTTCCTCGGGGCATCGTTGAGCTTGCAAATTTCTTCCGCTTGGTCTAAAAGTTGCGTAGAAGAACCATCATGGCTTGCACACTGCAGAGAGGTTGACAATACAACCAGGAAAGCTGCTAACTGGAAAAGGTGGAAACGGAGTGCGTTTTTCAGTGGCTTTGTTGCGTCACTCCCACGCCGATTGAAGTCAGCAGAAGGGCGGCAGGCGTTTATCCTGAAGTCTGATCCGTACTTATCTTTCCGGTCGCGTGCAGTATACATGTTTGAATGGTCATCAATCACAACCTGGTCAATTAATATACGGTGTTCCACAAGGGTCTATTTTGGGTCCAATATTTTTCATTCTTTATATCAATGATATAATAGCCATCCCTCGAACTCCCACAATAATTTTATATGCAGATGATACCAGTGTATTTTTTTCTGGCATGAATCTTAGTATTATTCAGGCTGAGGCAAATGCAGGGTTACAAGAATTGTCTTTATGGTTGAATATAAATAAACTAGAGTTAAATGTTAATAAAACAAAGCTTATTGTATTTAAGGCACGTAACAAGCCTGATAACAGTGAAATTAATCTTACATTCAAAAATAGCGTAATTGAGCGTGTTTCTTCCTACAAATTTTTAGGCATAATCTTTGAAGAGCACTTGAGTTGGACCCTGCATATTAATAAGATTCATGCCAGCATATCAAGGTCATTATGTGTATTATATAAACTTCGAGACCTTGTTCCGAAATGGCTGAAGTGGCAGTTATATTATACCCTAATTCAATCACATCTTCATTATTGTTTACTTGTTTGGGGATCTACAACGAAAACTAACCTCACGAGGCTGATAACATTACTGAAAAAAGCAATACGATATGTCGAAAACCTTGCATACAATGATCATACAGGTTTGTACTTCTCTAAGCATTCTATTCTAAAAGTCAATGAATTATGTGAGTTGAAACTGTTTTCTTATGTGTTTAACGATTTCAAACATCATCCCACTAAATATGTTCAATTAAACTCTAGTAGTGACGTGCCTTATAAATTAAGACACGTCAGTTACAGAGTACCATTCGTAAGGACTAACTATGGAACCGAAATGCTTTCATATTTAATTCCCAGTCTTCTAAATAAACATACACAGGCCATAGAAATTATTCAGAAATCTGTTTCCCAAAGGTCCTTCAAAAGAAATGCTAAAGCTTACCTCCTTTCTCGCCCGAATGATTAAAGGGTTGTTCACACAGAAATTCTTGATGCCCCTGTTTTTCCGTCAACTCTGTGAATTCTCGTGTTTTTCTTGTTGTGATGTGCCTTGTAAATATTTACTTTAATCATGTCATTGCAAAAGTATGCACCTTCCTCCTACTTTTACCTTGTATAATTATTTTTTGTTTTTGTAATGAGAGTGTATGAAGCTCTTGCTTCTTTTGCCGCTTGTCCTGAGCATTGTGTCGGGTGCTTGGGCCCCGTCAGGCACAGTGCATCTGCCTTTTGCCCCTGTATCCGAGACCTTGTTGTCTGAAATAAAGATCTATCTATCTATATGCAGGCCGGTGACAGTTGTCGATGCCGGTGCGGGTAGTAGTTCACGGCAAGGTATGAAAACATCTACAATGCTAGCGTTCCTCGGGGCATCGTTGAGCTTGCAAATTTCTTCCGCTTGGTCTAAAAGTTGCGTAGAAGAACCAACATGGCTTGCACACTGCAGAGAGGTTGACAATACAACCAGGAAAGCTGCAAACTGGAAAAGGTGGAAACGGAGTGCGTTTTTTAGTGGCTTTGTTACGTCACTCCCACGCCGACTGAAGTCAGCAGAAGGGGGGCAGGCAGGCATTTATATGCAGGCCGGTGACAGTTGTCGATGCCGGTGCGGGTAGTAGCTCACGGCAAGCTATGAAAACATCTACAATGCTATCGTTCCTCGGGGCATCGTTGAGCTTGCAAATTTCTTCCGCTTGGTCTAAAAGTTGCGTAGAAGAACCAACATGGCTTGCACACTGCAGAGAGGTTGACAATACAACCAGGAAAGCTGCGAACTGGAAAAGGTGGAAACAGAGTGCGTTTTTCAGTGGCTTTGTTGCGTCACTCCCACGCCGATTGAAGTCAGCAGAAGGGCGGCAGGCGTTTATATGCAGGCCGGTGACAGTTGTCGATGCCGGTGCGGGTAGTAGTTCACGGCAAGCTATGAAAACATCTACAATGCTAGCGTTCCTCGGGGCATCGTTGAGCTTGCAAATTTCTTCCGCTTGGTCTAAAAGTTGCGTAGAAGAACCAACATGGCTTGCACACTGCAGAGAGGTTGACAATACAACCAGGAAAGCTGCAAACTGGAAAAGGTGGAAACGGAGTGCGTTTTTCAGTGGCTTTGTTGCGTCACTCCCACGCCGATTGAAATCAGCAGAAGGGCGGCAGGCGTTTATATGCAGGCCGGTGACAGTTGTCGATGCCGGTGCGGGTAGTAGTTCACGGCAAGCTATGAAAACATCTACAATGCTAGCGTTCCGCGGGGCATCGGTGAGCTTGCAAATTTCTTCCGCTTGGTCTAAAAGTTGCGTAGAAGAACCAACATGGCTTGCACACTGCAGAGAGGTTGACAATACAACCAGGAAAGCTGCGAACTGGAAAAGGTGGAAACGGAGTGCGTTTTTCAGTGGCTTTGTTGCGTCACTCCCACGCCGATTGAAGTCAGCAGAAGAGCGGCAGGCGTTTATATGCAGGCCGGTGACAGTTGTCGATGCCGGTGCGGGTAGTAGTTCACGGCAAGCTAGCATCTACAATACTAGCGTTCCTCGGGGCATCGTTGAGCTTGCAAATTTCTTCCGCTTGGTCTATAAGTTGCGTAGAAGAACCAACATGGCTTGCACACTGCAGAGAGGTTAACAATACAACCAGGAAAGCTGCGAACTGGAAAAGGTGGAAATGGAGTGCGTTTTTCAGTGGCTTTGTTGCGTCACTCCCACGCCGATTTAAGTCAGCAGAAGGGCGGCAGGCGTTTATATGCAGGCCGGTGAAAGTTGTCGATGCCGGTGCGGGTAGTAGTTCACGGCAAGCTATGAAAACATCTACAATGCTAGCGTTCCTCGGGGCATCGTTGAGCTTGCAAATTTCTTCCGCTTGGTCTAAAAGTTGCGTAGAAGAACCAACATGGCTTGCACACTGCAGAGAGGTTGACAATACAACCACGAAAGCTGCGAACTGGAAAAGGTGGAAACGGAGTGCGTTTTTCAGTGGCTTTGTTGCGTCACTCCCACGCCGATTGAAGTCAGCAGAAGGGCGGCAGGCGTTTATATGCAGGCCGGTGGCAGTTGTCGATGCCGGTGCGGGTAGTAGTTCACGGCAAGCTATGAAAACATCTACAGTGCTAGCGTTCCTCGGGGCATCGTTGAGCTTGCAAATTTCTTCCGCTTGGTCTAAAAGTTGCGTAGAAGAACCAACATGGCTTGCACACTGCAGAGAGGTTGACAATACAACCAGGAAAGCTGCGAACTGGAAAAGATGGAAACGGAGTGCGTTTTTCAGTGGCTTTGTTGCGTCACTCCCACGCCGACTGAAGTCAGCAGAGGAGCGGCAGGCGTTTATATGCAGGCCTATCTCAGTTGTCGATGTCGGTGCGGGTAGTAGTTCACGGCAAGCTATGGAAACATGTACAATGCTAGCGTCCCGCGGGGCATCGTTGAGCTTGCAAATTTCTTCGGCTTGGTCTAAAAGTTGCGTAGAAGAACCAACATGGCTTGCACACTGCAGAGAGGTTGACAATACAACCAGGAAAGCTGCGAACTGGAAAAGGTGGAAATCGAGTGCGTTTTTCAGTGGCTTTGTTGCGTCACTCCCACGCCGATTGAAGTCAGCAGAAGGGCGGCAGGTGTTTATATGCAGGCTGGTGACAGTTGTCGATGCCGGTGCGGGTAGTAGTTCACGGCAAGCTATGAAAACATCTACAATGCTTGCGTTCCTCGGGGCATCGTTGAGCTTGCAAATTTCTTCCGCTTGGTCTAAAAGTTGCGTAGAAGACCCAACATGGCTTGCACACTGCAGAGAGGTTGACAATACAACCAGGAAAGCTGCGAACTGGATAAGGTGGAAACGGAGTGCGTTTTTCAGTGGCTTTGTTGCGTCACTCCCACGCCGACTGAAGTCAGCAGAAGAGCGGCAGGCGTTTATATGCAGGCCTATCTCAGTTGTCGATGTCGGTGCGGGTAGTAGTTCACGGCAAGCTATGGAAACATGTACAATGCTAGCGTCCCGCGGGGCATCGTTGAGCTTGCAAATTTCTTCCGCTTGGTCTAAAAGTTGCGTAGAAGAACCAACATGGCTTGCACACTGCAGAGAGGTTGACAATACAACCAGGAAAGCTGCGAACTGGAAAAGATGGAAACGGAGTGCGTTTTTCAGTGGCTTTGTTGCGTCACTGCCACGCCGACTGAAGTCAGCAGAAGAGCGGCAGGCGTTTATATGCAGGCCTATCTCAGTTGTCGATGTCGGTGCGGGTAGTACTTCACGGCAAGCTATGGAAACATGTACAATGCTAGCGTCCCGCGGGGCATCGTTGAGCTTGCAAATTTCTTCCGCTTGGTCTAAAAGTTGCGTAGAAGAACCAACATGGCTTGCACACTGCAGAGAGGTTGACAATACAACCAGGAAAGCTGCGAACTGGAAAAGGTGGAAATGGAGTGCGTTTTTCAGTGGCTTTGTTGCGTCACTCCCACGCCGATTGAAGTCAGCAGAAGGGCGGCAGGTGTTTATATGCAGGCTGGTGACAGTTGTCGATGCCGGTGCGGGTAGTAGTTCACGGCAAGCTATGAAAACATCTACAATGCTAGCGTTCCTCGGGGCATCGTTGAGCTTGCCAATTTCTTCCGCTTGGTCTAAAAGTTGCGTAGAAGAACCAACATGGCTTGCACACTGCAGAGAGGTTGAGAATACAACCAGGAAAGCTGCGAACTGGAAAAGGTGGAAACGGAGTGCGTTTTTCAGTGGCTTTGTTGCGTCACTCCCACGCCGATTGAAGTCAGCAGAAGAGCGGCAGGCGTTTATATGCAGGCCTATCTCAGTTGTCGATGTCGGTGCGGGTAGTAGTTCACGGCAAGCTATGGAAACATGTACAATGCTAGCGTCCCGCGGGGCATCGTTGAGCTTGCAAATTTCTTCCGCTTGGTCTAAAAGTTGCGTAGAAGAACCAACATGGCTTGCACACTGCAGAGAGGTTGACAATACAACCAGGAAAGCTGCGAACTGGAAAAGGTGGAAATGGAGTGCGTTTTTCAGTGGCTTTGTTGCGTCACTCCCACGCCGATTGAAGTCAGCAGAAGGGCGGCAGGTGTTTATATGCAGGCTGGTGACAGTTGTCGATGCCGGTGCGGGTAGTATTTCACGGCAAGCTATGAAAACATCTACAATGCTAGCGTTCCTCGGGGCATCGTTGAGCTTGCAAATTTCTTCCGCTTGGTCTAAAAGTTGCGTAGAAGAACCAACATGGCTTGCACACTGCAGAGAGGTTGACAATACAACCAGGAAAGCTGCGAACTGGAAAAGGTGGAAACGGAGTGCGTTTTTCAGTGGCTTTGTTGCGTCACTCCCACGCCGATTGAAGTCAGCAGAAGGGCGGCAGGCGTTTATATGCAGGCCGGTGACAGTTGTCGATGCCGGTGCGGGTAGTAGTTCACGGCAAGCTATGAAAACATCTACAATGCTAGCGTTCCTCGGGGCATCGTTGAGCTTGCAAATTTCTTCCGCTTGGTCTAAAAGTTGCGTAGAAGAACCAACATGGCTTGCACACTGCAGAGAGGTTGAGAATACAGCCAGGAAAGCTGCGAACTGGAAAAGGTGGAAACGGAGTGCGTTTTTCAGTGGCTTTGTTGCGTCACTCCCACGCCGATTGAAGTCAGCAGAAGGGCGGCAGGCGTTTATATGCAGGCCGGTGACAGTTGTCGATGCCGGTGCGGGTAGTAGTTCACGGCAAGCTATGAAAACACCTACAATGCTAGCGTTCCTCGGGGCATCGTTGAGCTTGCAAATTTCTTCCGCTTGGTCTAAAAGTTGCGTAGAAGAACCAACATGGCTTGCACACTGCAGAGAGGTTGACAATACAACCAGGAAAGCTGCGAACTGGAAAAGGTGGAAATGGAGTGCGTTTTTCAGTGGCTTTGTTGCGTCACTCCCACGCCGATTGAAGTCAGCAGAAGGGCGGCAGGTGTTTATATGCAGGCTGGTGACAGTTCTCGATGCCGGTGCGGGTAGTAGTTCACGGCAAGCTATGAAAACATCTACAATGCTAGCGTTCCTCGGGGCATCGTTGAGCTTGCAAATTTCTTCCGCTTGGTCTAAAAGTTGCGTAGAAGAACCAACATGGCTTGCACACTGCAGAGAGGTTGAGAATACAGCCAGGAAAGCTGCGAACTGGAAAAGGTGGAAACGGAGTGCGTTTTTCAGTGGCTTTGTTGCGTCACTCCCACGCCGATTGAAGTCAGCAGAAGGGCGGCAGGCGTTTATATGCAGGCCGGTGACAGTTGTCGATGCCGGTGCGGGTAGTAGTTCACGGCAAGCTATGAAAACACCTACAATGCTAGCGTTCCTCGGGGCATCGTTGAGCTTGCAAATTTCTTCCGCTTGGTCTAAAAGTTGCGTAGAAGAACCAACATGGCTTGCACACTGCAGAGAGGTTGACAATACAACCAGGAAAGCTGCGAACTGGAAAAGGTGGAAATGGAGTGCGTTTTTAAGTGGCTTTGTTGCGTCACTCCCACGCCGATTGAAGTCAGCAGAAGGGCGGCAGGTGTTTATATGCAGGCCGGTGACAGTTGTCGATGCCGGTGCGGGTAGTAGTTCACGGCAAGCTATGAAAACGTCTACAATGCTAGCGTCCTCGGGGCATCGTTGAGCTTGCAAATTTCTTCCGCTTGGTCTAAAAGTTGCGTAGAAGAACCAACATGGCTTGCACACTGCAGAGAGGTTGACAATACAACCAGGAAAGCTGCGAACTGGAAAAGGTGGAAACGGAGTGCGTTTTTCAGTGGCTTTGTTGCGTCATTCCCACGCCGATTGAAGTCAGCAGAAGGGCGGCAGGCGTTTATATGCAGACCGGTGACAGTTGTCGATGCCGGTGCGGGTAGTAGTTCACGGCAAGCTATGAAAACATCTACAATGCTAGCGTTCCTCGGGGCATCGTTGAGCTTGCAAATTTCTTCCGCTTGGTCTAAAAGTTGCGTAGAAGAACCATCATGGCTTGCACACTGCAGAGAGGTTGAGAATACAACCAGGAAAGCTGCGAACTGGATAAGGTGGAAACGGAGTGCGTTTTTCAGTGGCTTTGTTGCGTCACTCCCACGCCGATTGAAGTCAGCAGAAGGGCGGCAGGCGTTTATATGCAGACCGGTGTCAGTTGTCGATGCCGGTGCGGGTAGTAGTTCACGGCAAGCTAACATCTACAATGCTAGCGTTCCTCGGGGCATCGTTGAGCTTGCAAATTTCTTCCGCTTGGTCTAAAAGTTGCGTAGAAGAACCAACATGGCTTGCACACTGCAGAGAGGTTTACAATACAACCAGGAAAGCTGCGAACTGGAAAGGTGGAAACGGAGTGCGTTTTTCAGTGGCTTTGTTGCGTCACTCCCACGCCGATTGAAGTCAGCAGAAGGGCGGCAGGCGTTTATCCTGAAGTCTGATCCGTACTTATCTTTCCGGTCGCGTGCAGTATACATGTTTGAATGGTCATCAATCACAACCTGGTCAATTAATATACGGTGTTCCACAAGGGTCTATTTTGGGTCCAATATTTTTCATTCTTTATATCAATGATATAATAGCCATCCCTCGAACTCCCACAATAATTTTATATGCAGATGATACCAGTGTATTTTTTTCTGGCATGAATCTTAGTATTATTCAGGCTGAGGCAAATGCAGGGTTACAAGAATTGTCTTTATGGTTGAATATAAATAAACTAGAGTTAAATGTTAATAAAACAAAGCTTATTGTATTTAAGGCACGTAACAAGCCTGATAACAGTGAAATTATTCTTACATTCAGAAATAGCGTAATTGAGCGTGTTTCTTCCTACAAATTTTTAGGCATAATCTTTGAAGAGCACTTGAGTTGGACCCTGCATATTAATAAGATTCATGCCAGCATATCAAGGTCATTATGTGTATTATATAAACTTCGAGACCTTGTTCCGAAATGGCTGAAGTGGCAGTTATATTATACCCTAATTCAATCACATCTTCATTATTGTTTACTTGTTTGGGGATCTACAACGAAAACTAACCTCACGAGGCTGATAACATTACTGAAAAAAGCAATACGATATGTCGAAAACCTTGCATACAATGATCACTGTAGTAGAATGGAAAGTTGGGCGAGTTGGTATACGTTCATTTTGGGTGGAAAAAACAGCGCGAAAGGGACGGAAGACAAAGATGAAGGAAAACACACGGACGGGTGGAAAAAACAGCGCGAAAGGGACGGAAGACAAAGATGAAGGAAAACACACGGACGAGCGCTCGTCCGTGTGTTTTCCTTCATTTTTGTCTTCCGTCCCTTTCGCGCTGTTTTTTCCACCCAAAATGAATACAATGATCATACAGGTTTGTACTTCTCTAAGCATTCTATTCTAAAAGTCAATGAATTATTTGAGTTGAAACTGTTTTCTTATGTGTTTAACGATTTCAAACATCATCCCACTAAATATGTTCAATTAAACTCTAGTAGTGACGTGCCTTATAAATTAAGACACGTCAGTTACAGAGTACCATTCGTAAGGACTAACTATGGAACCGAAATGCTTTCATATTTAATTCCCAGTCTTCTAAATAAACATACACAGGCCATAGAAATTATTCAGAAATCTGTTTCCCAAAGGTCCTTCAAAAGAAATGCTAAAGCTTACCTCCTTTCTCGCCCGAATGATTAAAGGGTTGTTCACACAGAAATTCTTGATGCCCCTGTTTTTCCGTCAACTCTGTGAATTCTCGTGTTTTTCTTGTTGTGATGTGCCTTGTAAATATTTACTTTAATCATGTCATTGCAAAAGTATGCACCTTCCTCCTACTTTTACCTTGTATAATTATTTTTGTTTTTGTAATGAGAGTGTATGAAGCTCTTGCTTCTTTTGCCGCTTGTCCTGAGCATTGTGTCGGGTGCTTGGGCCCCGTCAGGCACAGTGCATCTGCCTTTTGCCCCTGTATCCGAGACCTTGTTGTCTGAAATAAAGATCTATCTATCTATATGCAGGCCGGTGACAGTTGTCGATGCCGGTGCGGGTAGTAGTTCACGGCAAGCTATGAAAACATCTACAATGCTAGCGTTCCTCGGGGCATCGTTGAGCTTGCAAATTTCTTCCGCTTGGTCTAAAAGTTGCGTAGAAGAACCAACATGGCTTGCACACTGCAGAGAGGTTGACAATACAACCAGGAAAGCTGCAAACTGGAAAAGGTGGAAACGGAGTGCGTTTTTTAGAGGCTTTGTTACGTCACTCCCACGCCGACTGAAGTCAGCAGAAGGGGGGCAGGCAGGCATTTATATGCAGGCCGGTGACAGTTGTCGATGCCGGTGCGGGTAGTAGTTCACGGCAAGCTATGAAAACATCTACAATGCTATCGTTCCTCGGGGCATCGTTGAGCTTGCAAATTTCTTCCGCTTGGTCTAAAAGTTGCGTAGAAGAACCAACATGGCTTGCACACTGCAGAGAGGTTGACAATACAACCAGGAAAGCTGCGAACTGGAAAAGGTGGAAACAGAGTGCGTTTTTCAGTGGCTTTGTTGCGTCACTCCCACGCCGATTGAAGTCAGCAGAAGGGCGGCAGGCGTTTATATGCAGGCCGGTGACAGTTGTCGATGCCGGTGCGGGTAGTAGTTCACGGCAAGCTATGAAAACATCTACAATGCTAGCGTTCCTCGGGGCATCGTTGAGCTTGCAAATTTCTTCCGCTTGGTCTAAAAGTTGCGTAGAAGAACCAACATGGCTTGCACACTGCAGAGAGGTTGACAATACAACCAGGAAAGCTGCAAACTGGAAAAGGTGGAAACGGAGTGCGTTTTTCAGTGGCTTTGTTGCGTCACTCCCACGCCGATTGAAATCAGCAGAAGGGCGGCAGGCGTTTATATTCAGGCCGGTGACAGTTGTCGATGCCGGTGCGGGTAGTAGTTCACGGCAAGCTATGAAAACATCTACAATGCTAGCGTTCCGCGGGGCATCGGTGAGCTTGCAAATTTCTTCCGCTTGGTCTAAAAGTTGCGTAGAAGAACCAACATGGCTTGCACACTGCAGAGAGGTTGACAATACAACCAGGAAAGCTGCGAACTCGAAAAGGTGGAAACGGAGTGCGTTTTTCAGTGGCTTTGTTGCGTCACTCCCACGCCGATTGAAGTCAGCAGAAGAGCGGCAGGCGTTTATATGCAGGCCGGTGACAGTTGTCGATGCCGGTGCGGGTAGTAGCTCACGGCAAGCTAGCATCTACAATACTAGCGTTCCTCGGGGCATCGTTGAGCTTGCAAATTTCTTCCGCTTGGTCTATAAGTTGCGTAGAAGAACCAACATGGCTTGCACACTGCAGAGAGGTTAAGAATACAACCAGGAAAGCTGCGAACTGGAAGAGGTGGAAATGGAGTGAGTTTTTCAGTGGCTTTGTTGCGTCACTCCCACGCCGATTGAAGTCAGCAGAAGGGCGGCAGGCGTTTATATGCAGGCCGGTGACAGTTGTCGATGCCGGTGCGGGTAGTAGTTCACGGCAAGCTATGAAAACATCTACAATGCTAGCGTTCCTCGGGGCATCGTTGAGCTTGCAAATTTCTTCCGCTTGGTCTAAAAGTTGCGTAGAAGAACCAACATGGCTTGCACACTGCAGAGAGGTTGACAATACAACCACGAAAGCTGCGAACTGGAAAAGGTGGAAACGGAGTGCGTTTTTCAGTGGCTTTGTTGCGTCACTCCCACGCCGATTGAAATCAGCAGAAGGGCGGCAGGCGTTTATATGCAGGCCGGTGACAGTTGTCGATGCCGGTGCGGGTAGTAGTTCACGGCAAGCTATGAAAACATCTACAATGCTAGCGTTCCTCGGGGCATCGTTTAGCTTGCAAATTTCTTCTGCTTGGTCTAAAAGTTGCGTAGAAGAACCAACATGCCTTGCACACTGCAGCGAGGTTGACAATACAACCAGGAAAGCTGCGAACTGGAAAAGGTAGAAACGGAGTGCGTTTTTCAGTGGCTTTGTTGCGTCACTCCCACGCCGACTGAAGTCAGCAGATGGGCGGCAGGCGTTTATATGCAGGCCGGTGACAGTTGTCGATGCCGGTGCGGGTAGTAGTTCACGGCAAGCTATGAAAACATCTACAATGCTAGCGTTCCTCGGGGCATCGTTGAACTTGCAAATTTCTTCCGCTTGGTCTAAAAGTTGCGTAGAAGAACCAACATGGCTTGCACACTGCAGAGAGGTTGACAATACAACCAGGAAAGCTGCAAACTGGAAAAGGTGGAAACGGAGTGCGTTTTTCAGTGGCTTTGTTGCGTCACTCCCACGCCGATTGAAATCAGCAAAAGGGCGGCAGGCGTTTATATGCAGGCCGGTGACAGTTGTCGATGCCGGTGCGGGTAGTAGTTCACGGCAAGCTATGAAAACATCTACAATGCTAGCGTTCCGCGGGGCATCGGTGAGCTTGGAAATTTCTTCCGCTTGGTCTAAAAGTTGCGTAGAAGAACCAACATGGCTTGCACACTGCAGAGAGGTTGACAATACAACCAGGAAAGCTGCGAACTGGAAAAGGTGGAAACGGAGTGCGTTTTTCAGTGGCTTTGTTGCGTCACTCCCACGCCGATTGAAGTCAGCAGAAGAGCGGCAGGCGTTTATATGCAGGCCGGTGACAGTTGTCGATGCCGGTGCGGGTAGTAGTTCACGGCAAGCTAGCATCTACAATACTAGCGTTCCTCGGGGCATCGTTGAGCTTGCAAATTTCTTCCGCTTGGTCTATAAGTTGCGTAGAAGAACCAACATGGCTTGCACACTGCAGAGAGGTTAACAATACAACCAGGAAAGCTGCGAACTGGAAAAGGTGGAAATGGAGTGCGTTTTTCAGTGGCTTTGTTGCGTCACTCCCACGCCGATTGAAGTCAGCAGAAGGGCGGCAGGCGTTTATATGCAGGCCGGTGACAGTTGTCGATGCCGGTGCGGGTAGTAGTTCACGGCAAGCTATGAAAACATCTACAATGCTAGCGTTCCTCGGGGCATCGTTGAGCTTGCAAATTTCTTCCGCTTGGTCTAAAAGTTGCGTAGAAGAACCAACATGGCTTGCACACTGCAGAGAGTTTGACAATACAACCAGGAAAGCTGCGAACTGGAAAAGGTGGAAACGGAGTGCGTTTTTCAGTGGCTTTGTTGCGTCACTCCCACGCCGATTGAAGTCAGCAGAAGGGCGGCAGGCGTTTATATGCAGGCCGGTGACAGTTGTCGATGCCGGTGCGGGTAGTAGTTCACGGCAAGCTATGAAAACATCTACAATGCTAGCGTTCCTCGGGGCATCGTTGAACTTGCAAATTTCTTCCGCTTGGTCTAAAAGTTGCGTAGAAGAACCAACATGGCTTGCACACTGCAGAGAGGTTGACAATACAACCAGGAAAGCTGCAAACTGGAAAAGGTGGAAACGGAGTGCGTTTTTCAGTGGCTTTGTTGCGTCACTCCCACGCCGATTGAAATCAGCAAAAGGGCGGCAGGCGTTTATATGCAGGCCGGTGACAGTTGTCGATGCCGGTGCGGGTAGTAGTTCACGGCAAGCTATGAAAACATCTACAATGCTAGCGTTCCGCGGGGCATCGGTGAGCTTGGAAATTTCTTCCGCTTGGTCTAAAAGTTGCGTAGAAGAACCAACATGGATTGCACACTGCAGAGAGGTTGACAATACAACCAGGAAAGCTGCGAACTGGAAAAGGTGGAAACGGAGTGCGTTTTTCATTGGCTTTGTTGCGTCACTCCCACGCCGATTGAAGTCAGCAGAAGAGCGGCAGGCGTTTATATGCAGGCCGGTGACAGTTGTCGATGCCGGTGCGGGTAGTAGTTCACGGCAAGCTATGAAAACATCTACAGTGCTAGCGTTCCTCGGGGCATCGTTGAGCTTGCAAATTTCTTCCGCTTGGTCTAAAAGTTGCGTAGAAGAACCAACATGGCTTGCACACTGCAGAGAGGTTGAGAATACAGCCAGGAAAGCTGCGAACTGGAAAAGGTGGAAACGGAGTGCGTTTTTCAGTGGCTTTGTTGCGTCACTCCCACGCCGATTGAAGTCAGCAGAAGGGCGGCAGGCGTTTATATGCAGGCCGGTGACAGTTGTCGATGCCGGTGCGGGTAGTAGTTCACGGCAAGCTATGAAAACACCTACAATGCTAGCGTTCCTCGGGGCATCGTTGAGCTTGCAAATTTCTTCCGCTTGGTCTAAAAGTTGCGTAGAAGAACCAACATGGCTTGCACACTGCAGAGAGGTTGAGAATACAACCAGGAAAGCTGCGAACTGGAAAAGGTGGAAACGGAGTGCGTTTTTCAGTGGCTTTGTTGCGTCACTCCCACGCCGATTGAAGTCAGCAGAAGAGCGGCAGGCGTTTATATGCAGGCCTATCTCAGTTGTCGATGTCGGTGCGGGTAGTAGTTCACGGCAAGCTATGGAAACATGTACAATGCTAGCGTCCCGCGGGGCATCGTTGAGATTGCAAATTTCTTCCGCTTGGTCTAAAAGTTGCGTAGAAGAACCAACATGGCTTGCACACTGCAGAGAGGTTGACAATACAACCAGGAAAGCTGCGAACTGGAAAAGGTGGAAATGGAGTGCGTTTTTCAGTGGCTTTGTTGCGTCACTCCCACGCCGATTGAAGTCAGCAGAAGGGCGGCAGGTGTTTATATGCAGGCTGGTGACAGTTGTCGATGCCGGTGCGGGTAGTAGTTCACGGCAAGCTATGAAAACATCTACAATGCTAGCGTTCCTCGGGGCATCGTTGAGCTTGCAAATTTCTTCCGCTTGGTCTAAAAGTTGCGTAGAAGAACCAACATGGCTTGCACACTGCAGAGAGGTTGACAATACAACCAGGAAAGCTGCGAACTGGAAAAGGTGGAAACGGAGTGCGTTTTTCAGTGGCTTTGTTGCGTCACTCCCACGCCGATTGAAGTCAGCAGAAGGGCGGCAGGCGTTTATATGCAGGCCGGTGACAGTTGTCGATGCCGGTGCGGGTAGTAGTTCACGGCAAGGTATGAAAACATCTACAATGCTAGCGTTCCTCGGGGCATCGTTGAGCTTGCAAATTTCTTCCGCTTGGTCTAAAAGTTGCGTAGAAGAACCGACATGGCTTGCACACTGCAGAGAGGTTGAGAATACAGGCAGGAAAGCTGCGAACTGGAAAAGGTGGAAACGGAGTGCGTTTTTCAGTGGCTTTGTTGCGTCACTCCCACGCCGATTGAAGTCAGCAGAAGGGCGGCAGGCGTTTATATGCAGGCCGGTGACAGTTGTCGATGCCGGTGCGGGTAGTAGTTCACGGCAAGCTATGAAAACACCTACAATGCTAGCTTTCCTCGGGGCATCGTTGAGCTTGCAAATTTCTTCCGCTTGGTCTAAAAGTTGCGTAGAAGAACCAACATGGCTTGCACACTGCAGAGAGGTTGACAATACAACCAGGAAAGCTGCGAACTGGAAAAGGTGGAAATGGAGTGCGTTTTTAAGTGGCTTTGTTGCGTCACTCCCACGCCGATTGAAGTCAGCAGAAGGGCGGCAGGTGTTTATATGCAGGCCGGTGACAGTTGTCGATGCCGGTGTGGGTAGTAGTTCACGGCAAGCTATGAAAACATCTACAATGCTAGCGTCCTCGGGGCATCGTTGAGCTTGCAAATTTCTTCCGCTTGGTCTAAAAGTTGCGTACAAGAACCAACATGGCTTGCACACTGCAGAGAGGTTGACAATACAACCAGGAAAGCTGCGAACTGGAAAAGGTGGAAACGGAGTGCGTTTTTCAGTGGCTTTGTTGCGTCACTCCCACGCCGATTGAAGTCAGCAGAAGGGCGGCAGGCGTTTATATGCAGACCGGTGACAGTTGTCGATGCCGGTGCGGGTAGTAGTTCACGGCACGCTATGAAAACATCTACAATGCTAGCGTTCCTCGGGGCATCGGTGAGCTTGGAAATTTCTTCCGCTTGGTCTAAAAGTTGCGTAGAAGAACCAACATGGCTTGCACACTGCAGAGAGGTTGACAATACAACCAGGAAAGCTGCGAACTGGAAAAGGTGGAAACGGAGTGCGTTTTTCAGTGGCTTTGTTGCGTCACTCCCACGCCGATTGAAGTCAGCAGAAGGGCGGCAGGCGTTTATATGCAGGCCGGTGACAGTTGTCGATGCCGGTGCGGGTAGTAGTTCACGGCAAGCTATGAAAACATCTACAATGCTAGCGTTCCTCGGGGCATCGTTGAACTTGCAAATTTCTTCCGCTTGGTCTAAAAGTTGCGTAGAAGAACCAACATGGCTTGCACACTGCAGAGAGGTTAACAATACAACCAGGAAAGCTGCGAACTGGAAAAGGTGGAAATGGAGTGCGTTTTTCAGTGGCTTTGTTGCGTCACTCCCACGCCGATTGAAGTCAGCAGAAGGGCGGCAGGCGTTTATATGCAGGCCGGTGACAGTTGTCGATGCCGGTGCGGGTAGTAGTTCACGGCAAGCTATGAAAACATCTACAATGCTAGCGTTCCTCGGGGCATCGTTGAGCTTGCAAATTTCTTCCGCTTGGTCTAAAAGTTGCGTAGAAGAACCAACATGGCTTGCACACTGCAGAGAGTTTGACAATACAACCAGGAAAGCTGCGAACTGGAAAAGGTGGAAACGGAGTGCGTTTTTCAGTGGCTTTGTTGCGTCACTCCCACGCCGATTGAAGTCAGCAGAAGGGCGGCAGGCGTTTATATGCAGGCCGGTGACAGTTGTCGATGCCGGTGCGGGTAGTAGTTCACGGCAAGCTATGAAAACATCTACAATGCTAGCGTTCCTCGGGGCATCGTTGAACTTGCAAATTTCTTCCGCTTGGTCTAAAAGTTGCGTAGAAGAACCAACATGGCTTGCACACTGCAGAGAGGTTGACAATACAACCAGGAAAGCTGCAAACTGGAAAAGGTGGAAACGGAGTGCGTTTTTCAGTGGCTTTGTTGCGTCACTCCCACGCCGATTGAAATCAGCAAAAGGGCGGCAGGCGTTTATATGCAGGCCGGTGACAGTTGTCGATGCCGGTGCGGGTAGTAGTTCACGGCAAGCTATGAAAACATCTACAATGCTAGCGTTCCGCGGGGCATCGGTGAGCTTGGAAATTTCTTCCGCTTGGTCTAAAAGTTGCGTAGAAGAACCAACATGGCTTGCACACTGCAGAGAGGTTGACAATACAACCAGGAAAGCTGCGAACTGGAAAAGGTGGAAACGGAGTGCGTTTTTCATTGGCTTTGTTGCGTCACTCCCACGCCGATTGAAGTCAGCAGAAGAGCGGCAGGCGTTTATATGCAGGCCGGTGACAGTTGTCGATGCCGGTGCGGGTAGTAGTTCACGGCAAGCTATGAAAACATCTACAGTGCTAGCGTTCCTCGGGGCATCGTTGAGCTTGCAAATTTCTTCCGCTTGGTCTAAAAGTTGCGTAGAAGAACCAACATGGCTTGCACACTGCAGAGAGGTTGAGAATACAGCCAGGAAAGCTGCGAACTGGAAAAGGTGGAAACGGAGTGCGTTTTTCAGTGGCTTTGTTGCGTCACTCCCACGCCGATTGAAGTCAGCAGAAGGGCGGCAGGCGTTTATATGCAGGCCGGTGACAGTTGTCGATGCCGGTGCGGGTAGTAGTTCACGGCAAGCTATGAAAACATCTACAATGCTAGCGTTCCTCGGGGCATCGTTGAGCTTGCAAATTTCTTCCGCTTGGTCTAAAAGTTGCGTAGAAGAACCAACATGGCTTGCACACTGCAGAGAGGTTGAGAATACAGGCAGGAAAGCTGCGAACTGGAAAAGGTGGAAACGGAGTGCGTTTTTCAGTGGCTTTGTTGCGTCACTCCCACGCCGATTGAAGTCAGCAGAAGGGCGGCAGGCGTTTATATGCAGGCCGGTGACAGTTGTCGATGCCGGTGCGGGTAGTAGTTCACGGCAAGCTATGAAAACACCTACAATGCTAGCGTTCCTCGGGGCATCGTTGAGCTTGCAAATTTCTTCCGCTTGGTCTAAAAGTTGCGTAGAAGAACCAACATGGCTTGCACACTGCAGAGAGGTTGACAATACAACCAGGAAAGCTGCGAACTGGAAAAGGTGGAAATGGAGTGCGTTTTTAAGTGGCTTTGTTGCGTCACTCCCACGCCGATTGAAGTCAGCAGAAGGGCGGCAGGTGTTTATATGCAGGCCGGTGACAGTTGTCGATGCCGGTGTGGGTAGTAGTTCACGGCAAGCTATGAAAACATCTACAATGCTAGCGTCCTCGGGGCATCGTTGAGCTTGCAAATTTCTTCCGCTTGGTCTAAAAGTTGCGTAGAAGAACCAACATGGCTTGCACACTGCAGAGAGGTTGAGAATACAGGCAGGAAAGCTGCGAACTGGAAAAGGTGGAAACGGAGTGCGTTTTTCAGTGGCTTTGTTGCGTCACTCCCACGCCGATTGAAGTCAGCAGAAGGGCGGCAGGCGTTTATATGCAGGCCGGTGACAGTTGTCGATGCCGGTGCGGGTAGTAGTTCACGGCACGCTATGAAAACATCTACAATGCTAGCGTTCCTCGGGGCATCGGTGAGCTTGGAAATTTCTTCCGCTTGGTCTAAAAGTTGCGTAGAAGAACCAACATGGCTTGCACACTGCAGAGAGGTTGACAATACAACCAGGAAAGCTGCGAACTGGAAAAGGTGGAAACGGAGTGCGTTTTTCAGTGGCTTTGTTGCGTCACTCCCACGCCGATTGAAGTCAGCAGAAGAGCGGCAGGCGTTTATATGCAGGCCGGTGACAGTTGTCGATGCCGGTGCGGGTAGTAGTTCACGGCAAGCTAGCATCTACAATACTAGCGTTCCTCGGGGCATCGTTGAGCTTGCAAATTTCTTCCGCTTGGTCTATAAGTTGCGTAGAAGAACCAACATGGCTTGCACACTGCAGAGAGGTTAACAATACAACCAGGAAAGCTGCGAACTGGAAAAGGTGGAAATGGAGTGCGTTTTTCAGTGGCTTTGTTGCGTCACTCCCACGCCGATTGAAGTCAGCAGAAGGGCGGCAGGCGTTTATATGCAGGCCGGTGACAGTTGTCGATGCCGGTGCGGGTAGTAGTTCACGGCAAGCTATGAAAACATCTACAATGCTAGCGTTCCTCGGGGCATCGTTGAGCTTGCAAATTTCTTCCGCTTGGTCTAAAAGTTGCGTAGAAGAACCAACATGGCTTGCACACTGCAGAGAGTTTGACAATACAACCAGGAAAGCTGCGAACTGGAAAAGGTGGAAACGGAGTGCGTTTTTCAGTGGCTTTGTTGCGTCACTCCCACGCCGATTGAAGTCAGCAGAAGGGCGGCAGGCGTTTATATGCAGGCCGGTGACAGTTGTCGATGCCGGTGCGGGTAGTAGTTCACGGCAAGCTATGAAAACATCTACAATGCTAGCGTTCCTCGGGGCATCGTTGAACTTGCAAATTTCTTCCGCTTGGTCTAAAAGTTGCGTAGAAGAACCAACATGGCTTGCACACTGCAGAGAGGTTGACAATACAACCAGGAAAGCTGCAAACTGGAAAAGGTGGAAACGGAGTGCGTTTTTCAGTGGCTTTGTTGCGTCACTCCCACGCCGATTGAAATCAGCAAAAGGGCGGCAGGCGTTTATATGCAGGCCGGTGACAGTTGTCGATGCCGGTGCGGGTAGTAGTTCACGGCAAGCTATGAAAACATCTACAATGCTAGCGTTCCGCGGGGCATCGGTGAGCTTGGAAATTTCTTCCGCTTGGTCTAAAAGTTGCGTAGAAGAACCAACATGGCTTGCACACTGCAGAGAGGTTGACAATACAACCAGGAAAGCTGCGAACTGGAAAAGGTGGAAACGGAGTGCGTTTTTCATTGGCTTTGTTGCGTCACTCCCACGCCGATTGAAGTCAGCAGAAGAGCGGCAGGCGTTTATATGCAGGCCGGTGACAGTTGTCGATGCCGGTGCGGGTAGTAGTTCACGGCAAGCTATGAAAACATCTACAGTGCTAGCGTTCCTCGGGGCATCGTTGAGCTTGCAAATTTCTTCCGCTTGGTCTAAAAGTTGCGTAGAAGAACCAACATGGCTTGCACACTGCAGAGAGGTTGAGAATACAGCCAGGAAAGCTGCGAACTGGAAAAGGTGGAAACGGAGTGCGTTTTTCAGTGGCTTTGTTGCGTCACTCCCACGCCGATTGAAGTCAGCAGAAGGGCGGCAGGCGTTTATATGCAGGCCGGTGACAGTTGTCGATGCCGGTGCGGGTAGTAGTTCACGGCAAGCTATGAAAACACCTACAATGCTAGCGTTCCTCGGGGCATCGTTGAGCTTGCAAATTTCTTCCGCTTGGTCTAAAAGTTGCGTAGAAGAACCAACATGGCTTGCACACTGCAGAGAGGTTGAGAATACAACCAGGAAAGCTGCGAACTGGAAAAGGTGGAAACGGAGTGCGTTTTTCAGTGGCTTTGTTGCGTCACTCCCACGCCGATTGAAGTCAGCAGAAGAGCGGCAGGCGTTTATATGCAGGCCTATCTCAGTTGTCGATGTCGGTGCGGGTAGTAGTTCACGGCAAGCTATGGAAACATGTACAATGCTAGCGTCCCGCGGGGCATCGTTGAGCTTGCAAATTTCTTCCGCTTGGTCTAAAAGTTGCGTAGAAGAACCAACATGGCTTGCACACTGCAGAGAGGTTGAGAATACAGGCAGGAAAGCTGCGAACTGGAAAAGGTGGAAACGGAGTGCGTTTTTCAGTGGCTTTGTTGCGTCACTCCCACGCCGATTGAAGTCAGCAGAAGGGCGGCAGGCGTTTATATGCAGGCCGGTGACAGTTGTCGATGCCGGTGCGGGTAGTAGTTCACGGCAAGCTATGAAAACACCTACAATGCTAGCGTTCCTCGGGGCATCGTTGAGCTTGCAAACTTCTTCCGCTTGGTCTAAAAGTTGCGTAGAAGAACCAACATGGCTTGCACACTGCAGAGAGGTTGACAATACAACCAGGAAAGCTGCGAACTGGAAAAGGTGGAAATGGAGTGCGTTTTTAAGTGGCTTTGTTGCGTCACTCCCACGCCGTTTGAAGTCAGCAGAAGGGCGGCAGGTGTTTATATGCAGGCCGGTGACAGTTGTCGATGCCGGTGTGGGTAGTAGTTCACGGCAAGCTATGAAAACATCTACAATGCTAGCGTCCTCGGGGCATCGTTGAGCTTGCAAATTTCTTCCGCTTGGTCTAAAAGTTGCGTAGAAGAACCAACATGGCTTGCACACTGCAGAGAGGTTGACAATACAACCAGGAAAGCTGCGAACTGGAAAAGGTGGAAACGGAGTGCGTTTTTCAGTGGCTTTGTTGCGTCACTCCCACGCCGATTGAAGTCAGCAGAAGGGCGGCAGGCGTTTATATGCAGACCGGTGACAGTTGTCGATGCCGGTGCGGGTAGTAGTTCACGGCACGCTATGAAAACATCTACAATGCTAGCGTTCCTCGGGGCATCGTTGAGCTTGCAAATTTCTTCCGCTTGGTCTAAAAGTTGCGTAGAAGAACCATCATGGCTTGCACACTGCAGAGAGGTTGAGAATACAACCAGGAAAGCTGCGAACTGGATAAGGTGGAAACGGAGTGCGTTTTTCAGTGGCTTTGTTGCGTCACTCCCACGCCGATTGAAGTCAGCAGAAGGGCGGCAGGCGTTTATATGCAGACCGGTGTCAGTTGTCGATGCCGGTGCGGGTAGTAGTTCACGGCAAGCTAACATCTACAATGCTAGCGTTCCTCGGGGCATCGTTGAGCTTGCAAATTTCTTCCGCTTGGTCTAAAAGTTGCGTAGAAGAACCAACATGGCTTGCACACTGCAGAGAGGTTTACAATACAACCAGGAAAGCTGCGAACTGGAAAAGGTGGAAACGGAGTGCGTTTTTCAGTGGCTTTGTTGCGTCACTCCCACGCCGATTGAAGTCAGCAGAAGGGCGGCAGGCGTTTATCCTGAAGTCTGATCCGTACTTATCTTTCCGGTCGCGTGCAGTATACATGTTTGAATGGTCATCAATCACAACCTGGTCAATTAATATACGGTGTTCCACAAGGGTCTATTTTGGGTCCAATATTTTTCATTCTTTATATCAATGATATAATAGCCATCCCTCGAACTCCCACAATAATTTTATATGCAGATGATACCAGTGTATTTTTTTCTGGCATGAATCTTAGTATTATTCAGGCTGAGGCAAATGCAGGGTTACAAGAATTGTCTTTATGGTTGAATATAAATAAACTAGAGTTAAATGTTAATGAAACAAAGCTTATTGTATTTAAGGCACGTAACAAGCCTGATAACAGTGAAATTAATCTTACATTCAAAAATAGCGTAATTGAGCGTGTTTCTTCCTACAAATTTTTAGGCATAATCTTTGAAGAGCACTTGAGTTGGACCCTGCATATTAATAAGATTCATGCCAGCATATCAAGGTCATTATGTGTATTATATAAACTTCGAGACCTTGTTCCGAAATGGCTGAAGTGGCAGTTATATTATACCCTAATTCAATCACATCTTCATTATTGTTTACTTGTTTGGGGATCTACAACGAAAACTAACCTCACGAGGCTGATAACATTACTGAAAAAAGCAATACGATATGTCGAAAACCTTGCATACTATGATCATACAGGTTTGTACTTCTCTAAGCATTCTATTCTAAAAGTCAATGAATTATTTGAGTTGAAACTGTTTTCTTATGTGTTTAACGATTTCAAACATCATCCCACTAAATATGTTCAATTAAACTCTAGTAGTGACGTGCCTTATAAATTAAGACACGTCAGTTACAGAGTACCATTCGTAAGGACTAACTATGGAACCGAAATGCTTTCATATTTAATTCCCAGTCTTCTAAATAAACATACACAGGCCATAGAAATTATTCAGAAATCTGTTTCCCAAAGGTCCTTCAAAAGAAATGCTAAAGCTTACCTCCTTTCTCGCCCGAATGATTAAAGGGTTGTTCACACAGAAATTCTTGATGCCCCTGTTTTTCCGTCAACTCTGTGAATTCTCGTGTTTTTCTTGTTGTGATGTGCCTTGTAAATATTTACTTTAATCATGTCATTGCAATAAGTACTTTCTTCTGGGCGAGTTGGTTCATAATTTCCAAAGGTAAAAACTTGCGCAAACAGTAGAAGAAGAAGGAGACGGTACAACAGGACAGAGCGCTCTGTCCTGTTGTACCGTCTCCTTCTTCTTCTACTGTTTGCGCAAGTTTTTACCTTTGGAAATCATGTCATTGCAAAAGTATGCACCTTCCTCCTACTTTTACCTTGTATAATTATTTTTTGTTTTTGTAATGAGAGTGTATGAAGCTCTTGCTTCTTTTGCCGCTTGTCCTGAGCATTGTGTCGGGTGCTTGGGCCCCGTCAGGCACAGTGCATCTGCCTTTTGCCCCTGTATCCGAGACCTTGTTGTCTGAAATAAAGATCTATCTATCTATATGCAGGCCGGTGACAGTTGTCGATGCCGGTGCGGGTAGTAGTTCACGGCAAGCTATGAAAACATCTACAATGCTAGCGTTCCTCGGGGCATCGTTGAGCTTGCAAATTTCTTCCGCTTGGTCTAAAAGTTGCGTAGAAGAACCAACATGGCTTGCACACTGCAGAGAGGTTGACAATACAACCAGGAAAGCTGCAAACTGGAAAAGGTGGAAACGGAGTGCGTTTTTTAGTGGCTTTGTTACGTCACTCCCACGCCGACTGAAGTCAGCATAAGGGGGGCAGGCGTTTATATGCAGGCCGGTGACAGTTGTCGATGCCGGTGCGGGTAGTAGTTCACGGCAAGCTATGAAAACATCTACAATGCTATCGTTCCTCGGGGCATCGTTGAGCTTGCAAATTTCTTCCGCTTGGTCTAAAAGTTGCGTAGAAGAACCATCATGGCTTGCACACTGCAGAGAGGTTGACAATACAACCAGGAAAGCTGCGAACTGGAAAAGGTGGAAACGGAGTGCGTTTTTCAGTGGCTTTGTTGCGTCACTCCCACGCCGATTGAAGTCAGCAGAAGGGCGGCAGGCGTTTATATGCAGACCGGTGACAGTTGTCGATGCCGGTGCGGGTAGTAGTTCACGGCAAGCTAACATCTACAATGCTAGCGTTCCTCGGGGCATCGTTGAACTTGCAAATTTCTTCCGCTTGGTCTAAAAGTTGCGTAGAAGAACCAACATGGCTTGCACACTGCAGAGAGGTTGACAATACAACCAGGAAAGCTGCGAACTGGAAAAGGTGGAAACGGAGTGCGTTTTTCAGTGGCTTTGTTGCGTCACTCCCACGCCGATTGAAATCAGCAGAAGGGCGGCAGGCGTTTATATGCAGGCCGGTGACAGTTGTCGATGCCGGTGCGGGTAGTAGTTGACGGCAAGCTATGAAAACATCTACAATGCTAGCGTTCCGCGGGGCATCGGTGAGCTTGCAAATTTCTTCCGCTTGGTCTAAAAGTTGCGTAGAAGAACCAACATGGCTTGCACACTGCAGAGAGGTTGACAATACAACCAGGAAAGCTGCGAACTGGAAAAGGTGGAAACGGAGTGCGTTTTTCAGTGGCTTTGTTGCGTCACTCCCACGCCGATTGAAGTCAGCAGAAGAGCGGCAGGCGTTAATATGCAGGCCGGTGACAGTTGTCGATGCCGGTGCGGGTAGTAGTTCACGGCAAGCTATGAAAACATCTACAATGCTAGCGTTCCTCGGGGCATCGTTTAGCTTGCAAATTTCTTCCGCTTGGTCTAAAAGTTGCGTAGAAGAACCAACATGCCTTGCACACTGCAGCGAGGTTGACAATACAACCAGGAAAGCTGCGAACTGGAAAAGGTAGAAACGGAGTGCGTTTTTCAGTGGCTTTGTTGCGTCACTCCCACGCCGACTGAAGTCAGCAGATGGGCGGCAGGCGTTTATATGCAGGCCGGTGACAGTTGTCGATGCCGGTGCGGGTAGTAGTTCACGGCAAGCTATGAAAACATCTAAAATGCTAGCGTTCCTCGGGGCATCGTTGAACTTGCAAATTTCTTCCGCTTGGTCTAAAAGTTGCGTAGAAGAACCAACATGGCTTGCACACTGCAGAGAGGTTGACAATACAACCAGGAAAGCTGCAAACTGGAAAAGGTGGAAACGGAGTGCGTTTTTCAGTGGCTTTGTTGCGTCACTCCCACGCCGATTGAAATCAGCAAAAGGGCGGCAGGCGTTTATATGCAGGCCGGTGACAGTTGTCGATGCCGGTGCGGGTAGTAGTTCACGGCAAGCTATGAAAACATCTACAATGCTAGCGTTCCGCGGGGCATCGGTGAGCTTGGAAATTTCTTCCGCTTGGTCTAAAAGTTGCGTAGAAGAACCAACATGGCTTGCACACTGCAGAGAGGTTGACAATACAACCAGGAAAGCTGCGAACTGGAAAAGGTGGAAACGGAGTGCGTTTTTCAGTGGCTTTGTTGCGTCACTCCCACGCCGATTGAAGTCAGCAGAAGGGCGGCAGGCGTTTATATGCAGACCGGTGACAGTTGTCGATGCCGGTGCGGGTAGTAGTTCACGGCACGCTATGAAAACATCTACAATGCTAGCGTTCCTCGGGGCATCGTTGAGGTTGCAAATTTCTTCCGCTTGGTCTAAAAGTTGCGTAGAAGAACCATCATGGCTTGCACACTGCAGAGAGGTTGAGAATACAACCAGGAAAGCTGCGAACTGGATAAGGTGGAAACGGAGTGCGTTTTTCAGTGGCTTTGTTGCGTCACTCCCACGCCGATTGAAGTCAGCAGAAGGGCGGCAGGCGTTTATATGCAGACCGGTGTCAGTTGTCGATGCCGGTGCGGGTAGTAGTTCACGGCAAGCTAACATCTACAATGCTAGCGTTCCTCGGGGCATCGTTGAGCTTGCAAATTTCTTCCGCTTGGTCTAAAAGTTGCGTAGAAGAACCAACATGGCTTGCACACTGCAGAGAGGTTTACAATACAACCAGGAAAGCTGCGAACTGGAAAAGGTGGAAACGGAGTGCGTTTTTCAGTGGCTTTGTTGCGTCACTCCCACGCCGATTGAAGTCAGCAGAAGGGCGGCAGGCGTTTATCCTGAAGTCTGATCCGTACTTATCTTTCCGGTCGCGTGCAGTATACATGTTTGAATGGTCATCAATCACAACCTGGTCAATTAATATACGGTGTTCCACAAGGGTCTATTTTGGGTCCAATATTTTTCATTCTTTATATCAATGATATAATAGCCATCCCTCGAACTCCCACAATAATTTTATATGCAGATGATACCAGTGTATTTTTTTCTGGCATGAATCTTAGTATTATTCAGGCTGAGGCAAATGCAGGGTTACAAGAATTGTCTTTATGGTTGAATATAAATAAACTAGAGTTAAATGTTAATAAAACAAAGCTTATTGTATTTAAGGCACGTAACAAGCCTGATAACAGTGAAATTAATCTTACATTCAAAAATAGCGTAATTGAGCGTGTTTCTTCCTACAAATTTTTAGGCATAATCTTTGAAGAGCACTTGAGTTGGACCCTGCATATTAATAAGATTCATGCCAGCATATCAAGGTCATTATGTGTATTATATAAACTTCGAGACCTTGTTCCGAAATGGCTGAAGTGGCAGTTATATTATACCCTAATTCAATCACATCTTCATTATTGTTTACTTGTTTGGGGATCTACAACGAAAACTAACCTCACGAGGCTGATAACATTACTGAACAAAGCAATACGATATGTCGAAAACCTTGCATACAATGATCATACAGGTTTGTACTTCTCTAAGCATTCTATTCTAAAAGTCAATGAATTATTTGAGTTGAAACTGTTTTCTTATGTGTTTAACGATTTCAAACATCATCCCACTAAATATGTTCAATTAAACTCTAGTAGTGACGTGCCTTATAAATTAAGACACGTCAGTTACAGAGTACCATTCGTAAGGACTAACTATGGAACCGAAATGCTTTCATATTTAATTCCCAGTCTTCTAAATAAACATACACAGGCCATAGAAATTATTCAGAAATCTGTTTCCCAAAGGTCCTTCAAAAGAAATGCTAAAGCTTACCTCCTTTCTCGCCCGAATGATTAAAGGGTTGTTCACACAGAAATTCTTGATGCCCCTGTTTTTCCGTCAACTCTGTGAATTCTCGTGTTTTTCTTGTTGTGATGTGCCTTGTAAATATTTACTTTAATCATGTCATTGCAATAAGTACTTTCTTCTGGGCGAGTTGGTTCATAATTTCCAAAGGTAAAAACTTGCGCAAACAGTAGAAGAAGAAGGAGACGGTACAACAGGACAGAGCGCTCTGTCCTGTTGTACCGTCTCCTTCTTCTTCTACTGTTTGCGCAAGTTTTTACCTTTGGAAATCATGTCATTGCAAAAGTATGCACCTTCCTCCTACTTTTACCTTGTATAATTATTTTTTGTTTTTGTAATGAGAGTGTATGAAGCTCTTGCTTCTTTTGCCGCTTGTCCTGAGCATTGTGTCGGGTGCTTGGGCCCCGTCAGGCACAGTGCATCTGCCTTCTGCCCCTGTATCCGAGACCTTGTTGTCTGAAATAAAGATCTATCTATCTATATGCAGGCCGGTGACAGTTGTCGATGCCGGTGCGGGTAGTAGTTCACGGCAAGCTATGAAAACATCTACAATGCTAGCGTTCCTCGGGGCATCGTTGAGCTTGCAAATTTCTTCCGCTTGGTCTAAAAGTTGCGTAGAAGAACCAACATGGCTTGCACACTGCAGAGAGGTTGACAATACAACCAGGAAAGCTGCAAACTGGAAAAGGTGGAAACGGAGTGCGTTTTTTAGTGGCTTTGTTACGTCACTCCCACGCCGACTGAAGTCAGCATAAGGGGGGCAGGCGTTTATATGCAGGCCGGTGACAGTTGTCGATGCCGGTGCGGGTAGTAGTTCACGGCAAGCTATGAAAACATCTACAATGCTATCGTTCCTCGGGGCATCGTTGAGCTTGCAAATTTCTTCCGCTTGGTCTAAAAGTTGCGTAGAAGAACCATCATGGCTTGCACACTGCAGAGAGGTTGACAATACAACCAGGAAAGCTGCGAACTGGAAAAGGTGGAAACGGAGTGCGTTTTTCAGTGGCTTTGTTGCGTCACTCCCACGCCGATTGAAGTCAGCAGAAGAGCGGCAGGCGTTAATATGCAGGCCGGTGACAGTTGTCGATGCCGGTGCGGGTAGTAGTTCACGGCAAGCTATGAAAACATCTACAATGCTAGCGTTCCTCGGGGCATCGTTTAGCTTGCAAATTTCTTCCGCTTGGTCTAAAAGTTGCGTAGAAGAACCAACATGCCTTGCACACTGCAGCGAGGTTGACAATACAACCAGGAAAGCTGCGAACTGGAAAAGGTAGAAACGGAGTGCGTTTTTCAGTGGCTTTGTTGCGTCACTCCCACGCCGATTGAAGTCAGCAGAAGGGCGGCAGGCGTTTATATGCAGGCCGGTGACAGTTGTCGATGCCGGTGCGGGTAGTAGTTCACGGCAAGCTATGAAAACATCTACAATGCTAGCGTTCCTCGGGGCATCGTTGAACTTGCAAATTTCTTCCGCTTGGTCTAAAAGTTGCGTAGAAGAACCAACATGGCTTGCACACTGCAGAGAGGTTGACAATACAACCAGGAAAGCTGCAAACTGGAAAAGGTGGAAACGGAGTGCGTTTTTCAGTGGCTTTGTTGCGTCACTCCCACGCCGATTGAAATCAGCAAAAGGGCGGCAGGCGTTTATATGCAGGCCGGTGACAGTTGTCGATGCCGGTGCGGGTAGTAGTTCACGGCAAGCTATGAAAACATCTACAATGCTAGCGTTCCGCGGGGCATCGGTGAGCTTGGAAATTTCTTCCGCTTGGTCTAAAAGTTGCGTAGAAGAACCAACATGGCTTGCACACTGCAGAGAGGTTGACAATACAACCAGGAAAGCTGCGAACTGGAAAAGGTGGAAACGGAGTGCGTTTTTCAGTGGCTTTGTTGCGTCACTCCCACGCCGATTGAAGTCAGCAGAAGAGCGGCAGGCGTTTATATGCAGGCCGGTGACAGTTGTCGATGCCGGTGCGGGTAGTAGTTCACGGCAAGCTATGAAAACATCTACAGTGCTAGCGTTCCTCGGGGCATCGTTGAGCTTGCAAATTTCTTCCGCTTGGTCTAAAAGTTGCGTAGAAGAACCAACATGGCTTGCACACTGCAGAGAGGTTGAGAATACAGCCAGGAAAGCTGCGAACTGGAAAAGGTGGAAACGGAGTGCGTTTTTCAGTGGCTTTGTTGCGTCACTCCCACGCCGATTGAAGTCAGCAGAAGGGCGGCAGGCGTTTATATGCAGGCCGGTGACAGTTGTCGATGCCGGTGCGGGTAGTAGTTCACGGCAAGCTATGAAAACACCTACAATGCTAGCGTTCCTCGGGGCATCGTTGAGCTTGCAAATTTCTTCCGCTTGGTCTAAAAGTTGCGTAGAAGAACCAACATGGCTTGCACACTGCAGAGAGGTTGACAATACAACCAGGAAAGCTGCGAACTGGAAAAGGTGGAAACGGAGTGCGTTTTTCAGTGGCTTTGTTGCGTCACTCCCACGCCGATTGAAGTCAGCAGAAGAGCGGCAGGCGTTTATATGCAGGCCGGTGACAGTTGTCGATGCCGGTGCGGGTAGTAGTTCACGGCAAGCTATGAAAACATCTACAGTGCTAGCGTTCCTCGGGGCATCGTTGAGCTTGCAAATTTCTTCCGCTTGGTCTAAAAGTTGCGTAGAAGAACCAACATGGCTTGCACACTGCAGAGAGGTTGAGAATACAGCCAGGAAAGCTGCGAACTGGAAAAGGTGGAAACGGAGTGCGTTTTTCAGTGGCTTTGTTGCGTCACTCCCACGCCGATTGAAGTCAGCAGAAGGGCGGCAGGCGTTTATATGCAGGCCGGTGACAGTTGTCGATGCCGGTGCGGGTAGTAGTTCACGGCAAGCTATGAAAACACCTACAATGCTAGCGTTCCTCGGGGCATCGTTGAGCTTGCAAATTTCTTCCGCTCGGTCTAAAAGTTGCGTAGAAGAACGAACATGGCTTGCACACTGCAGAGAGGTTGACAATACAACCAGGAAAGCTGCGAACTGGAAAAGGTGGAAATGGAGTGCGTTTTTCAGTGGCTTTGTTGCGTCACTCCCACGCCGATTGAAGTCAGCAGAAGGGCGGCAGGTGTTTATATGCAGGCTGGTGACAGTTGTCGATGCCGGTGCGGGTAGTAGTTCACGGCAAGCTATGAAAACATCTACAATGCTAGCGTTCCTCGGGGCATCGTTGAGCTTGCAAATTTCTTCCGCTTGGTCTAAAATTTGCTTAGAAGAACCAACATGGCTTGCACACTGCAGAGAGGTTGAGAATACAACCAGGAAAGCTGCGAACTGGAAAAGGTGGAAACGGAGTGCGTTTTTCAGTGGCTTTGTTGCGTCACTCCCACGCCGATTGAAGACAGCAGAAGAGCGGCAGGCGTTTATATGCAGGCCTATCTCAGTTGTCGATGTCGGTGCGGGTAGTAGTTCACGGCAAGCTATGGAAACATGTACAATGCTAGCGTCCCGCGGGGCATCGTTGAGATTGCAAATTTCTTCCGCTTGGTCTAAAAGTTGCGTAGAAGAACCAACATGGCTTGCACACTGCAGAGAGGTTGACAATACAACCAGGAAAGCTGCGAACTGGAAAAGGTGGAAATGGAGTGCGTTTTTCAGTGGCTTTGTTGCGTCACTCCCACGCCGATTGAAGTCAGCAGAAGGGCGGCAGGTGTTTATATGCAGGCTGGTGACAGTTGTCGATGCCGGTGCGGGTAGTAGTTCACGGCAAGCTATGAAAACATCTACAATGCTAGCGTTCCTCGGGGCATCGTTGAGCTTGCAAATTTCTTCCGCTTGGTCTAAAAGTTGCGTAGAAGAACCAACATGGCTTGCACACTGCAGAGAGGTTGACAATACAACCAGGAAAGCTGCGAACTGGAAAAGGTGGAAACGGAGTGCGTTTTTCAGTGGCTTTGTTGCGTCACTCCCACGCCGATTGAAGTCAGCAGAAGGGCGGCAGGCGTTTATATGCAGGCCGGTGACAGTTGTCGATGCCGGTGCGGGTAGTAGTTCACGGCAAGCTATGAAAACATCTACAATGCTAGCGTTCCTCGGGGCATCGTTGAGCTTGCAAATTTCTTCCGCTTGGTCTAAAAGTTGCGTAGAAGAACCAACATGGCTTGCACACTGCAGAGAGGTTGAGAATACAGGCAGGACAGCTGCGAACTGGAAAAGGTGGAAACGGAGTGCGTTTTTCAGTGGCTTTGTTGCGTCACTCCCACGCCGATTGAAGTCAGCAGAAGGGCGGCAGGCGTTTATATGCAGGCCGGTGACAGTTGTCGATGCCGGTGCGGGTAGTAGTTCACGGCAAGCTATGAAAACACCTACAATGCTAGCGTTCCTCGGGGCATCGTTGAGCTTGCAAATTTCTTCCGCTTGGTCTAAAAGTTGCGTAGAAGAACCAACATGGCTTGCACACTGCAGAGAGGTTGACAATACAACCAGGAAAGCTGCGAACTGGAAAAGGTGGAAATGGAGTGCGTTTTTAAGTGGCTTTGTTGCGTCACTCCCACGCCGATTGAAGTCAGCAGAAGGGCGGCAGGTGTTTAAATGCAGGCCGGTGACAGTTGTCGATGCCGGTGCGGGTAGTAGTTCACGGCAAGCTATGACAACATCTACAATGCTAGCGTCCTCGGGGCATCGTTGAGCTTGCAAATTTCTTCCGCTTGGTCTAAAAGTTGCGTAGAAGAACCAACATGGCTTGCACACTGCAGAGAGGTTGACAATACAACCAGGAAAGCTGCGAAATGGAAAAGGTGGAAACGGAGTGCGTTTTTCCGTGGCTTTGTTGCGTCACTCCCACGCCGATTGAAGTCAGCAGAAGGGCGGCAGGCGTTTATATGCAGACCGGTGACAGTTGTCGATGCCGGTGCGGGTAGTAGTTCACGGCAAGCTATGAAGACATCTACAATGCTAGCGTTCCTCGGGGCATCGTTGAGCTTGCAAATTTCTTCCGCTTGGTCTAAAAGTTGCGTAGAAGAACCATCATGGCTTGCACACTGCAGAGAGGTTGAGAATACAACCAGGAAAGCTGCGAACTGGATAAGGTGGAAACGGAGTGCGTTTTTCAGTGGCTTTGTTGCGTCACTCCCACGCCGATTGAAGTCAGCAGAAGGGCGGCAGGCGTTTATATGCAGACCGGTGACAGTTGTCGATGCCGGTGCGGGTAGTAGTTCACGGCAAGCTATGAAGACATCTACAATGCTAGCGTTCCTCGGGGCATCGTTGAGCTTGCAAATTTCTTCCGCTTGGTCTAAAAGTTCCGTAGAAGAACCAACATGGCTTGCACACTGCAGAGAGGTTTACAATACAACCAGGAAAGCTGCGAACTGGAAAAGGTGGAAACGGAGTGCGTTTTTCAGTGGCTTTGTTGCGTCACTCCCACGCCGATTGAAGTCAGCAGAAGGGCGGCAGGCGTTTATCCTGAAGTCTGATCCGTACTTATCTTTCCGGTCGCGTGCAGTATACATGTTTGAATGGTCATCAATCACAACCTGGTCAATTAATATACGGTGTTCCACAAGGGTCTATTTTGGGTCCAATATTTTTCATTCTTTATATCAATGATATAATAGCCATCCCTCAAACTCCCACAATAATTTTATATGCAGATGATACCAGTGTATTTTTTTCTGGCATGAATCTTAGTATTATTCAGGCTGAGGCAAATGCAGGGTTACAAGAATTGTCTTTATGGTTGAATATAAATAAACTAGAGTTAAATGGTAATAAAACAAAGCTTATTGTATTTAAGGCACGTAACAAGCCTGATAACAGTGAAATTAATCTTACATTCAAAAATAGCGTAATTGAGCGTGTTTCTTCCTACAAATTTTTAGGCATAATCTTTGAAGAGCACTTGAGTTGGACCCTGCATATTAATAAGATTCATGCCAGCATATCAAGGTCATTATGTGTATTATATAAACTTCGAGACCTTGTTCCGAAATGGCTGAAGTGGCAGTTATATTATACCCTAATTCAATCACATCTTCATTATTGTTTACTTGTTTGGGGATCTACAACGAAAACTAACCTCACGAGGCTGATAACATTACTGAAAAAAGCAATACGATATGTCGAAAACCTTGCATACAATGATCATACAGGTTTGTACTTCTCTAAGCATTCTATTCTAAAAGTCAATGAATTATTTGAGTTGAAACTGTTTTCTTATGTGTTTAACGATTTCAAACATCATCCCACTAAATATGTTCAATTAAACTCTAGTAGTGACGTGCCTTATAAATTAAGACACGTCAGTTACAGAGTACCATTCGTAAGGACTAACTATGGAACCGAAATGCTTTCATATTTAATTCCCAGTCTTCTAAATAAACATACACAGGCCATAGAAATTATTCAGAAATCTGTTTCCCAAAGGTCCTTCAAAAGAAATGCTAAAGCTTACCTCCTTTCTCGCCCGAATGATTAAAGGGTTGTTCACACAGAAATTCTTGATGCCCCTGTTTTTCCGTCAACTCTGTGAATTCTCGTGTTTTTCTTGTTGTGATGTGCCTTGTAAATATTTACTTTAATCATGTCATTGCAATAAGTACTTTCTTCTGGGCGAGTTGGTTCACAATTTCCAAAGGTAAAAACTTGCGCAAACAGTAGAAGAAGAAGGAGACGGTACAACAGGACAGAGCGCTCTGTCCTGTTGTTCCGTCTCCTTCTTCTTCTACTGTTTGCGCAAGTTTTTACCTTTGGAAATCATGTCATTGCAAAAGTATGCACCTTCCTCCTACTTTGACCTTGTATAATTATTTTTTGTTTTTGTAATGAGAGTGTATGAAGCTCTTGCTTCTTTTGCCGCTTGTCCTGAGCATTGTGTCGGGTGCTTGGGCCCCGTCAGGCACAGTGCATCTGCCTTTTGCCCCTGTATCCGAGACCTTGTTGTCTGAAATAAAGATCTATCTATCTATATGCAGGCCGGTGACAGTTGTCGATGCCGGTGCGGGTAGTAGTTCACGGCAAGCTATGAAAACATCTACAATGCTAGCGTTCCTCGGGGCATCGTTGAGCTTGCAAATTTCTTCCGCTTGGTCTAAAAGTTGCGTAGAAGAACCAACATGGCTTGCACACTGCAGAGAGGTTGACAATACAACCAGGAAAGCTGCAAACTGGAAAAGGTGGAAACGGAGTGCGTTTTTTAGTGGCTTTGTTACGTCACTCCCACGCCCACTGAAGTCAGCAGAAGGGGGGCAGGCGTTTATATGCAGGCCGGTGACAGTTGTCGATGCCGGTGCGGGTAGTAGTTCACGGCAAGCTATGAAAACATCTACAATGCTATCGTTCCTCGGGGCATCGTTGAGCTTGCAAATTTCTTCCGCTTGGTCTTAAAGTTGCGTAGAAGAACCAACATGGCTTGCACACTGCAGAGAGGTTGACAATAGAACCAGGAAAGCTGCGAACTGGAAAAGGTGGAAACAGAGTGCGTTTTTCAGTGGCTTTGTTGCGTCACTCCCACGCCGATTGAAGTCAGCAGAAGGGCGGCAGGCGTTTATATGCAGGCCGGTGACAGTTGTCGATGCCGGTGCGGGTAGTAGTTCACGGCAAGCTATGAAAACATCTACAATGCTAGCGTTCCTCGGGGCATCGTTGAGCTTGCAAATTTCTTCCGCTTGGTCTAAAAGTTGCGTAGAAGAACCAACATGGCTTGCACACTGCAGAGAGGTTGACAATACAACCAGGAAAGCTGCAAACTGGAAAAGGTGGAAACGGAGTGCGTTTTTCAGTGGCTTTGTTGCGTCACTCCCACGCCGATTGAAATCAGCAGAAGGGCGGCAGGCGTTTATATGCAGGCCGGTGACAGTTGTCGATGCCGGTGCGGGTAGTAGTTCACGGCAAGCTATGAAAACATCTACAGTGCTAGCGTTCCGCGGGGCGTCGGTGAGCTTGCAAATTTCTTCCGCTTGGTCTAAAAGTTGCGTAGAAGAACCAACATGGCTTGCACACTGCAGAGAGGTTGACAATACAACCAGGAAAGCTGCGAACTCGAAAAGGTGGAAACGGAGTGCGTTTTTCAGTGGCTTTGTTGCGTCACTCCCACGCCGATTGAAGTCAGCAGAAGAGCGGCAGGCGTTTATATGCAGGCCGGTGACAGTTGTCGATGCCGGTGCGGGTAGTAGTTCACGGCAAGCTAGCATCTACAATACTAGCGTTCCTCGGGGCATCGTTGAGCTTGCAAATTTCTTCCGCTTGGTCTATAAGTTGCGTAGAAGAACCAACATGGCTTGCACACTGCAGAGAGGTTAACAATACAACCAGGAAAGCTGCGAACTGGAAAAGGTGGAAATGGAGTGCGTTTTTCAGTGGCTTTGTTGCGTCACTCCCACGCCGATTGAAGTCAGCAGAAGGGCGGCAGGCGTTTATATGCAGGCCGGTGACAGTTGTCGATGCCGGTGCGGGTAGTAGTTCACGGCAAGCTATGAAAACATCTACAATGCTAGCGTTCCTCGGGGCATCGTTGAGCTTGCAAATTTCTTCCGCTTGGTCTAAAAGTTGCGTAGAAGAACCAACATGGCTTGCACACTGCACAGAGGTTGACAATACAACCACGAAAGCTGCGAACTGGAAAAGGTGGAAACGGAGTGCGTTTTTCAGTGGCTTTGTTGCGTCACTCCCACGCCGATTGAAGTCAGCAGAAGGGCGGCAGGCGTTTATATGCAGGCCGGTGACAGTTGTCGATGCCGGTGCGGGTAGTAGTTCACGGCAAGCTATGAAAACATCTACAATGCTAGCGTTCCTCGGGGCATCGTTGAGCTTGCAAATTTCTTCCGCTTGGTCTAAAAGTTGCGTAGAAGAACCAACATGGCTTGCACACTGCAGAGAGGTTGAGAATACAGGCAGGACAGCTGCGAACTGGAAAAGGTGGAAACGGAGTGCGTTTTTCAGTGGCTTTGTTGCGTCACTCCCACGCCGATTGAAGTCAGCAGAAGGGCGGCAGGCGTTTATATGCAGGCCGGTGACAGTTGTCGATGCCGGTGCGGGTAGTAGTTCACGGCAAGCTATGAAAACACCTACAATGCTAGCGTTCCTCGGGGCATCGTTGAGCTTGCAAATTTCTTCCGCTTGGTCTAAAAGTTGCGTAGAAGAACCAACATGGCTTGCACACTGCAGAGAGGTTGACAATACAACCAGGAAAGCTGCGAACTGGAAAAGGTGGAAATGGAGTGCGTTTTTAAGTGGCTTTGTTGCGTCACTCCCACGCCGATTGAAGTCAGCAGAAGGGCGGCAGGTGTTTAAATGCAGGCCGGTGACAGTTGTCGATGCCGGTGCGGGTAGTAGTTCACGGCAAGCTATGACAACATCTACAATGCTAGCGTCCTCGGGGCATCGTTGAGCTTGCAAATTTCTTCCGCTTGGTCTAAAAGTTGCGTAGAAGAACCAACATGGCTTGCACACTGCAGAGAGGTTGACAATACAACCAGGAAAGCTGCGAAATGGAAAAGGTGGAAACGGAGTGCGTTTTTCCGTGGCTTTGTTGCGTCACTCCCACGCCGATTGAAGTCAGCAGAAGGGCGGCAGGCGTTTATATGCAGACCGGTGACAGTTGTCGATGCCGGTGCGGGTAGTAGTTCACGGCAAGCTATGAAGACATCTACAATGCTAGCGTTCCTCGGGGCATCGTTGAGCTTGCAAATTTCTTCCGCTTGGTCTAAAAGTTGCGTAGAAGAACCATCATGGCTTGCACACTGCAGAGAGGTTGAGAATACAACCAGGAAAGCTGCGAACTGGATAAGGTGGAAACGGAGTGCGTTTTTCAGTGGCTTTGTTGCGTCACTCCCACGCCGATTGAAGTCAGCAGAAGGGCGGCAGGCGTTTATATGCAGACCGGTGTCAGTTGTCGATGCCGGTGCGGGTAGTAGTTCACGGCAAGCTAACATCTACAATGCTAGCGTTCCTCGGGGCATCGTTGAGCTTGCAAATTTCTTCCGCTTGGTCTAAAAGTTCCGTAGAAGAACCAACATGGCTTGCACACTGCAGAGAGGTTTACAATACAACCAGGAAAGCTGCGAACTGGAAAAGGTGGAAACGGAGTGCGTTTTTCAGTGGCTTTGTTGCGTCACTCCCACGCCGATTGAAGTCAGCAGAAGGGCGGCAGGCGTTTATCCTGAAGTCTGATCCGTACTTATCTTTCCGGTCGCGTGCAGTATACATGTTTGAATGGTCATCAATCACAACCTGGTCAATTAATATACGGTGTTCCACAAGGGTCTATTTTGGGTCCAATATTTTTCATTCTTTATATCAATGATATAATAGCCATCCCTCAAACTCCCACAATAATTTTATATGCAGATGATACCAGTGTATTTTTTTCTGGCATGAATCTTAGTATTATTCAGGCTGAGGCAAATGCAGGGTTACAAGAATTGTCTTTATGGTTGAATATAAATAAACTAGAGTTAAATGGTAATAAAACAAAGCTTATTGTATTTAAGGCACGTAACAAGCCTGATAACAGTGAAATTAATCTTACATTCAAAAATAGCGTAATTGAGCGTGTTTCTTCCTACAAATTTTTAGGCATAATCTTTGAAGAGCACTTGAGTTGGACCCTGCATATTAATAAGATTCATGCCAGCATATCAAGGTCATTATGTGTATTATATAAACTTCGAGACCTTGTTCCGAAATGGCTGAAGTGGCAGTTATATTATACCCTAATTCAATCACATCTTCATTATTGTTTACTTGTTTGGGGATCTACAACGAAAACTAACCTCACGAGGCTGATAACATTACTGAAAAAAGCAATACGATATGTCGAAAACCTTGCATACAATGATCATACAGGTTTGTACTTCTCTAAGCATTCTATTCTAAAAGTCAATGAATTATTTGAGTTGAAACTGTTTTCTTATGTGTTTAACGATTTCAAACATCATCCCACTAAATATGTTCAATTAAACTCTAGTAGTGACGTGCCTTATAAATTAAGACACGTCAGTTACAGAGTACCATTCGTAAGGACTAACTATGGAACCGAAATGCTTTCATATTTAATTCCCAGTCTTCTAAATAAACATACACAGGCCATAGAAATTATTCAGAAATCTGTTTCCCAAAGGTCCTTCAAAAGAAATGCTAAAGCTTACCTCCTTTCTCGCCCGAATGATTAAAGGGTTGTTCACACAGAAATTCTTGATGCCCCTGTTTTTCCGTCAACTCTGTGAATTCTCGTGTTTTTCTTGTTGTGATGTGCCTTGTAAATATTTACTTTAATCATGTCATTGCAATAAGTACTTTCTTCTGGGCGAGTTGGTTCACAATTTCCAAAGGTAAAAACTTGCGCAAACAGTAGAAGAAGAAGGAGACGGTACAACAGGACAGAGCGCTCTGTCCTGTTGTTCCGTCTCCTTCTTCTTCTACTGTTTGCGCAAGTTTTTACCTTTGGAAATCATGTCATTGCAAAAGTATGCACCTTCCTCCTACTTTGACCTTGTATAATTATTTTTTGTTTTTGTAATGAGAGTGTATGAAGCTCTTGCTTCTTTTGCCGCTTGTCCTGAGCATTGTGTCGGGTGCTTGGGCCCCGTCAGGCACAGTGCATCTGCCTTTTGCCCCTGTATCCGAGACCTTGTTGTCTGAAATAAAGATCTATCTATCTATATGCAGGCCGGTGACAGTTGTCGATGCCGGTGCGGGTAGTAGTTCACGGCAAGCTATGAAAACATCTACAATGCTAGCGTTCCTCGGGGCATCGTTGAGCTTGCAAATTTCTTCCGCTTGGTCTAAAAGTTGCGTAGAAGAACCAACATGGCTTGCACACTGCAGAGAGGTTGACAATACAACCACGAAAGCTGCAAACTGGAAAAGGTGGAAACGGAGTGCGTTTTTTAGTGGCTTTGTTACGTCACTCCCACGCCCACTGAAGTCAGCAGAAGGGGGGCAGGCGTTTATATGCAGGCCGGTGACAGTTGTCGATGCCGGTGCGGGTAGTAGTTCACGGCAAGCTATGAAAACATCTACAATGCTATCGTTCCTCGGGGCATCGTTGAGCTTGCAAATTTCTTCCGCTTGGTCTTAAAGTTGCGTAGAAGAACCAACATGGCTTGCACACTGCAGAGAGGTTGACAATACAACCAGGAAAGCTGCGAACTGGAAAAGGTGGAAACAGAGTGCGTTTTTCAGTGGCTTTGTTGCGTCACTCCCACGCCGATTGAAGTCAGCAGAAGGGCGGCAGGCGTTTATATGCAGGCCGGTGACAGTTGTCGATGCCGGTGCGGGTAGTAGTTCACGGCAAGCTATGAAAACATCTACAATGCTAGCGTTCCTCGGGGCATCGTTGAGCTTGCAAATTTCTTCCGCTTGGTCTAAAAGTTGCGTAGAAGAACCAACATGGCTTGCACACTGCAGAGAGGTTGACAATACAACCAGGAAAGCTGCAAACTGGAAAAGGTGGAAACGGAGTGCGTTTTTCAGTGGCTTTGTTGCGTCACTCCCACGCCGATTGAAATCAGCAGAAGGGCGGCAGGCGTTTATATGCAGGCCGGTGACAGTTGTCGATGCCGGTGCGGGTAGTAGTTCACGGCAAGCTATGAAAACATCTACAGTGCTAGCGTTCCGCGGGGCATCGGTGAGCTTGCAAATTTCTTCCGCTTGGTCTAAAAGTTGCGTAGAAGAACCAACATGGCTTGCACACTGCAGAGAGGTTGACAATACAACCAGGAAAGCTGCGAACTCGAAAAGGTGGAAACGGAGTGCGTTTTTCAGTGGCTTTGTTGCGTCACTCCCACGCCGATTGAAGTCAGCAGAAGAGGGGCAGGCGTTTATATGCAGGCCGGTGACAGTTGTCGATGCCGGTGCGGGTAGTAGTTCACGGCAAGCTAGCATCTACAATACTAGCGTTCCTCGGGGCATCGTTGAGCTTGCAAATTTCTTCCGCTTGGTCTATAAGTTGCGTAGAAGAACCAACATGGCTTGCACACTGCAGAGAGGTTAACAATACAACCAGGAAAGCTGCGAACTGGAAAAGGTGGAAATGGAGTGCGTTTTTCAGTGGCTTTGTTGCGTCACTCCCACGCCGATTGAAGTCAGCAGAAGGGCGGCAGGCGTTTATATGCAGGCCGGTGACAGTTGTCGATGCCGGTGCGGGTAGTAGTTCACGGCAAGCTATGAAAACATCTACAATGCTAGCGTTCCTCGGGGCATCGTTGAGCTTGCAAATTTCTTCCGCTTGGTCTAAAAGTTGCGTAGAAGAACCAACATGGCTTGCACACTGCACAGAGGTTGACAATACAACCACGAAAGCTGCGAACTGGAAAAGGTGGAAACGGAGTGCGTTTTTCAGTGGCTTTGTTGCGTCACTCCCACGCCGATTGAAGTCAGCAGAAGGGCGGCAGGCGTTTGTATGCAGGCCGGTGACAGTTGTCGATGTCGGTGCGGGTAGTAGTTCACGGCAAGCTATGGAAACGTACAATGCTAGCGTTCCGCGGGGCATCGGTGAGCTTGCAAATTTCTTCCGCTTGGTATAAAAGTTGCGTAGAAGAACCAACATGGCTTGCACACTGCAGAGAGGTTGACAATACAACCAGGAAAGCTGCGAACTGGAAAAGGTGGAAACAGAGTGCGTTTTTCAGTGGCTTTGTTGCGTCACTCCCACGCCGATTGAAGTCAGCAGAAGGGCGGCAGGCGTTTATATGCAGGCCGGTGACAGTTGTCGATGCCGGTGCGGGTAGTAGTTCACGGCAAGCTATGAAAACATCTACAATGCTAGCGTTCCTCGGGGCATCGTTGAACTTGCAAATTTCTTCCGCTTGGTCTAAAACTTGCGTATAAGAACCAACATGGCTTGCACACTGCAGAGAGGTTGACAATACAACCAGGAAAGCTGCAAACTGGAAAAGGTGGAAACGGAGTGCGTTTTTCAGTGGCTTTGTTGCGTCACTCCCACGCCGATTGAAATCAGCAGAAGGGCGGCAGGCGTTTATATGCAGGCCGGTGACAGTTGTCGATGCCGGTGCGGGTAGTAGTTCACGGCAAGCTATGAAAACATCTACAATGCTAGCGTTCCGCGGGGCATCGGTGAGCTTGCAAATTTCTTCCGCTTGGTCTAAAAGTTGCGTAGAAGAACCAACATGGCTTGCACACTGCAGAGAGGTTGACAATACAACCAGGAAAGCTGCGAACTGGAAAAGGTGGAAACGGAGTGCGTTTTTCAGTGGCTTTGGTGCGTCACTCCCACGCCGATTGAAGTCAGCAGAAGAGCGGCAGGCGTTTATATGCAGGCCGGTGACAGTTGTCGATGCCGGTGCGGGTAGTAGTTCGCGGCAAGCTATGGAAACGTACAATGCTAGCGTTCCGCGGGGCATCGGTGAGCTTGCAAATTTCTTCCGCTTGGTCTAAAAGTTGCGTAGAAGAACCATCATGGCTTGCACACTGCAGAGAGGTTGACAATACAACCAGGAAAGCTGCGAACTGGAAAAGGTGGAAACGGAGTGCGTTTTTCAGTGGCTTTGTTGCGTCACTCCCACGCCGATTGAAGTCAGCAGAAGGGCGGCAGGCGTTTATATGCAGACCGGTGACAGTTGTCGATGCCGGTGCGGGTAGTAGTTCACGGCAAGCTAACATCTACAATGCTAGCGTTCCTCGGGGCATCGTTGAACTTGCAAATTTCTTCCGCTTGGTCTAAAAGTTGCGTAGAAGAACCAACATGGCTTGCACACTGCAGAGAGGTTGACAATACAACCAGGAAAGCTGCGAACTGGAAAAGGTGGAAACGGAGTGCGTTTTTCAGTGGCTTTGTTGCGTCACTCCCACGCCGATTGAAATCAGCAGAAGGGCGGCAGGCGTTTATATGCAGGCCGGTGACAGTTGTCGATGCCGGTGCGGGTAGTAGTTGACGGCAAGCTATGAAAACATCTACAATGCTAGCGTTCCGCGGGGCATCGGTGAGCTTGCAAATTTCTTCCGCTTGGTCTAAAAGTTGCGTAGAAGAACCAACATGGCTTGCACACTGCAGAGAGGTTGACAATACAACCAGGAAAGCTGCGAACTGGAAAAGGTGGAAACGGAGTGCGTTTTTCAGTGGCTTTGTTGCGTCACTCCCACGCCGATTGAAGTCAGCAGAAGAGCGGCAGGCGTTAATATGCAGGCCGGTGACAGTTGTCGATGCCGGTGCGGGTAGTAGTTCACGGCAAGCTATGAAAACATCTACAATGCTAGCGTTCCTCGGGGCATTTTTTAGCTTGCAAATTTCTTCCGCTTGGTCTAAAAGTTGCGTAGAAGAACCAACATGCCTTGCACACTGCAGCGAGGTTGACAATACAACCAGGAAAGCTGCGAACTGGAAAAGGTAGAAACGGAGTGCGTTTTTCAGTGGCTTTGTTGCGTCACTCCCACGCCGACTGAAGTCAGCAGATGGGCGGCAGGCGTTTATATGCAGGCCGGTGACAGTTGTCGATGCCGGTGCGGGTAGTAGTTCACGGCAAGCTATGAAAACATCTACAATGCTAGCGTTCCTCGGGGCATCGTTGAACTTGCAAATTTCTTCCGCTTGGTCTAAAAGTTGCGTAGAAGAACCAACATGGCTTGCACACTGCAGAGAGGTTGACAATACAACCAGGAAAGCTGCAAACTGGAAAAGGTGGAAACGGAGTGCGTTTTTCAGTGGCTTTGTTGCGTCAGTCCCACGCCGATTGAAATCAGCAGAAGGGCGGCAGGCGTTTATATGCAGGCCGGTGACAGTTGTCGATGCCGGTGCGGGTAGTAGTTCACGGCAAGCTATGAAAACATCTACAATGCTAGCGTTCCTCGGGGCATCGTTGAGCTTGCAAATTTCTTCCGCTTGGTCTAAAAGTTGCGTAGAAGAACCAACATGGCTTGCACACTGCAGAGAGGTTGACAATACAACCAGGAAAGCTGCAAACTGGAAAAGGTGGAAACGGAGTGCGTTTTTCAGTGGCTTTGTTGCGTCACTCCCACGCCGATTGAAATCAGCAGAAGGGCGGCAGGCGTTTATATGCAGGCCGGTGACAGTTGTCGATGCCGGTGCGGGTAGTAGTTCACGGCAAGCTAGCATCTACAATACTAGCGTTCCTCGGGGCATCGTTGAGCTTGCAAATTTCTTCCGCTTGGTCTATAAGTTGCGTAGAAGAACCAACATGGCTTGCACACTGCAGAGAGGTTAACAATACAACCAGGAAAGCTGCGAACTGGAAAAGGTGGAAATGGAGTGCGTTTTTCAGTGGCTTTGTTGCGTCACTCCCACGCCGATTGAAGTCAGCAGAAGGGCGGCAGGCGTTTATATGCAGGCCGGTGACAGTTGTCGATGCCGGTGCGGGTAGTAGTTCACGGCAAGCTATGAAAACATCTACAATGCTAGCGTTCCTCGGGGCATCGTTGAGCTTGCAAATTTCTTCCGCTTGGTCTAAAAGTTGCGTAGAAGAACCAACATGGCTTGCACACTGCACAGAGGTTGACAATACAACCACGAAAGCTGCGAACTGGAAAAGGTGGAAACGGAGTGCGTTTTTCAGTGGCTTTGTTGCGTCACTCCCACGCCGATTGAAGTCAGCAGAAGGGCGGCAGGCGTTTGTATGCAGGCCGGTGACAGTTGTCGATGTCGGTGCGGGTAGTAGTTCACGGCAAGCTATGGAAACGTACAATGCTAGCGTTCCGCGGGGCATCGGTGAGCTTGCAAATTTCTTCCGCTTGGTATAAAAGTTGCGTAGAAGAACCAACATGGCTTGCACACTGCAGAGAGGTTGACAATACAACCAGGAAAGCTGCGAACTGGAAAAGGTGGAAACGGAGTGCGTTTTTCAGTGGCTTTGTTGCGTCACTCCCACGCCGATTGAAGTCAGCAGAAGGGCGGCAGGCGTTTATATGCAGGCCGGTGACAGTTGTCGATGCCGGTGCGGGTAGTAGTTCACGGCAAGCTATGAAAACATCTACAATGCTAGCGTTCCTCGGGGCATCGTTGAACTTGCAAATTTCTTCCGCTTGGTCTAAAACTTGCGTAGAAGAACCAACATGGCTTGCACACTGCAGAGAGGTTGACAATACAACCAGGAAAGCTGCAAACTGGAAAAGGTGGAAACGGAGTGCGTTTTTCAGTGGCTTTGTTGCGTCACTCCCACGCCGACTGAAATCAGCAGAAGGGCGGCAGGCGTTTATATGCAGGCCGGTGACAGTTGTCGATGCCGGTGCGGGTAGTAGTTCACGGCAAGCTATGAAAACATCTACAATGCTAGCGTTCCGCGGGGCATCGGTGAGCTTGCAAATTTCTTCCGCTTGGTCTAAAAGTTGCGTAGAAGAACCAACATGGCTTGCACACTGCAGAGAGGTTGACAATACAACCAGGAAAGCTGCGAACTGGAAAAGGTGGAAACGGAGTGCGTTTTTCAGTGGCTTTGGTGCGT